>NC_090933.1:868323909-868626940 GCF_040938575.1 Ambystoma mexicanum | reverse complement strand
GCTCGTCGGCTGTCTTTCGACGCCGTAATGCCCTCGCCGTCCGAAAGTACGGCGTCGCTGCCATCGCTGAAGGCGCCCTCCGCTGCCATGGCCTCCTGCCTGGCGTGGTGGGCCCAACGCTTTGTCGAACGGTCCTTAAGTGTCTTAGGTTTAAACCTACTACACGCTCTGCAGTTCGCTTCGGGGTGATCCCTCGGCAAGCAGAGATTGCACGTGGCGTGCCTGTCGACCCAAGGGTATTTGCGATTGCACTTGGGGCAGAATTGAAAAGGGGTACCCTCCATACGCACCTTAAGGCAGCGGGCTGCTAAGTGTAGGAATATATAAATGTAACTATATATCAAGAGTGAAGAGTATGTACCACCCCCCACTCTCCCTACTTGTAAGGGCCGAGGCCAGCGGCCTACTAGGCCCGGGCCGAGGCCAGCGGCCTTCCGAGGCCCAGATCCGTCGTGCAGCAGTCGACGGTCGATGACTTCTCCAGCCGTCGTCGAGGTTGAGGGTCGACGTTGGGGTGGGGAAGGGAATGAATAAGAATTATAATTATAATAACAGCAAAAGTATGGCTAAGACCAGGGAACTCCGCAAGATGCTTCCGACCAGTATGGCGGAAAAAAACAATCTGAGGATCCTACACGCGTGAGGGATCTTGGGTACAGTGGACGTCACACTAGGGATAGTATTACTGGCACGCCTGTGTCGACGCCCATTTTCGACTTTCGAAAAACAAACTGTAATACTCCGCAGCTTCCACTAGATGTCGGCCTATGCACAGCATGTGATCTAAGCAGATTCCACAAGCCTCAGAAATATATATATGGGAAGCACAACGAGAAAACTAAAAACCAGAATTCAAGAGCATATGAGAGCCATCACAAACAAAGATATAAGATAACCATTGGGATATCACCATCTAACAGAACACACAAATGAACCCATCAACGATAAAGTTTTGGAATAGAAAAAAGTTACCAGACCACAGAGAGGAGGAAACTTGGAGAACATTCTCAGAACGAGAGAAGCCTATTGGATCTGCACTTTGGACAGCTGCCACACAGGCTTGAATTCGGACAATGAATTAATACACCTTTTATAAAAAGAGTACTGTTCAGCCTAGGAATTATATGTGAAATCTCAAAGTCAGAAATGTTCAATTTTGTTAGTCCAAAGCACATCTAACAATAATAAGCATGCTAAAATAGATTGCAAGCACTAAGCACAAGCTACTAAAGGTTGGTAAGTATTGAATAGAGAATTTATTTGGAAAATAGTCAAGCAAATATCACGTGACCATGCATCCGCAGATCAGCAGAATGAGATAAGAAAAAGAATAGCATTAGGTTACTCAGCAGCATTATTTGCATTTATCAAAATGAGCTTATGAAGTAGAAAAAGCCAAAATCAATGGCTCAGATAGTAAGCATATATGAGGAAAATAAATGTCTCGTTCTGAAACTGAAATGGAGAAATGCGACCATGTGACACATACCATCACGTGACCGCGCTTCTAACCATTTAGAGTCACTATACAAATAGAATTTTCTTTGAAGCTTTTGCACATCAGTAATCGTTAAAAGCACACAACACCACAATAGAGAAAAGGTAAGCTGAATGAGAAAAGGGAAACAAAACTGTATTTGCCCCAAACTAAAATGGCGGACGTGTGATCACGTGATGCACAACATCATGTGACAGCGACTCCCAGTCAACACAAAAGCGAAAGAAGCACGGCACAACGGTTATCAGGCCGCACGCTACGTAGATAGATTCCTGCAAAAAACTGACGCCAAAGCAACAAATGACAAAGAAGGTTGATCAACTTGAGTCAATAGACAGTAGTAGAAATACAATAAAATACAGATTAGCAGTAATAGATACTAGCAGATCACAATTACAAACTTACCACACATGGTTTTCCCTTCTCCCCGGCGTTACCATTAAATCTGGACAACCATAAAGGGAAAACGCTCCTTAAAGTGAATTCAAACTAACATAACTATTGGCCAGAGAGAAAAACCAGAAGTGAGTAAACTCAATTGTGCTACCAATATATTTACTAAATTGCTATTTTGCTATTTTGTTTTCAACAATGTGAAAATGGAATTGAAAGTTTATGAAAAGTCAAAAATGTATTTGCAAAAGAGAACAATTGAAGCAAGTGCTTGCATCATATCTAAAAACAAAAAAGTGAAACTTGTTTTTTACATTTTCAGATAAACATTCTAATTTTTGTTGACACTAAACATGCCAGTTAAGGCTTAGTTACATTATACAAGTCTGAAAAATAGACATGATATTCCCTCCTGAAGATCTGTCTCAAATTAAAGACAGTGAAACACGTGTAGAGGGCATGAATCTGAGGACATTGAATGATTTATCATTTTGAAAATAAACATAACATGGAAAAATCTCAATAACTGGATTACATCTGTGCATTTTTTCAATTATGGAGTTCGCTGAGAGCGCAAGACAATTGGTTTTCGTCTTTCTTTTACAGAAAAGACAATTAGTTAGAAGAGAGGATGGAGCAGCTTGAAAACACCATCTCAGCTGAACTCCATGCAAGCCGGGAGGTGCTCCGTATGTCATGTGAGGCCATGCAGGCAGAACTCTGTCATACACGCGAGACCTTGCAGGAGGAAGCATGTGTATCACATGATGTGCTGCATGCAGACTTACGTGTCCTAGCCATGCAGGACCAGGCTTTCCAGATCCGCATGCTTGCTGTCGTGGAGGGGCTTGCTGCGGATAGGCGTGCTCAGGCAACTGTGCCACGTCCACCTTCTGATTTACATCCAGAGGGTGACGACGATGAATCTCTCACACAGGCCGGCCGCACAGGCGTTGAGCCCAAGGAGGATTTTTTTTATCTCAACATCAACACATGTGGGTGTTGAGGTGCACCCTGTAACTCTCCCGCCACCGATACATTGCCCCCCCCCCCACCCTGGGGACCTATGCAGCCATTTCTTTTCTTCTATTATTGTTTGTCTAGTGTGCATTCATGTGACAGTGTGTTGCTTTGTGGCATTTGAAAGCATCCACTGTGTGTTCCAGCTGGGCCCATACAGGCTTGTCTCGTGTATGTGTTTGTGGCTTGGGGTCCGGACACACATGCCACTCCTGCTTCCCCTTTCCATGGGCTCGTAAGGATGGATCGGTGGGACAGCATCATAAAAACGGGGGCATTGGGCTTCCGTCATATCTGTGGCCAGTCTGCAGTCCTACTTCTGTATACACCCCTAGTGGGGATTCCGGGTTGGTTTCTCCAATGCATGTCTGCACTGCATTTTAATGAGTATTTTGTTGACTGTGCATTTCATCATGTTGCTTGTGATGTTTTTTATGACTTGCCTGTCTATGTTGTTGATGCACTTCCTGCTGTAGGCAGTGCCGTGCACCCTTTGGCTGTGCAACACACACACACACTGATGATGGGAGGGGTCCGTGTGGTGACAATGTCACATTGGGACACTTGGGCTACAGTGATGGGTCACTGACATTGTCGATGTGCCGTACTCTGTACATGATGTGTTCTGCTGGGCAATGGATGATCCTGTGTTGGGTTTGCTTTTGAGGTGTCGGGATTGGTGTGGTTTAACACACTGGGGGGTCCACGAGGGCAATGTTCACATGTGCTGTGTACAGAACACTGAGGGTCACTTAATTTCACATGCATGTATTCACTGCATGTCCCTATTGACGCAGACACTTCGACAACACACCACCACACCAACATGCACACACATGCACCCAGATTGCCGTCTCAGGCATGCTGTGTCCCTGCAGTGCATGATCACTTTCAATTCCTTGATCGTGTACATGCATCACAGAATACTTTTGGTTGATTCTACTTATTTTTCATGATGCTCAAGGGGTTTCACCAACGCAAAGCACACTTACTGTGCTGTCTGGTGAGCGGTGTGTTGCAGCACACAGTATTTCTGTTGGCAAATTTCTATTGCCCAATGTGCATGGCAACATGCATTTTGACTTTTGTTGCTTGTACCACTGGTGGCATGCATTTGTGCACACTTTTTATGGGTGGGAGGTTTTGGTCAGTCATTTCATCAGATTCCATGTCAGGTGTAATTGTCTTGTGCCTGTTTACATTTCTCACCTGGCACTTCATTACGATTGTGTCATGTGTTGTGCATTTGGCTTACTGTTTTGCCGTTGCATGCCATGGCATGATGTGGCGGACAGGGGTCATGGGGGTTTAGGTGACATACCAGTATTTTCATGCCCATTTTGCAGCGGGGTAGTGGGATATGCACCTTGCATGTGTTCCTTTTGGTCACACGGGATTGGTTATGTTTAAGTAGCCAGCAATGCACACAATGTAGCACTTCCGTGGACACATTCTCAGGGTGGTAAGCTTGTGACAGTTGACTGTCCGTTTGTCCTCAGATTGTCACCTGGTATGTGCCAGGTCTGTGTGCACTCCTCAGGGGTAGGAGTTTAGGAGAAGAATGTGGCCACAAACTGGGTACGGTCTGCCTCGCCACGTGCCCTTTCCCCTCACATGCGCAGCGCATGTGCATGTGGTTGGGGATGTGGGGGCACCACCATGTCCACCGGTACGCACCGCTGTGTTGCAAAGTTCTGCAGGACACATGCTGCCACTATGATCCTGCACACTACTGTGGGGTGCAAATAGTAGCTGCCCGCCAGAGCCGTCAGAGGGAGCGTGACTTGAGCACTTCCGAATGTGCGCTCCACTATGGCCCTGGTTGCAATATGGGCTGCGTTGTTTCTTACCTGGGGTGGTGTGGTGGGGTTCCGTATTGGCGTCATCATGTAGGTGCTCAGAGGGAAGGCACTGCCCCCTGGGGAGGTGATAATGGTTGTCATTAGTTGGCTTGGTGTATTTGTCGGTGTGTGACATGCATGCATGTGCACAGGCATTTGTCCTCACCAATAAGCAATGTGTTGCCATGCTTCCCAGCTTCCAGGTCCCGGTTCAGGGCGGACATTCTGTATATGACACTGTCATGGGTGGACCCTGGATAGTTTGCATAGACAGAGGTGATGATTCCCTTGGCATTGCATACAACGTGCACCTTGATGGAATGCCAGTGCTTGCGGTTGCGGTAGATGTTCTCAGTGGCCCTGGGTGGACGTAGGGCCACATTGGTGCAATCTATAGCACTGAGCACTTTGGGGAAGTGTGCCACTGTGTAGAAGTCCTGGACCACAGCCTGCCTTTCTGCGGGTGTTCTGGGCATGTATATGTGCCTGTGGACTGAGGGGCGCAGAGTCATGATTGCCAACACCTGGTGTAGGCAGTGTGACTGCGTGGGCCCCCGACTATGTCAGTTGTCCTCTGAAATGACTGAGTGGCCAAAAAATGCAGGACATTGAGCACATTTTCCAAGTGCTTGGGAGCACAAGGTGGGTGATGTGAGGTCATCCTCCCACTCAGTGACCAGGTCTAGGATGATATGAGGTGGAAACCTATACCTGCCAAAGACCTGGTCATCAGACATCCCAAAAAGGCTGGTCCTGGGCAAAAAAACTTGGCGCTTGGCTATTCTCCTCCTCCTGCGGTGTCCCATGATCACTGCTGCGAGAAATGGGTTGTTTGTGTGCACTTTTATACTGCGCAGGGCGCTTCTGCCTGCTTTCGTGTGGCGGACGTATTTACGCATGTGCGTGTCTTTTGGCGTGCGCAGGTTTTCCTTATTCGATTCAATGAATACGTGTTGTTCGCGAGCGTGTGGGCGTTGCGTGTATTTCCCAGCAGTACTTCTCCCATTACGCCCACATTTTCACACGTTTCCCATTCCGTGTGTTCCACCCCCCTTTTAGGTGTGTGCGCTAGAAGTTGTGCGCTTTCGTTGTGTGTGTGTGTGTCACGCACAGCGTTTGTAAAGTCGCAGTGATGTGTAAGGTAAGCGCGGATTTGGCGCAGCTCCCGGAAAAGCCACGCGCAGAGCCTTCCATGAATCTCTTGCGTGCGAATTGCACATGTGCGCTGGCTTTTTCCCGCCTGCGCCATACATTTCGTCGCACAATCATTCCATGAATTACCCTGTATATTGTTTACACAAAATCTCAAAAATATTTTAAAATAAAATAGTGATGCCGCTGGCATGCCCTTCGGAGGGAGAGATTGACACTTTGGAAGCAGTAGCCCCCATTTCATCTTCAGAGTCACTTTGTGTGCTGAATTGTTCCTGCTCTGACTCTTCCGCACCCGTTGGTACATCTATAGAAGCCTCCGCCTGCATGGCGTGAGCTGCCCAACGTTTGGTCCGCCGATCTTTAAGAGTTTTTGGTTGAAAAAGCTGACAGGCAGTGCAGCGTTTTTCACAGTGATCCCTAGAAAGGCACTGATTACACATATTATGAGTGTCCTTCTAGGGGTAATTTTCATGGCAGGCGGGACATAATTTAAAAGGAGTATGTTCCATGATAAAAGAACCAAGAAAAAGTTGTAGGAGGAAGGAGGGAAATAGAAAATGTAGGCATTCTCTAGAGAATACCGAATGTAACACCCCCCTCAATCCCTATTGTGTAGGCTCAAGGCAGGCCGAAGCAACCACGGTTGTCAATTATGAGACTGCGTCGATCTTTCTTAGTCGCAAAGTGCCATCGAGATAGGAAGCAGCCTTGTATGTTGAACATAATATTTAATGAACATTACTAACAAAATATATCAAAAAAGGCTTCAAGCCATGAGCTGTGCAACATGCGACTGTCCACTATGGTGGCCCCGTGACAGACCATGGGTACAATGGACTTCATACTAGGGATAGTCTTACAGACACGTCCAGTCGACGTCCCTTTTCGACTTTCGAAAACAAGTCATGCAATACTATGCACGGACCACTAGATGGCAAGCTATGCAAAGCATGTGAGTGATTCTAAAACGATCCACAAGCCTCAAATATATTTATAGTGTTATTTGATGTAACGGGTTGTTCTTATATTTTTAATGTAACTGAAAACCTCAAATTGTTTTAAAAAAAGAAACTTGGTTTGGGTGCCACATCCTTGCGTGGCTCATATCTGTGTCGTGTTCCTCAATAACTGGTCTCTGTGCCCAATAATTCGGAACCACATCGCTCAGTGCCTTCTCTTTGGGGTACCCCCTGTCTGATGGTGCAGATTCCATACGGGGAGTATCTTTCTGTGCCAAAGATGTGGGTGCCAAGGCGCTCAGTGCCTTTTTTGGAGCTGCGCCAATCACCAACATCTTGTTTTTCTCCAGAGCCACCTTTTCTGGTGTAGTACAGTTCGAGACAAATCATGTATTTATCAACCCTTTCAGGGGTTTCACAGGCAATGGAGTCAAATGCCAAGATACCGAGAGCTGATCCCTAACTGGAGCTACAGGAGCAGGTGACTCAGAAGTCTCATTTCTCAAGCACCTCCACCGTGGGACCCGCCCGAACAGTATGGGATTGGACAGGTTTAGCAGCCATTTATGCTCAACCAAACAGGCAGCACTCTTATCTTCATAGGGCACACACCTTCAAAGCCTCCTCTCCCTCAGAAAGTGAAGGTTTAGGTCTTTCTAATCGCAACCTCAATGTTAAATTACTTAGTGGTAACGTCTCTCCTGAAAGGCCGTAGTAGTGAAGGACCTGCAAAAGGCAGAGAGCTTTGTATCATGCGGCTTCAGGCAGTACAGACAAAGCTCTGCATCTGAATTGCCAATAATCTTTTTTCCACATTTCTAGCAATCATTAAAGAGAGGCATGTTCAAAAAAACACCAGGTAGGTCAGCTGAATACTGCATGAAGCAAGTGAACTGGGAGAGAAACACAACTACCATGAGATCTCTGGCCAAACTCCGGAAGCAAACTAAATGAAGAGTTACTCACAGTAGTGACTTAAGTACTCCTAGTCCATAGTCCCATTTCCTCTATACTGCATGGGTGTCCCTGTAAAGGAACAGTACCAGAACCATTTCCCCTTAAATAAATGCACTTTCCCCCTTTAATTTAGAGCATGTATTAGGTGGGGGTGCGGGCGCGTCCACACCCTACAGACCCCAGCCCACCGGCACCTCACCTCAGTCCCCTTTGTAGCATCGAACACCAGACGGTCGATATTAGCAACTTTTTTAATAGGGGGATGGAGGGTGGGTCATATGGAGGAAAGGGGACTATGGACTAGGAGTACTTCAGGCACTTCTATGAGTAACTCAGTTTTAACTCCTACTTCCCATCCCCCTTTCCTCCATACTGCACAGCGAATGCAACGCCGCACCACTTAAGCTGGGGGAGGCTAGGTGGGGGAACTGAAACCAATGCACTTATGAGCTGGAAGCAAAAAGAATTTTCAGCACTGCATAACCAAATGCTGCATCTTTGGTTAGGTCCAAATAAAATCTTATTGTCCTCCACAAATCTAGACAATGGAGAACCGTGTCTGCCTCTTATGTGGGATCTGGAAAGAAAGCAGGAAGCACAATTTCCTGATTAAGATGGAATGCAGAAATGACAAAAAGAAATGCTCGTGTGTTCCGAGAACCACCTTGTCCTTTTGGAACACTGTTTATGGTTCAGTGGCTGAGAGAGCTTGGAGTTTAATAACTCAGCAAGCTGAGGTTACCACCACTAGCAGGGCTGTTTTGCAAGTGACAAGCCTAAACTCTGATAATGCCACTGGCTCCAAAGGCTTGCGTGCGAGAGCTGCGAGAACCACATTAAGGTCCCACAACGGATGAGACTTGGTTATCGGAGGACGGATCCTCGCTAAACCTTGCAGATGTGTTTTGACCGCTGGATTAGCTGATCACTAATTTGTCTGAGTTTCTATTGGTGCCAATAACTTCTAGGTAAGTAAGGCATGCATCTACCTGCACACCCGTATGAGCATGGTAAGCAGAAAATGATAGTACATCACCCAGAGAGCATGAAAGGTTGAACATTATTGGCTTTAGCCAAATAACAGAAACAAGCCCACTTACTCTTGCATCGATTTCTAGTGCAGCCTTTGCGAGCCCTTTGAATGATTTGTACATTTTGTTGAGATAGACCAAGATGTCCTGACGTTAACTCTTCATGAACCAAGTTGATAGGGCTAGTTTGTCTATACCCGGATGGAACATCAAACCTTTATGCTGTGTTAATAAGTGAAGCCGCCCTGTTTGTAACTGAATTGGCTGGGACTGACAGATGAAACAAATACGAGAACCACACCCTTGATGGCCAATGAGGAGCAATCAGAATAATCCTGCAATTCCTGATCTTGCAAACAACCCTTTGGATGAGGGGAGATGGAGGGAAGGCATATCCCCATAGATGGTCCCATAGAATCTGAAACCCATGTCCTAAAGATGTCCTGCCGTGTCCTTTCCAGGAGGCAAAGGGGAGACATTTGGTGTTCTCCTCCATGGCAAAAAGGTTGACTTCTGAATGACCCCACTTGCAGAATATCTTGCTTGGTGCTTCTTTGCTGAGCTCCCCGCTCAGAAGTAGTAGTTGCCAACCTGCTTAGTCTGTCTGCCTCCGAGTTGTCCTCCCCTGATAGAGGAACTGCTCTGAGGAAAATGCTCTGCGTCACCGCCCAGTTCCAGGTTTGTACTGCTTACTTTCTTGGAGCAGGAGATCTCGTCCCTCCCCGCTTGTTGATGTAATACATTGCATTGGAGCCATCTGTTCCAATTAGGACTACTTTGCCATGAATCGCGGGTTGGAAAGCTCTGAGAGCTAAAGCAATGGCCTCCAGAAAGTTTATGTGATGTTGTTTCTCCACATCTGACCACTTCCCGTGAATTGCATCAGACTGTAGAGTGGCCCTGAACCTTCCATAGATGATTCTGTTGTGATCATCACTGAATTAGGGGTTGGCTGGTTTGAAGGAAGCCCCCATCATTACATTGGAATCCTGTGACCACCAGAGTAGGTCCTGATATAGGAAGCTGGGTGTGGCTGTAATGTCAGCTAGGTTTCCTGATTCCTGGTCCCAAGAGCTTCATAGCTGCATCTGAATAGCTCTCATATTGAGTCTGGCGAGGGGAACTGTGAGGATGCATGTATCCAGTAGCCCCAGAAGATGCTGATACCACCACGCTGAGGTGCAATGCTTGATGGCTGCAGAATGTCTACAAACCTTTCCTCTGTCATAAAAATCCTCTCGGCCAGTGTGTTCCATCTTCTCCCTAAGAAGAAGAGTTTCTGCGTGGAACAGAGCTCCGACTCCTTTTGATTAATTCAGAATCCTAGGTTAAATAGGCTATCCAGAAGCCTCTGGCTCGTCAATGTCATTCCCACCAGAGAACTAGACCTGATTAGGCAGTCTCCCAAGTAGGGATAAGTATGATATCCCTCCTGTCAAAGGACGGGTGCCAATGCATTCATAATTTTAGTGACAACTCAAGGAGCTGAGTTTAGACAAATGGTAGGACCTTGTACTGGAAAGGATAGCCCAAAACGCTGTAATGTCACCTCTGTGTGGATGCCAGATGGGAACATGTAAGTAAGCACATCCTTTCTCCCCGGCAGAGAGCCTCAGCAATGTGAGCTGGCATTACCATCTTGAACTTCTCTAAGGGCAGGGAATGGTTGAGGTAAGAAAGATCCAGGACTACTTGCAGGCGTACCCGAGTTTTTCTTGTGGATGGCGAAAATCCTCAAGCAAAAGCCCCATCTCCTGGTAGGACGAGGAACTGGTTTTACAGCGTGGCCTTGCACCAACCTCATGATTTCTTTGAGAAGAGCTGGAGAACCAATTTGAAGGTGGGGAGTGCGGGTCGGGGGGAAGAAAAAGGATTTGGAGGGAGAAGTCGAAAACCCCTTGAAACTACAGAGAGCAGCTATGGGTTTTGAAAAAGATGCCACGACTGAATCACACAAAGAGACAGTCCGCCCCCCACTGGGGTATCGTGGACCTGGACGCTTGCCTCATTTTTTTTTTAAATGAGAGGCTTGTGAGGAGGATAGGCAGCGAGAAGAACCTTTTTGGGCCTGGGCGCTGTGTTCTACTATGAGTGCTGGCGGAACGGTCAGGTTGCCTGGCGCTCCTGTCCTGGAACCCCAGAAGCCTCCAAGTGCTCGGGGCCTTTGGTCCGTTCTTGCTTGGTCCTGTGAGAAACCTTTATAAGCTGGCCTAGAAAGTATGGCCAACACCTTAGCTGTTTGGGTACTCTTCTTCGTGGTGACCTCTTCATCGGTATAAGAATGAAAGAGCTCAGAGCGCTCAAATGGCTAATCCAAAATCCTGTCTTGGACGTCTGACGTAAACCATGTGCCGTGCATCCAAGCTGAATGTCTCATGTCTGTTCCCACACATAGCCCTCTACTTGCGATTCATTAGACTGAAGCTTCAAGTATGTCTTGCGCTATAATCATTGGCTCTGCCAATCCTGCCTTAGATGCCGGCTGGTGGTCTACAGGTAAATCTGGGAGCAAGTCACTGATCTCTCTCTTGGAAAGGCACGCCACAGCAGATGTTGCTGTAGACTAGGGGATGTTGGAGATGGTTTTGAATAAAAAAGCACTGCTGCCACCACAGAGAAATGAGGCTGAGGATATGATATGGCATTTATATTGCGCCAGCACACAAGTGTTTCTAGTTGCCCCAAGGCAAGGGAGGGAAGACAGGGAGGCCAAGGCAAACTATCCTACTACACCTTGTGTCATTCGAATCGTGCAAGTGCGATAATGCGAAATGCAAGGGGAAGTGTAAAGGAAAGGGGAAGGGGAAGTGCGAACAGGACAGCTTGACTGAGTAAGTGCAGCCAGGGCAGCATGGCTCAAGGGAAGAGCTAGGACGCAGGGGGACTGAAGGGTTTACAGCTACAGCCCCTAAGTGCGTGGTAGGCCAGGAGGCAGTTGCGCGGAAGACTGGTCTAGGAGGAGCCTGGTACCCAGTGAGACTGAGGGTACTGAGGGTACTAGGCAACCAGTCGGCGCAGCAGACAGGTAAGTTAGCAGGGAGGTGAGAGAGAGAAGGTAGAGGTGAAAAGGAAGGTCTTAAGCTGCTTCTGGAACTTCAGGTGATCCGGCTCAAGTCTGAGAGGAGCAGGGAGGCCGCTTTGTATGTTCCAAAATGGTGCCATATAAATGTTTATATGGCACCATTTTGGAACATACACAGCATGGGAAATTATAGCTGTTAGGATTAGCCACAGCAAAGCCAGTCTGTTTTCGACAGCATCCGATTACTTAACATGGCGGCCACTATGGTAACTATTGTGCAAGATCAGTGCTCACTCCAGAGGCAGAGGAGGCCTGCTAAGATAGCGAGCATCACTCAGTCAGCAAGGTACTTTCTCACGCAGAACAAATAGTCTGCAAATAATATATTATCTTTAGAAATCAAGTATTGTCTCACTGTCCACTTTGTATAGTTTTATTACAGCGTACTGAGACGGAATAGCAAAGAACTACACCAACAGGTATAAAAGGTCTAACCAGTGCAACGGTAAGATGCCTTCTATATTTTAATCAATATTTCTTGACCTCAAATCTTATCCTCAAATTACCATTTACAAATCCCATTACAAGGCGGTATATCTTCAGGAGATTGGTGTAATGCATCTGAATCCAAATACATTTTAAAAAAACAATGGCTTCAATAAAGGATATAGTACACATTGAAAAATTGGTGGCATTAGCATTTGTGGTAATTCCGCCAACATACCCATGGAGCCCTACGGATTCCAAAAATGGGGATTAACATCACCCTTTCATCACTTGTAATTCTGTGGTAAACCCACAGGGCAGAGTGGCCTTAACAGCAGTTTTTCACAGAATGCCTGACACGTAATGAGGCCCTGTGTCTTAATCAAGAGTTAACCTGATGTAACTTCTGAACCTTTCATATGCATTTTATACTTGAAACCTGTTGTACGTAAAGTTAATATACAATCAAAGCCAACACAGCCTAGTTTAAGGAAAATCTAATCACAAATGTAACTTTTTTTCTTCAAACAGTCGTGCTGCATAGCCTACCCACCAACCTCAGTAGTCAGCACAGGAGACACATTCCTATCCTTGGTCAAAGACACTCACTCCGGCTGTGCATATTTTCTCCACCTGGTTCATAGTATGAACAACTGCAAGATCGGTCAGCCTTTCTTTGCACGGACAAGGAAGTAATGGGCCGTGAGGGCCTTATACATGTTATACGTGTTAAACCTAACAGGAGGGCTCTGAAACTCCTTAAAAGAAGCTGAAGCTCTCAGACAAGTTTGAGATTAGCAAAAAAGGCCAAAAGGTTAATTGAGATAACTGCCTCATCTAAAACCCCATCTGCGGCAGTAGGAGAACCTGGTAAAAGGATTCAGAAGTGCAGCCAGTGAGTGCCATGTGAAATACTGGGGAGGTTGGAGGTGTAGCATATGTATCCATAAAATATATCAATACTGGACAGCTATACCTACAAGTAACTTTGATTTCTGCAGCACTGGATCTTTTAGATAGTCACATACTTACTGAATTTACACAGACTAGTGAGCAATAAATACCTGAGACATGCGATCAGAGGTTACATCCCTTGGAGATATTCTTCAGAACAGTATCTGATTTGGCATTGCATCACTGTTCGGACAGTAATTCCTGCAGAAGAATTTCAAGTATAACACAAATCAAGAAGAAAGTGCCTCCTCCCATTAACACCAGGGACAAAATCAGATCAACCACTGATGGACTAGGCTATCAGGTGACAAGAGCACGTATCATCATTTCGAGACTCTAGTGGCGTCCAGCCAGGGGTGAGTGAAGGGTGGAACAGTGAAGGGTGAAGACAAGCCATTGACTAGCCTTTTGGCCACTTTGCCTATGAGACTTTGCTTTTGCCTTCCTCCCTGCTACACGGGAGTACTCCCAGCTGGCTACTTACTGTGCTGTCTCTCCACACAGTATACTCTCTTCTAATGCATTCACTCCTGCTGCTCTTCCTAACCACCTCTCCCTAGGCTTTCTCCAATCATGCTATAACTTCCTCCTTTCCTATCCCCATCATAAAAATCACATCTTGAAACTCCATGTTTCTTGCAGCTGATATTTCCAACAAAGCCTGTGAGTTAAGCATACCTCGCCAACACCTATCCACCTAGCCTCTCTTCCTCTGAGACTCAACTTCTCTACTCTTCCTTAATGCATCAAATGAACATTGCACTCTGGAATGCTTAGTATGTATGCAACAAAACCTTCTTTATCACCGACTACTTTCACACCAGCTCTCCCTCCCTAGCCCTCCTTGCCATCACGGAAACCTGGATTTCTCAATCCAACACTGCCACCCTGGCAGCCCTCCATGACTCCAAACTATCCTTCATTCAGTCTCGTCTAACTGGCAGAGGTGGAGGCATCGTACACCTACTTTCTTCCTGCCTCAATGCCTCAAATCGCCATTGCCACATCCTCTCCTACCTCTTTTGAATTCACCATCTCTACTATAGCTCTGCCTCACTCGGTTCACATCATCTCCATCTATCGCCCTCCTGATCCCACTGGACCATTCATTTTTTTTTTTTTTTTTTTTTTTACTTGGGCAACTCCTTCATTCTCTTGCCACTAAACATCACCTCATTCTCTTAGGTGACTTTAACCTTCCCACTCCAACCACTTCTCAGAAATCTGAACTTCAGTCTTTTCTTAATGACCACGCTCTCCACTCTATCAATAACCTACCTATACACACTGAAGGCAACTCTTTGGATTTCTTATTCATCTCCACAACTCTGTCACTAATACTATTGTCACACCATCCCCAACTGATAACTCCATTGTTTCCACCACCATCCTCTGTCAACCCTTTGACTTGTCCTCACCACTTGCCTTGCCTACCACTAAAAGGAAATGTAAACATTCTGCCATTCCTCCCTTTCTCTTGGACCTACATATCTCACTCTCCTGCCTCTTCCACTAGCACTGCCTTCTCCAGCTTCCAATCACTACTATATGACTAATTCTCCTCCAACGTTGCACTGCAAACTTTCACCCTGTCTCAGGATCCTCAACATGGGTCACCTCATTCATATGCTCTCTCCGCACAGAAAAGCATTGGTAACTGCACAAATGGAGGAGTACCCACTTGCATGAAGTCATGAAACTTTACCTCTGTGCCCTGAAGTCTGCTCTTGAAAGATCGAAAAAAAGATTTCTATTGCACCCTCATTGACTCTCACTCCAACCATCCTCGTCAGCTATAGGGCACCCTAAGCGTACTCTTCCTAAACTGGACTATTAACTCCACTTTCACAGCTAATGACCTAGCTGAATAATTCGCTGCAAAAAGTTCAAAAAATTGGAGAGACTCTCCTAACCTTCCTCACACTCCATCATCCTTCACTCTACATTCCACCTACTGTACCATCATCCCCTACCTCCATCTCCCACTTCAGTCACACTAATAATGAAGAACCACTGATGAAGGCTAACCCCCCCTAGTGCCGCATCAGAACCTCTTGCTCCTCAGCTAGTCAAGCCCATTGTCCCTTTAATGGCCTCTCACCTTGCTGAATTCTTCAACCTGTCCTCAGACTCTGCCAGCTTTTCCTCCATTTTCAAAACGGATACCGTCATTCCTCGCCTAAAAAAGCAAGGGGCTGACCTCAATCTACTGGCTAACTTTCGCCCTAAGTCTCTTCTTCTGCACTAAAGTGCTCAAAAAGGGTCTTCTTAAACCGTCTTAACAATTTCTTAGACATTCACAACTTTCAAGACCCCTTACAAGCAGGTTTCCACTCCTGTCACTCCATGGAAAATACTTACATAAATGTCTCCAACTTCCTCTCCTCTGCCAAGCACTCCGACCTATCCTATATCCCAATTCTTCTTGACCTGTCCACTATCTTTGACACTGTCGATCACTCCGATCTCCTTATTACGCTCTTCTTGGGATTAACAATCAAGCCCTGCCCTGCATTGGATCCTACCTGGAACCTTGCTAATTCTCTGTCTCCTGGAGCAACAACACCTCTCAACTCACTCCTCTGACTGTTAGTGTTCCACAGGGCTCGGCCTTGGCTCCTCTCGTCTTTACATTATAGACCTCTGCTCTTGGGTCAGTAATCTCCTCCTTTGGATTCTCGTACCAAATCTTCGCGGACGAGACACAAATCATCTTTCATTCTCATGAACGCTCCTCAGATCTCTCCATCAAAGTTTCAAACTGGCGCTCCACCATTAAATATTGGATGGCTTTGTACTCTCTAATGTTAAACTCTGCCAAAACAGAGGTTCTCTTATATCCTGCCAAATACTCTCATCTTTTCCCCTGCCTATCCAGTTCCCACCCGATACTCTCCCCTACTCTTATTCAGCTAAAAACATCAGTGTCATCTGTGACCCTTCTCACACCTTCTCGACTTTCAACCCTAAAGCTTCAATGGCATCTCGCCTCAAGCTCCCAAATATTAGGAAAATTGGGCACCTCTTTCTTTTCAACATTGCCAAGCATCTCTTAACTATTCTTGTATTCTCTAAACTGTACTACTATGCCAGCATTCTCTTTGGTTTCCCCAACTGTGCTTTCTGTCCTCTCTACAAGATCATTAACTTTGCTACCAAGACTCTTTGAACACCCGCACTTCAAGCCTACTTCCTTGTACCATCACCAGGCTGGATGGCTGACGTTGCAAAAATGTGGCCAGATTTGTATTTGTATTTATTTGTTTATATAGCCCTTTACACCAAAGCGCTGCACAATAGAACAACTTAATACATAAAACATAACGATATAACGATAGAAGCAAATTACAAAATGAATCAAACAAGAAGAGCAATTAACTGGATGGAATAGGGAGAGTAGTGGAGTAGGACTGTGTGGGAGGGGTAAGGAGGAGAAGGAGGAGGGGAGGGGAAAAGGTGAGAGTGGGGGGGTAGGGGAGGGAAGGAAGATATTCAAGGGGAAAGATACGGAGGGAGGGGAAGCAGGAAGGGGAAAGGGTTTCAAGGAGGAGAATGGAGAAGGAGAGATTTAAGGGAGGTACGGTATGAGGAGAAGGTAGGGGTAGAGCGTATTGCGAGGGGTAGGGAGTTCCAGTGCTGGGGAGCTAGAAGTTGGAAACAGGAGGGGGCACAAGGGGACGGGGGTACAGTCAGAAGGAAATGGTCAGCTGAACGAAGGGAACGGGAAGGAGTGTAGAAAGCGAGGAGGGAGGAGAGATAAGGGTGAGCAAGACCATGGAGAGATTTGAAGACGAGGCAGAGAAAGTGAAATTTAAGTTGGGAGTGAAATTGAAGCCAGCCGGGGGAAGAGAGGGAAGTAGAGATGGAGTCACGGGGGTTAAGGAGACAGAGGGTTCGGACAGCAGAATGGTAGATAGATTTGAGGGGGGCAAGATGAGAAATAGGTAGTCGAAAGAATAAGGAAGAGCAGTAGAAGAGGCAGGAGAAGATAAGGGAGGAAATTAAGAGTTTGGTAGCATGGAAGGTGAGAGAGGGACGGACTTTGCGAATATCAAAGAGGTGGTAGCGACAGACACGAGAAGTGAGAGAGATATGGTGGGAGAAGGAGAGAGAGGAGTCAAAGTGAATGCCTAAATTACGGGCATGGAGGGATTGATGGGAGGGAAGAGGATGAAAGGAGGAGGAGAGGGAGGGGGAAGAGTTGGAGGGAAAGAATAAGACTTCAGTCTTGTCAGAGTTAAGGGTGAGAAAGCGGGAAGACATCCAGTTCTTTATGGCAGTAAGGCAGGATGAAAGTTTTAGGTGGAGGTCAGTTGAAAAGGAAGTGAAAGAGGAAGAGTTAAGTGTCGTCAGCATAGAAATGGTAGGAGATGCCAAACGAGGAGATAACAGGGTCAAGAAGGGAGGTGTAAAGAGAAGAGGAAGGGTCCAAGCACTGAACCTTGGGGGACGCCATATTCTAGAGGTTGGGTTGGAGAGGATCGGCCACCCCAGGAGACAGAGAAAGAATGGGAAGAGAGGTAAGAGGATAGCCAGTTAAGGACAGAGCCTTTGAACCCAAAGGAAGAAAGAGTGGAGTAGAAGGGGATGATCGACAGTGTCGAAGGCAGCAGAGAGGTCAAGGAGAATAAGAATGGAGGATTGCTTAGAGTGTCGAGCAGAGAGGAGGGAATTAAGGATGTATGTGAGAGCAGTTTCAGGAGAGTGTTTAGGACGGAAGCCAGATTGGGAGGGTGGAAGGAGAGAGAGATTGGAGACAAAGGATGAGAGCTGAGAGTAGGCGAGGCGCTCGAGAAGCTTAGAGAGGAATGGAAGAAGGGAGATAGGGCGGAAGTTAGAGGTGAGAAGAGGATCAGCTGAAGGTTTCTTCAAAATGAAAAAAAAAAGATTTAAATTTCTTTTCCTGGTTCACAAATCTATTGACAGAAAGGCACCACTGTATTTATCCGGCTCCACAAGCCTGCTCGTAATCTCAGCTCTGCCGCCTTGACTACCCTTGTGGCACCTCACCCTTCCTGTGCTTCCTCTCGTTTCCAATCTTTCTCCCTTCTTGCTCTACTTGCATGGAATTCTGCTCCCCTGGATATCCGAGAAACAGTCCACAACGATTTCTTCAAAACAAACAAAAAGCCTTCCTCCTTGCCTCAGAGTTACTCTTAGCCTACCTCTCATCTGCCTGCTAGCTAATATTTTACGCTAGCCTCTATCCTGTCCCTCACTTTCTACTGCCTCCACTCTAGTTCTTCATCCATCATGGTCACATCCCTAACATAGCTGCCAGACCGCCTACCTGCACTCTAATGTTAGTTTTCTTTAATCTATGTATGTCCACCCATGTATTGTCCTGGTGACTGTTCCATTTACTCCCCCACAACCTGGTCAGAATGTCACTCAAAATCACCCCATTGTAAGAAGCTCACTGCTTCCCATCAACTCTGATTTCTTATCTATTGTAATCAGAAGAGCATTGTTTCTCCCTGTATAAATAAACTAGAAGGTCTGTAGATGTGTCTCCCACGCACTCTTAGCTAACAAGGCTAGCATAGTTGCTTTGGTTTGCCCCTTGCAGAATGTCCAGTCACTTTCTGGTAATCCGCTGCCAGGTAGAGTCTTAACACAAAGCTTGAGCCAGTCCAATATCTAGCAAAGTATACCTTTCCTTTTGTCTGGTACTTGGTTGCAGTGCCATAACCCTAAAACAATTACAATGTTTTCCTTAGTATTTTCTGTCTATTCAAAAGCTGAGGTGCCTCTTTAGATCCATTGCATGCAAAGCTTTTTCTACTTTAGGATTTGAAGAAGACCGGTAAGCACACCTCCTGCTTCAGATGATATTCCAAAATCACTTTGGGCAAACATTTGGGGCATGGGGCAAATTCTCATCATAAATTTGTCTCTGCAAAACTTCAACAAGTCTCTGATGTTGAGAAAGCCTGGATTTCAATTGCTCTGTGCGTTGATATAAACACGACTAGAAACAGTATTCCATGTAACACATTTTAAATCTGCACAGTGCCTTGGTTCAAAAGGTGCTGCTAACTACGTGAGATCTAGATTTAATGCAGAGGCTGGAGCATACATGGCTTCAAGGGTGGAAAGTCACAACAAGGCCCAGCAGAAAATCTTTAATCAAAGGACACGAAAAAAAAGGTGCGTTTTCTTTGTGCTTCTGATTGTATCTTGAACTATTTTTGTACTAGGCAGCTGAATGTTACAAGTATAGAGCTTTACTAGTATCGTTGATTGGTTTTCTCAGAATTGATTGTAGATTTCTTAATGTGATTTTGTGCAAATGTACTTTTTTTGCCCAATTGTGTGTGTAATGTGAAATTGTGAGAGTGATAATACTTAGGTGGTGGATGATTGTGCTGAACTTGGTGTTATCAGTTTATGATTAAGTTTATCACTTACTTTTCCTTTTTTCCCTCTTTCTGATTTATGTCAATATTTGTGTGTAGTTGATAATGTATGTGAGATAACATTTTTCTACAAAATAAAAAAAAAAAAAGGTTCACATTGCAACCCCATTCAGGTTGTTTATGGTTTTTAAAGAATAGAATGTAATATGGTAGAATTAAAATAAATGTGAATATATATTTTCAATTTTCTATGATCCAGAACTGTGTTTTGGTTTGAACTGTGAAGTTGCACACCCTCCAGGGGCTATTGTGAGTGTCTCTCTCACTTAGAAAAGAGGGAAGAAAGTGAGGCACAGGATCGCTTTTGTAAAAATATTCCAGTGTGCGTGGGTACGGTCCTGGCCTCACCCCAAATAAAACCTAGTCCTTTTTCAGTTATTAGGTTATTTGCACGGAACCCCCGCAGGACTTTACTTCCACAAACCCGCAGGGTTTTTGTGGTTTAGTTCATTTGTACTCCCAGAAGGGACAGGGTATAACAGTTGCACAGGTCAATGTTGGGTAAGGACACGGGTGTAGGTAAAACAACTCTCTAGAGTGTTCTTTCCATTAAATTTGCCAAAAAGTGGTTTTCCTTCTTACAACTAATAACAAAACCAACTAGCAATGAGTGCTGATAAGGTGATTAGTTTCGATGACAAATATGTCACTGAACTTCTAGCACAGGCGTCTATTTTTTCAGAAGAGGGCGAAGGTTCATTAATTTCTAACCTAAGTAACTGGGATGAGCTATTACAGCTAAAGAAACGTCTAATCAGAACAGAACTCCACGGCTCTATTATGATAGAATACTTAAGAGCAGGTACCCTCCCACAAGGACTCGTTGTCCGCAACGAGCCCAGGTTATTTTTAGAAAACAAAGATTTTGTTATCAAATGGAGCTAGATAGCCAATAAATGTGGGAGAGATTGGTTAATTTTGCTTATAGATACGGCCGAAGAAATGTCTATTAAGATTACAGCAGAGTTGTCCACTATGGAGGCAGAAATTAAGAAGCTAGTCCCTTTAGACACGTTCAAACGGAGACTAGATGAGATCTTGAAAGAGATGGCAGATTTTAAAGAATATACAACGAAAGAAAGGATAAAGAGGATGAAAAAAGATCTCTCAGAGTTCTCCCATGAAAAAGCCTTCAAATATACGCAGGAAGGATATGATCTGTTGAAAAATCATACAGGCCATTTCCAAAAACAACGAAAAGTCAACTTTGGCAATACCTCATATACATCTGGATCTTCAGGTGATGAGTACCTCATTCTCGTGGGGTAAAAGGAATAGTAATAGACCCACTAGACAACAAGGACGTGGTAGACAGAATAGTGGCGGACGCCCTATGTACACCAGACCGAATAGAGGGCAGTCAGGTCCCCCACCCCAAAGGCAGCGTTTTTTAGAGGAGGAAGCGCAAAACGAGGATTGGGATTATGCCCCACGCCAACTCAGGAGCCCCAGGGGTTACTAGTCAATCTTTCAAAATATACCCCGTCTAAAACAGAAGAAGTGTTACTGAATAAATGTTTAGGTTTTGTACCTATCACACCCTACGATGGGTCTAAATTAAGAACAGAAATTCACCAGCTATTCCGTAAGATCCATTTGAAACAGTTTTTCCATGAAAACACTTATGACAAAGAGCAAAATAACAGTGGCTTGAAGAACTCTTCGAGTTTTTGCCCTCCTACAACAAGCCAGTCACCAGAAGGGCAAGTCTTTGAGAAAATTAAAACTATTGGCCGAATTAAAACTATTGGAACAAAATAATACCACCACACATCATTTTCAAAATTTAACAAGTGCAGAATGTATAGCCCTAAAAAGCCTGAAGGATAACAACGAGATAGTAGTGCGAAAAGCAGATAAAGGCGGCACTATTGTACTTTTAGATCGCAGAGCCTATATTCTAGAATGCGAACGACAACTGGAAGATCAGACATTCTATAAGAAAATTCACGAGGATCCTACACCTCGATTGAAGTCTTTGATCGAACAAAAAATCAATAAGGCTCTTGATAGAGGGTGGATATGTAATCAAGAACATGAATTTCTACTGGCAAAGAAACCGACCATACCCCAGTTTTACTTTCTACCTAAAATTCATAAATCATTTTCCAACCCTCCCGGAGGACCAATTGTGTCCAGTTTAGGTTCACTTCTAGAACCTTTGTCTAAATTTGCAGACGCTTACCTCAAACCTTTTGTGCGAGAAATGTATTCCTATATCCAGGATACTACAGAGGTGATTACAATGATCGAGAATTACCCATTCGACAATCAAACACAATTGTTAGTAAGTCTCGACATTGTGTCACTATACACATGTATTCCTCAAGACTTGACCCTAGAGGTACTCGAAGAGGTACTTCTAACCAAAAGAACAGAAGGCAAGTGTCCTAACAGCTTTATCCTATGGTGTGCTTCGATGGCCTTGAAAGAAAACTTTTTTAGTTTTAACCAAGAACTGTTCCATCAAATTCACGGGACAGTGATGGCGTCTTCGGTGGCCCCGTCAGCGGCTAATCTGTTTGTTGAATACTTTGAGAAAAATGTCATTTATGACCTCTCCAACCCATTTTTTTCCCCAATCTACAGATCTGGCGTAGGTTTATAGATGACATTTTAGTAATTTGGGACGGGAGTGCTTCAGAACTAGAAGCCTTCTTAAACTGGCTCAATAAACAGAATACATTTTTGAAATTTACAGTGACAAGCAGTGCTAATGAGATCAACTTTCTTGATCTAACTATTTGGGCTAATACTGTTGATAACACCTTAAAGGTAAAACCATACCATAAAGCAACAGACCGTAACTCTCTGCTCCAGTTTGACAGTTGTCATCCAAGACACAGAAGAGAAAATCTCCCTGTAGGACAATTTTTTAGATTAAAGTGTAACAGCTCGGACATCAGTACATTTGAAAACGAAGCAGCAGTCCTAGGTGCCAAATTAACAGCAAGAGGTTACCCCAAATAAATTGTGAAAACTGCCTGGAAACGGGCTAGGAATAATAAGAGAGAAGCTCTCTTGGAATACAGGATAAAGGTGAAAACTGAAGCGCAAATAGTTTTCGTGAGTAATCCATTGTCCAACAAGATTAATGCCATTATTAAGCGTAACTGGCATGTTCTAAGCAAGGGCGAATGCCCTCTGCAACGCCCACTATGTGCGTTTAAAAGAGGTCCAAAAATCAAAGATCCTGTCACCAGGAATGACATCTCTGCTAAGCACTCCCAAAAAACGCTCACCGAAACCTGGGGCATGACCAAACCCACAGGCCATACTCCCTGTGGCACATGCAGTTGTTGTGCAAGTACTAAACAGACCAAAGAGGTAGATTTAGGTCTGAAGAGACCATGGCTACAACGCCAATTCACAAATTGTAGCTCAAAAATGGTCATTTACGTCATTTGGTGTCCGTGTCTGAAAATCTATATCGTGATGACCGAAAGAAAAGTAAAACAGAGGATCACAGATCATAAAAGTTGCATACGTAACCGCAACACAACAGCTCCAATGGTAGGACACTTTTTGGCTATGGATCACACACCTGAGTCTTTCACGTGGAGTGTACTCCTACAGTTGAATTCCACAGACCCAACATCAGCGAATAAGAAAAGACCTTTCAACCAAGAACAAAGACTAATCTATCTTTGCAATTCAGTCGACACTGGTCTTAACAAATTGGTTGACTGGAAGTCTTTATGAGGAAGGTTAAGTATAGGTCTTTAACACCGGCCGAATGTCAAGCCAATACATATATACAAAGTTTTTTTTGTCCATGCATTTCCAACTTACACCCATACCTGAACATATCATATTACATAATTAAGATGCAATATGAGACAAATCTATGTCACTAGTAGAATCGTTGGTCAAATATATAGTAATGAGTGTCCAGGCAGTCTTACCTACGAATAATAACAAAAAAGCTCCACACCACCTTATTCACCAGAACACAGTAAGTTCACAGACCTACAATGTATTTCATATATTTACTGTGCAAATCCCAGCGTTATGTAATTTAGACGCAAACTTTATTTTTGTTCGCCATTTTTTCGCCAAACGATTAGGATGTATTTCTTCAGTTCTTTGATGGAGACCGCGAATGCACAACAAGCGCACTAGTTTGCACGTATTCGTGTTCATGCCCCGGGTTCGTCACGTGAGCTCCACCTCCCACTTCCGGTAAAGATAGGCTTTGCTCCGCGGGACGACAGAGCGAATTAGTAGACCAGCTCTAACGGCAAACACGAAGCAATCCAGCACGTCGGACTCAGCAGTACGGACAACTAGCTGAAAGGTAAGGTTCCCGTTCGTTAAATATGTCCATGTATAGTCGTTCTTTTAAAAAAAAAACTGAAGGTTAAACTCACAGATGAGCACTTTCCACGTTCACTCGCTTTGGACGTTTTGTTTGTAGTATTAGTTCCCACCCGTCCCCATGTTAGCACAGCGGTTACCAAAGACAGCTGTAAGCAATTGCGCTGTCCGTGGTGGGTGTGAAACAAATGCACCCAGTCAGCGCGAGCACAGTGCCATAAGGACCACAGCTAACGATTGTTAGAGGTCACCCACGCAGACCACAATTGACATGTTCCAATGTGATTGCCGTGGTTACAATAACAAGTTGCACTCAAGTTGCCGTGGCAACTTGAGTGCATTAAATAATAACAAGTTACATCTGAAAGGGTTGATGTAGACACGCGTGCTGTAGTTAGAAATAGTTTTCATCTAGCACCATTCTATCTTTTCCAACAGATTCAATTATTATAAAAAAAGCTTGCTACCAGAACCACGTAGCTGTTACGCTCACCTGGCTCTCACAGTGGCGTTGATCGGAACTGGACAGCTGTGGTCTCCACCAATGTGACGCGTAGTGCTGAGATGACGGACTGGACTGGCCCATCTAGCTTTGTTTGCTTGGCCCGTAGGAATATTCTTCTGCAAATGGAGAAAGGGAATTAACCACCCGTGGAGTTGAACGTAAATCCCCTCCACCCCCGCTGTTCTCCCCACAGATCACCTTTGATGTCCCCTTTTATAGTCTCACCTGATGGTTTGAAAAGATGAGCTCTCCATCCTGCATTGAGCGCAGGGGTGCGTTGATAACCAGTTGCTTCACTGGCTCGTAGGAATTGGTGAGTTCCAGAACAATATTGACTCCGAGATTCCCGGCAAGACGCCATAAGTATAAAGTTCATAAGAGTTCAAATGCCTGACTTTCACTCTTATCCGATTCCTTACAGGTTGCAGCTTGACCCTAATGAAGAGTTCCTCGTGGCAACCGGTAGTATTCTGGTAAGGATTTGTATTTTCCAACACAGTTCAATAAAATAATGTCAATATGTAACCTGTTGCTTTCTCCCTTATTCAGGCGCTGAGAGAAAGTATGAAGTCTCGGGGAATAATACCTCCGGCGGTAAAATCAGGTAAGTCTGTTGTGGTGAGGAGGGTTCCCCTTGTTAGTCCCTTTGTTTCACCTTGCTGTCCTTTTGTTTCCCCCTAGGGGCCAGGGTTCGGCGAAGATGCAGTGGAAGCTGCGCCGACCCGTGAAGAGGAATAGTACCCCCGGTAGTAAAATCAGGTAAGTCTATGGGGGGTAACTAATATTCCTCTGTGTATTCCCTTGGCACATCTTGCTGTTCTGGTCTTCTCCTTAGGTGCCGGAGTGCTGTGGGAACATGCAGGAGGATGCGGTGGAATGTGAAGATGCTGCGAAGGCCGGTGAGTTCAGCGCGGCGCTGCAGCAGGCGAGGCGACGCGCATAAAATAACTTCTTTCTTCCAGCTCGAAGGCACGATGGATCGGGAATTCAGGTAAGGATCAAAGGTATTGCTCTTGTTCTAACCTTTTCTCCTTCTTTCTCCCTTTTTCTAGGAGCTCCAAACTCAAGGCGGGCGTGGCAGAAGGCTGGATGCAGACTTGCAGGCACGGTGAGCATTACGCTGCTGGATGCAGAATAACAAAGCGTGTGCTGCTCTTCGGGCGTGGTTTAAATAGCCACCAAAGTAGTCCCAGGTAAGTATTCCTCCCCAGCCCCGCCCGAGTAAAAAATAGTCCCTAAGTAAAGAGGTCCCTTCCAAGCCTCTTTTGGCTTGGATCTCTTGCAGCATGGTCTGCATCAGGTAAGTTTTAATCTATGAGCCTGGCGCCTATGGCGCCAGGACTGACTCTCCATATGAGCCTGGCGCCATAACTATGAGCCTGCTTGGGATAACTTGATGCCTGCTTCCGGGGTTGCTGGACTTGGTCTGGGTCCCCGCGGGTAGGCATCATGACACATAGCAGAGATTAACCAGAAGTGGAGACTCCATGGATCACGACTATAGAGATTGGTCGGAGAATTCGACCAAGACGGGATCCCTTCCCACGTGCAACTATGTATGCATTTAAGTTGCTATCATAATCAGCAAACATTTACTCGCATCGGGTTTACCCAAACCAGTGAGACCTGTGGATCTGTAGACAGAATAGTAATTATATATATTTTTTGATACTCACAATGTATACAATTCATCAATCAGATAGGTTTGAAGGCATTTCAACTGCTCATGTGTGAACTTTTATCCACTGGGGTCTGGGAGCAGAGGGGATTGTTCCATTCAGTAACTTTAGGTATTGATCCTATAGACTCAGTTCCACTAAAATCACCTTTATGAAAATTATAAAGCACTCTAGTTACACGCAAACTAGCACTCTTTGACCACATTGACAGCCAGATTTCGAGGTTAAGATGGACCCGGCTGTTTTGTGTACCTCAGTAACCCTATGGATAACTGTAGTTTAGGAGTCACAATGAGACTTGTTTCTTGTTCTAGAACCACAGTGCACCCAGTCCAGATATAACGCTGACCTGTTATTTCCTCTTTTTCTCTTTTAGGGAACCAGCGCCTTAATCAAAATCAGCGTGCCCTCCACCTCTTACTATTGTAAAAGTTTGTAAGCCTCACCGAGTTAATTATAAACTTAGGTTGAGCCTTTTGCTTTACTTTGTTCCGAGCCCAACACAACCCACTTTAAATGTGTTCTTTTCTCTTTTTTCTCCCCTCTAGTCCCCCTTCCATTTCCTTAAGGTTATAGTAATTTATAAAAAGACGGAAACCCTTGAGGGCTGCAACTTCTGGCCAAACCAGTTTCTCGATAAGGAATCGACATTACAAAAATGTGTTCAACGTGGTACTGTTCGTCTCTTTGAAGCAATACCCTTGAAGAATTTCCCTGTACAAGATTTACAGATTTAGGGAAAGAAACATGTTGGGTCAATGATACCGTGTGACAGAGACACGGGTTACAATAGAGCATTGATAGCTTGTACCTTTTATTAAAAATTTACTGAGTAATCCTAACTTAATAAGGATTAAGTAATAGGCAGCTTAATGTTACACGTATAGAGCTTTACTAGTATCGTTGATTGCTTTTCTCAGAATTGATTGTAGATTTCTTAATGTGATTTTATGCAAATTTACTTTTTTTCCTAATTGTGTGTAATGTGAAATTGTGAGAGTGATAATACTTAGGGGGTGGATGATTGTGTTGAACTTGGTGTTATCAGTTTATGATTAAGTTTATCACTTACTTTTCCTTTTATCCTCTTTCTGATTTATGCCAATATTTGGTGTGCAGTTGATAATGTATGTGAGAACATTTTTCTTTTAAAAAAGGTTCACATTGCAACCCCATTCAGGTTGTATATGGTTTTTAAAGAATAGAATGCAATATGGTATAATTAAAATAAATGTTCATATATATTTTCAATTTTCTATGGTCCAGAACTGTGTTTTGGTGTGAACTGTGAAGTTGCACACCCTCCAGGGGCTATTGCGAGTATTTCTCTCACTTAGAAAAGAGGGAAGAAAGTGAGGCACAGGATCTCTTTTGCAAAAATATTCGAGTGTGCGTGGGGTACGGTCCTGGCCTCACCCCAAAAAAACCCTAGTCCTTTTTCAGTTATTATGTATCTTGAACTAACCACAAGATGCACCCTAATGATGAATGTTGCAAGCCACACTCTACAAAGTGCAGCAAATGTGGCGTCATTTCTTCAGTTAGACAGATTTCCGGGCACACTGTTGTGCGCACACACACAAAGTGCAGAACCTCTTCCATTTCATGAAATAGGTTTTGTTGGCCTGTAATTGTGCAGAATTTGCCTGCAATTCTGCAAAGCAAGGCTGCTAAATTAAGAAAGGCCGGGTTGTCATGAATGACTTTCCTTATAGCCATGGTCAGGAGACTTGGGTTTGCCCTCAGTGGAACAGGATTCACCACTGACATGGCTACCCGGTCCGAATACCATAGCTGCTGAAACCACATTGAGGGCCATCAGAATCTCCAAATCTCTCTTGAGCTTCTGCCCTATTCACGCCACCATTGTAAGTGGAGGAAAGGTATAAAGACACCTGTGAGTCCAGTTGATTGAGGAGGCTTTGCCCACTTAACACTTATGGGGGGAGCTGAGGAAAATATGGGGCACTTTGTGTGGTCTTTAGTAGCAAACAAATCTCCTGCTGGCACTCGCCACTGCTGAAGCACAATCAACAGTCAGTTTCCAGATATTTGACTGCTCACGTCCAAAGTTGCTGGGACGTTCTTGTTAAGTTCAGCAATCTTGCAATGGTGCGTAGGTACCAGCACCTGCTTGTTGATGACTTGAGAAAAGAAAGCATTCAGTGCAAGCCTTACCACTCTCAGTTCCAAGATGTTGATATGCAAGACTTTTTCCATTGCCAACCAAAGATCTTGGATTTGTATCTCAACCATGTGCGCTCCACCATGCTTCCAGGGAAAGCATTTGTCATTATATATAGCTCCAGCTCTTGAGACCTCAGAGGAATGGCCTTGGTCATAGTTAGGGCATCCATCCACCAGATTAGGGCACTTTAAATGTTGTCTGCAACCTGTACGACGCCGTCCCACTACCCAGACAGCTGCCGCTGTTGCAACTGTAATTCCTCTAGATGTGCTCTCATCCTCAACCTGCACAGAAGGACTGAGCCCGGGCCCTGTCCCTGCCAGGAGGCAAACAGTTGGCATTTCCTGTTGTCCCAAGAGGGAAAGATGTCCACCTGGGGGTGACCCCATTTGCTGAAGATCTCCCACAGTCCTAGGCCATTCAACTGCCACTCGTAGTTGTCCGCTCCCTGTCTGCTGAGCCTGTCTGCCTCCAGGTTGGATTCCCCCGGCAGGTGGACGGCCGTGAGGTAGATGTTCTTCAGGGCCCATTCCCACATGCTGACTGCCAGTCTGCACGGTGGAGGGGATCTGGTACCTCCCTACTTGTTGACATAGAACATGCTGGTCGAGATGTCGGTCTGAATGAGGATGACCTTGACCTCGATTACCGGCAGGAAGGCTGAGCGCCAGCCAGATGGCCTTCAGATCAAGCCAATTGATGTGGCACTCCTGCTCTTGCCGGGTCCAGGTGCCATGGATGCAGTGGTTGTCCAGGATGGCTCCCCAACCCTCGAGAGAGGAGTCTGTGGTGATGGTGACCTGTGGAGTAGGTTGCCAGAAAGGCTTGCCCGTCCGAAGGTTGCCGTCCCTGGACCACCATGTGAGGTCCGGGTGAAGCGACAGAGGAATGTTGATCATCTCTGACTGGGAGCCTCACTCCTGTCTCTAAGATGCTGCAAAGTGCAGCTGTATCCTCCTCATCGTGATTCTTGTGTGGCTGATGGCCAAATGGACTGCTGCCATGAGACCCAGTACGTGTTGGTACCACCAGGCCGAGGTTACTTCTCTGCTGAGGAAGTTCACCGTGGCCCTCTTGATGGCTGTGATCCTATCCTCCGAGGGAAACACTTTCTCGGAGCACGTGTCTCAAATGAGGCCCAAGAAGGTCAGTCTCTGTGTAGGAAGCAGCTGCGACTTTTTGAGGTTGAGCGAAAAACCCAGCTCGTGTAGTGTGTCCATAACACTGTGGGAAGTGCGGTGCACCGTTTCCGGAGATGACGCCCTGACAAGCCAGTCATCAAGATACGAGTAGATGTGGTGGCCCTGAGACCTGAGGAGGGCCGCAACTTTGTTCATTAGCCTGGTAAAGATCCTGGGGGCCGAGTTGAGACCCGAAAGGAAGCACCTTCTATTGGAATTGGGAGCCCATGATCCTGAATCGTAGAAAGGAACGATGAGACATCCACAATGTCTCCGCTATCAAAGCGGGCATAACCATCTTGAATTTTTGTAGAGGTAGGGAGAGGTTGAGGGTGGAAAGGTCCAGCACAACTCTCAGACCCGCCTGGTTCTATTTCTGAATGGCAAAAATCCTTGAGTAAAAAGCCCAAGCCCTGCTGGGAGGCTGGGACTTCCTCCAATGCCTGGCTCTCGACAAGTGACCGGATCTCCACCAAAAGAGTTGCTGTCCCAACTGGTGGGAGCAGAGGGGGAAGAGGGAGGAGAGGCTGGGATAGGGAGGCGGTACCCTGTGGATTCTACGGAGAGGATCCAGGGGTATGCAAAATTCTGGTGCCAAAAATGTGCATGGAGAGCAAGCCTGCCCCCCACTGGAGACACGTGGACCCGAAGGGGCGTGTCATGCTTTCTTTCCCTCTGAAGCTGCTACGAAGGAGGGGGGCTGGAAGAAGCCCTTACCCCCCCCTTTTTGTTGCATGCACCGATGTTGGGTCAGCGAACCATCAGGCTGCCTGGACCTCCGCTCTTGGAAGCCACGGAACTCTCTGTATGTACGCCCCTTGTCAGAGCGCTGCTGTGACTGGGGGTACGTTTTGGGCATGGTCTTTTTAAGTATGTGAACTGTTTTTCTTTTTGTCCAGCTCCTTGTCCGTGGTGGAGTGGAAGAGGTCCCCCCTTTGAACGGAAGGTCTATGATGCATTCCTGGACATCCGGGTTGAATTTAGTAGCATGGAGCCATGGTGTTCTCATGTCCGTGGCAATGCAGATGGCCCGGCCAGAGGTGTCAATGTGGGCCACCGTGGACTCCATAATGTCTTGTGCCACCATCTGGGCCTCTGCCAGTCCCGCCTTGAATCGTGATTGGCTCTGCGCCGGAAGCTCTGGGAGGAAATCTGCAATTTCCCTTCTTCCCATACGCCTCCAAAATCTTCTCCTTGCCTAGCAGCACCGCGGAGGAAGAGGCCGAGGACTGCTGTTCGGAGTATAGTGATGCTGCAGCAATCATCGAAGAGTGTGGCTGAGGGTGGGCCGATAGCAAGAGTGTATCCCCCTTTATCTGTCTGTACTTGGCATCCAGGCGTCGATTGACTGGCTGGACAAAGTGGGGCTTGAGCCAGCCCATTTTTGGCCAAGGCCACCACGTCCTTCTGCATCAGGATCCTCGTTCTTGCTGTGGAATGTAACATGAGGACCTCGGCAAGGACCCCCTCTGCTGGTTGCTCAACCTCGGGTTGAGGAAGGCCCAAGTACTCTGCCAGACGTCAGTGAAAGGCCATGGCTGATGGCCGTGTGTCGGGGTCCTGCTCCTCATCCGTGTCCACCTGAGGGTCCGGTTGGTCCGGCACCGGTGGAAGGGTGCTGTGAGCCGAAGACTGGGTTGTGGAGACCGGAGTCAGAGGCTACAGCAGAGGCTGGTACGGAACCGCCTGCACAATCGGTTGGGGGGGGGGGGTCGGAGCGGGCAGCTGGGGCTGCACAGGGGTCAGGGGTTCCTGAACTGGGGCCTGTGGTGCCAGAGCCATTGGCGGGAGCACATCCCTGATGGCATCCCTGAGGATGACCCCCATCCGAGGGGATTTCATGAGCCCGAAGAACCTTTCAAAAAATTTGTCCTCACAGGCCCGAGTGGGAGGCTATATTGACGAGGTAGCGGGTAGCTGCTGGAGCCGTTGCATTCCCTGCCCATACGGATGCAGCAGAACCTGCCCTGCGCAAATGAAGGGTAGACTGTAGGCCACATACTTGGTTGACACCAGTCCCACCTAGACACACGTTCCTCCACCTGCTCCCTGCCTTGGTGCAGTATCGGAGTATCGGGCGGATGTCACTAATGTCTGGCATGGGGGCCATTTAGTCAAGCTGTCATGTTGCTCGGCTCACTGGGCCCCGCCCCGTCCAGGCCGAGGCCCGTTAGGCAATTCACCCTCGGCGGATCTGCCGGTAGAACTCTGTATAGGCGCCCCCTCAGACATGTTGCCGGTACTAGGACGTGGCCTCTCAGGTGAAGACCCAGTAAAAGAACCTTCCAGTCACTCAGCACCATCACCGGGAGGATCGACTGACCCCCATCGGCCTGTCGGCCCGTAGCTGATATAGCCCCAGTTCTCTTGCTGGCATGAGGACCTGAGCAGTCCCTCCCATGCGGGTGAGTCCTTGGGAAGGAGTCTCTCTTGCAGGGTGTGCTGGAAAAGAGCAGCCCTACCTTGAGCTTGGATTGATGATCGACGAAGTCCTTTAGGTCCTTTGGAGGGGATCTCTGGAAGAGCTCCCTCCACCTGTCTAGCCTGTTCTTCGGAGAGCGCATTGCACGCGGTACAAGCTTGCCAGCCGTGGTCTGGGCCAACGCAACATAGGCAGAGGGCATGGGGGTCTTTAGTTGGAAAGAGCCCGTCGCAAAATGGACACCTGCTGAACCCTGTAGAAGTCGGCATGCGCCGGGGCAGGAGCGTGACGCCTGAGGACTGAGTACCTGAATGATAAAAAGACAAAAAAGACAGAAGAGAAGTATCCATGTGTGGAATTACATTGCCGAAGCCAAACCCAGGAGCGCTGGTTTTCGTCCTTGCGGAAAAGGGGAATGGAGTGTGGCGCCGAGGGGCGGAGTCAGGGCAGTGCATGCTCCCAGGGCCGCACCCCTGGGCGCCTCTGAATTTAAAGGGAAAGAAGGTTTTTTCTGGTGAAAAAGGTTCTGTCTCCCATCCCTTGGAAGAGACGCCTAGGCAGTATGGAGGAAAGGGGACCGGTCGTGAGAGTATGCATGAAGATATGAAGACCTACAGAACTTTTAATTGCCTGGCTGTTGTCCTTGTTTTTAATTTTTGCATCTGGTTGTTGTTTTGCAGTATCCAAGTGTGACAGAGGGACATCACCCTGATAATAATATGGACCTGAAAAAAGAATTTCCCCGGTCCCTGAAGCAAGTGGAAACACTTTACCAAAGTCAAATCACCCAGGCCATTGTAAAAGGTAAAAGACACCAAACAGCAACCCCAACTCCCAGAATTTCCCAGAGTGGAAACCTGGACCGAATCCAGGAGACTCAACTATGCACCTGAAAGACCTACTAAGAAGCACTCTGAGGCCAGGAAGTATACAGTAGAACATGATACAAACTCAGTTGTTCAGACAAGAAAAACACTTGGAGGAGAAGTTCATCTTCCATAATGCCACTCTTCTATAGAATGTGGCGAGGTTGCATCCCTTTTGGCATGGGATCATCACATTCAGGGCTCTCAGGACCCCTTTTGGGGACCACAGACTCATGTGAGCCTGTGAAGTCAAAAATGCCTTTTTTATTTTTGCAAGATTTGCAAATCTGGGGACCCAAAGCACCTGAAAAGTCTGCAAACCAGTGCCAGAGGCAGACAAACCTGTACACAAAAGTGGAAGAATGCCTAAGGAAATCAGGAAGCAGCACAGAACAACACTAGACCCCCTTGATGTAACACTGGCAGCATACATACAAAGGCCCTGTGTCTCTGGTGTTAAAAAGTCAAAATGGTGACAGGTCTTCATATAACCATAGGCCCTTCCCTTTTATGGTATGGCACTTGGCCCAATCACATGCTGATGTAGCAGCTAACCCACAGATGAAACCTATAGCAAAAGGCACCACCAAGGGGGAGGGGAGACTGACCTTTAAAAAAGGCAGCATGTCCTTATCACAACTAGGGAGAGCTTGCAAGCAGCAAGCAGCAGACCTTGGGAAGCCAAGCAGGAGAATAGCAGCAGGCTCCCGGAGACACCTGCCATCGAGACACTAAGGGAGCAGAGCGCGATGGCCAAGACCCTTGAGGAGGAGAGACTGGTGTATGGTAAGGAGGCAGAAGCACTGGTAAAGAGAAGAGAGGGAGATTAACTTGGGGGTACAGCTGGTGGTGTTAAAGGAGAGAAGTAGTGGGAGTGTGGAGCAGGAAGGAGGACCTGGCTGGTTGGAGAAAGAAAGGAATTGTTTGGGGACAGAGGGCTATTGCCTAGGAGGGGCGAATGAGAGTACCATCTGGAAGAAAGAAGGGGAAACTGGTGTAGGAGACATAATATATCCAGAATGTAAGGGTATTGTGGGGTGGGAGGGGAAACCAGACAGGAGAGGATGGCAGGAGATACTGTTCGAGGAAGGAAGGGAGGGAGGAGATGCTATCTGGTTAAAGGATAAAGATATAGACCAGGAAGAGATTTGGAGTAGAAAGGAGACACTGGGCCTCGAGTTGGCCGGTACACAGTAAAAGTGCTGTGCTGGTAATAACATTTACTGGCACTTTTACCGGACCGGCCAACTACAACTTTGCTGGTAAGGGTTAAGGATTTACCAGCTAAGAGCTGGAGGTAAATCTGCCCCCTACTGACAGAAAACGGGCTTTACCACCAGCACGGCCAGTAATTGCATCAAAATCCATCCATGGAGTCCGATAGGGATTCACCATTGTTACTGGCACTTGCAATCTGCCAGTAATTTCAGCAGACCAAGTGCCGGTAAGGGCAATTACGTTTGCCGGTATTCCAGCAGATTTAACGCCGGATTGCCGGCAAACTTGTCATGAGGCCCACTATCAGTCATGTGCAGGAGAGGGCGAGTTGCTACAGGAAGGTTAGAGCCAGACCATCTAAGGCAGGAGGAAGGACGAGGGACCTGCCACCCCATCTAGCGAGCACAGGTTGGACCCGAAAAACAAAATTGGGGTTTGTAGAGGCCAGTGGTGGAATGAGATAGCACCACAAGCCAGACAGCAGGGAGGCCAACACAGGTTATGGCAAGAGGGCGAAAACACCCAGGATAAAAACAGAGAGAAGGTATGGGTGGATGTCAAGAGTAGGGCCACGCTTTTCAGCCAAAACCCACCAGAGCATCCAAAGCCAGCTTGCAATCAGCAACATTGTGCCTCATTGGCAGAAAGAGGGCTGCGCTTCACCACAGAGATCCAGCAGCACACCTCAAAAGCAGCAAATCTTGGCTGCATCTGGCAAAAGGTCACTGCCGATATGTCAGGAGAGAACCTTCAAGGAACAGGCCTAGGAGGCAGCCATCAGGAGGACCCTCAAAACATGAAGTTTCCCCATTAGCTGTGGTTCTGCAGTCTAGAAAACTCGTAGCCAAAAGGGGAGGTGCAAGGCTCAAACGACACATTCCCTGGAGGCCCTAAGGGGTGATGGCATGCCCCTTGAGGGTGAGACACTTTGTGGCCACTGAAAGACTTGTTCGGGCATTTTTTTCAGCCCTCTCGATTTGGTTGAAAATGACCATGGGAACATTGAGCAGATTGCCAAGGAACCCCTGTGAAGCAAGAGGGGAGGCCCTCACATTATAGCCTGACCCCTTGTTTTGTTGCAAAGTTTGCAAAGATCCTTGCTCCTTATGTTAACTTTGTGCCCTTCTTTAAACAAAATATTTAAATACTATTTGTGTCTGCTCTTAATCCTAGATGTGATGGACTAAGAAGTCTGTCAACAAGTGGGAACACCTGGACTGGATTAGGAAAATCGCACAAACCTATTTGGGCAGGAAGACTATGGGGATGACCCAAGCACCCCACAGAAATGCATTTCACCACTTCCGAAGAGGAAAGTCATTGGGAGCCTGCACCCCTAGACCATTTAGTATCCAGAGAGGCACCATGAAACACAGCCATCACCCATGCAGCAACCAGACATGAAGAGCTTCAGCTCTTTCCCACAATGAGGCAAAAACACAATACCAAACCACATGCCGGGGGGAATGTTTTCTGTACTCCTCACATCCCAAAAGGACTTCACAGAGAGATAGCAGCCTAAGCCCAGGCAGCAGGAAGTGAAAGAGTCAGAACTAAAGAACATCCCGGTGACAGAGTATGCTCAGGCATGTCATAGGACTCCTGCAACCAATCAGGAATAAGCTATAAAAACCCAAGCACCATGTAGGGGCCAGCACTCAACACAGAAGTGAGAGCATGTTGCAGAGTGCAGAGCTGGTGAGTTACAGAGTGGACATTTGCAGGTGAAGGAGCAGCTCTATGGAGTGTTTGAGGTGAAAGTAGTAGGAGCAGGAGAGAAGTGGCCAGAGAGCGGGAGAGTATGTTTGGTTGGTGAATAATAAGGCGTTGGTGGAGCTTAAGAAGGGAGCGAGGTGGAACAACAGAAGACATGAGGTAGTTGGATGTGAGCTGAAAGAGGAAGGAGTACAAAGGAGATGGGAATCTGCAGAGGGGAAAGAGTTAATTAAGAAGGTTGGAGGAGACATCAAGGGAGAGGAAAAGTGTGATCAGGAGGTGGTTGGATGCGACAGCAGTGTAGTAGTGGTGATGTGCAGAGGGAAGTGCAGTGGTGGGGAGAGTAGTAGTAGTGTGAAGAGAGTAGAGGACAGTGTCAGAGGGTGGAGGTAGGTAGTAGCAAGGAACAAAGTAACATCAGAGGGAATGTGAGCGAGAGAGGAGAGATGTTGGTTGGAGTAGCAGGGGGAGAGTAGTCAGAGGGATTGGAAATGTAGGGAGAGGTGTGTAAGAATGAAAGGGACGGGCCAAGTGGGGCATTAATGCCTCAAAGACGCCCATCTTTACGTTGCTTTACCCTGTGGGGTATTTATTTATATTTATATAGCGTGCAAGCAGCCCAGGGGCATTGATAGATTAGGGATCAACTAGATTGTTCCCAGAGGGAGATAGAACGGGTGTTTGTCCTCAAGTCATCATCATAACACATACATAATCTTGGACAGTAGGGGTTACCGATACCTAGAGAACATCCTGAGGTTGGAGGACACCTGGGTTAGGGAGGGTACTCCACACACTAGATGAAAAAGAGTGAGGGCTGACATTTAGCAAGCACCTTTAAGAAACGTTAAGTATAAACCCTTGAATGTTCTTCGAGAGTTGGTGTGTTCTTGAGGCCATCTGTCACAATCTTTTTCTCTACAACTGAGCAGCCATAGGTAGCAAGACATTTGTAAACTGCTTGGGAGCCGACTTGAGACAGAAAGGTAGCACAATGAACTGGCAATGATTGTTTCGAACTACGAACTTTAAAAACCTGTGCTACTTTTTGTACATAGGAATTTGGAAATATTAACCCGGCAAATCGAGGGAATACAAGAAGCTTTCCAGATGAAAATGCATATGATGTATGCCAAAGTTAGCGGTTGAAATTGGGGTAATTTTTTGTCTCAAATCCATGATCCATTTCATGTTTCAAGTTGTTTTTTTCCAGAAGAAAATAGTGGGAATAAAATGCCTAATTCAATTGTTGTAAGGGCCCTACATCCCGGTCTCGATTTTCGTAAACCAGACTTAATTCATTACCATGGTTAAGTGGAGTTGGCTGCTCAACACCGTATGTGCTGCTTACAGCCGGAATACCTACTGAAACTCCAATGTGTTATTCATTTTTTTTTAATTTTGTATTGTAAACTATAGTTTATTACAAAATGTGTTACATTAATTTCTATTCACTATCTTCCACACATCGCCAATTTAATTGTCTGATTGAAAACATTAATTAGAGCAGGAGCAATTACAGTCCCTACTCACAGCTCTGTCAGTACCTTATCAAAATAGTCAATCACTGCACAAATTAGCCTAAAATTCTTCCTGGCAAGCAGAGCATACCACCACTCCTCCATATTTCCATTTAGAGGTGCAAATTCTCTCAAAAAACATTTCTTTGAGCATTCAAGCTATGCATTCAATATCCAGATGTTTAGAAGACTCAAGTGAGTTTTCACAAAAATGACAGTGGTTGTTCAGGGTATTCTTGTTGTGTTTCAAGAACAGCATTTCTTTTGTTTGTTATAGATTTAATCGTAGTCTCAAAAACTGATCTCTATGAGATCTTGAAGGGAATTTTTCCAGATATTCCGGGATTTGGTTCACGGCACGTGCATCCCCTCCATTGTTTAATGTTGTGCAGAGTTTTGATCTTTTATCAACAGTTTCGATCCAATCGCAAAGCTTTAACTTTTTAATTGCCGTGCGGGGATTGTTCAGCACTGTCTCCATTTCAATGCCGGCATGGACCAATTGCTTATGGATCTTATTTGTCCATTCCTTCAACAGACCAATATAAGGTTTCCCAGGAATCGTATTCAGTATACGATAAGGTATTGGAGTAGATTCCATTTGCATTTTCCTCAACATTGCCACCGATTTCCAAAGAAATATTGAGAACAATGACTCTAGCCCGAGTTCATAGCGAATGGCAGCAATCAATACGTTTCGTGGCAGCCTAAGAACCTTTCGCCAGAATTGACCCTCAAGGAGGTTCCAGATTACACGATTTATATTAAGGCCTGCTTTGCTGCCGAACGTTATGGCTGCCACAACTTTCTGTTGATGGAACATAATCACAGGTTTCAAAGTAAATTTGCCACAGTCAGCATGTAGTTTTGCACCTTGTAACATTAGGTTTCTCATTCTCATTTTCAAATCTTGGGTCCACTCCCATTCTCTTATTGATTTGTTATAGAGAATGCCCAGGTATCGAATGCACACTGTATTTTCAAGAGGTTCACTGGCTGTGAACCGCTTAAAATGATTTCCTCTTTTCCCCAGCTTCATACAAAAGGAGAACATTTTCGATTTTTTAACATTTATCTGCAGGTCATTCATTTGCAAATATGCTTCAAGATTGCTTAATAATCTCTGCACGCATATTTGCGTGGTGTCTAAGCGCACCAAAATGTCTGCGTAGATTGCCCAACTGATTTGGTGTACATTAATTCTCGTGGAAATGAGTTAGTTTTCAGTAAGGCTGCAGACAAATCAGAAATATACAATTTAAAGATTAATGCTGCAAGGGGCAGCCCTGCTTTACAACTTTTCCTGTACATTTTTCTGTTAGTTCACCTTCAGCATTGATTCTTACCCGAATCGTTGTATTGGAGTGTAGAGCTTTAAGTGCTTGTAGGAGGTCTGGCGGACATTCCCACTGCTGTAGTTTTTGCCACATCATTCCCCTATTTACACCGTCGAAGGCTTGGCGTAGATAGACAAATGCTAGGAAGAATTTATTTTGTCCTTTTATTGTCTTGCGTTTCAACAGGTTTAGCTGAATTAAATTTTTCTCAGTCCCCACTCCTTTTGTGAAGCCTGTTTGACACGCATCGCCAATTTCAGAGTCATCTGCTCAACACCCTATGTGCTGTTTACAGCCGGAATACCTACTGAAACGCCAATGTGTGACTAATTGTTTCAATTTGTCCGAAGCTATACTTTCCGACCCAAAGGCAAAATGGCAAATCCAGTCGTGTCTCACCGCGCTGGCAGTACTGAGTCAGAATACCTGGATGAGAGTCAGGTCAGCTTTGACAGTTGATGTTTGCAGAGACCCGCCGCTAGAGAGTGTTCGGTAAGACCGCTGGGAACATCGCGACTCCCTGTTGAGGGTATTTATACTGGCTGCAGGCCCGATACAACTCCTGCTGCCCACCCATACTTTCACAATGAGATTCAAACTGCTCCTCCCCTTCCACGAAAAGAAGGTGGCCATCGATGTATAACCATGCCCTGGGCTCTAGCTGTCTTTGTGCCTGTTTTGTCACATGCCAGCACCAGGCCCCCTACTTTTTTCAATGAAGTGTTTTCCATTAAACGGCCAATATAAACCTTCGCCTGAACGTCAGGGTGGAAATAATTTCAAACATCACAAGACCTGCCCATTGCCCAAGTTGCACAGTCTGATGTCCGCCATATCCTGTACCACTTTCATGGAGTGTTTGGTAGTGAATCGCCCCTTTTCCAGTATACCTTTGCATCTTTTTGCCAGTTTCTTATCCACCATCACCACATCATAAGCTGCCATGACCGTCAATTAAGATGTGGGTGAAAACTTGTACCCCTAGCGGTCTAGTATCCTTGATTCTTCATCCAGTGGTGCAGATGTCCCCACCACTATATTGGTTGATCTAACACCTGCTGCAACTACAGATTATGGAGATGTTAGTTCCCATAAACAAATGGGAGCTTCCTCCCTTGATTTGTACATTTTTCTATAGGCTTGTTAGCCGAAAGCGCTGGTTTAAAAATATATTTAAGCTTTTTTTCCCCAAATGCTAGGGACGATCTGTGATGCAAATGCACATTTCTCTTGCTCCTGTTTCAAAGTAAAAAGTTTCTATGAATTATTTGTAAAGGTCTTTGTACTAAAAACAAATAGCGTTTTTATAAAAAAAAAAAAAAAGTAAAAGTAAACCGGCAACTGCATTTCTGGCAATACCACCTACCTGCACTTAAAAATGTCTAATGCCGATTGTCCTTAATCCATGCAAGTCCACCCATGTATTGTTGCTGGTGACTGCTCCATTTACTCCCTGCCACAACCTGGTCAGAATGTCGCTCAAACTCACCCCATTGTAAGTGGTCGACTGTTTCTCGTCCAATTTGGTATCTTATCTATTGTATGGTATGTTATGTTCTTTTGTGATCAAAAGATCATTTTTCTTCCCTGTATACAAATATAAATAAATATTGTAACATTTGCAAGCCAAATGCTACTAACTATTCAATAAAAAAATATAAGCAACTGAATCCTCAAAAAAGGAACCCTTTGTGGACCAAGAATGGGAACTTTTTGGGGGTTCCAAATCCTCACAAGGATCATTCCCATGCACTGGAACTGGTTCCTCACCACACCAATCATCTTTAAGTGGATTTGTTTTCATCACAAAACATGGATGCATATACACCACATCATTCTTCTGCTCAACATATTCCTCTAGATAGGACATTTCTCATTCCTCATTTCACGTGCCAAAATTCCATTTGCACAGGCTTTGAGTTTCTGTCACTAATGCCTTCATAGATGCAATGGTGTCCTGCTCACGATTCTCCTTTAAATTCTCATTTAGCCCTTGCTTCTCTTTGTCCAGCTCTCTGTCCTTTTCTCTCTTTTTAGCTTTGTCCTCCAACTCCTTCTCTGTGGCTTTAAGATATTCTCTTCTGATGCCACTGTCTTAATCACTGTGGTTCCCTTTGATGTTGTCTGTAGTGTGATGAATCCTGCAGAGTCATCACTGATCCCCAGCCTAAAGTCTTCTCAAATGTGGCCAGAGAAGGCAGCGCTACCTGATCCTGACCCTGGGGGTGGTATTCTAAGGGTGGAACACATGGGAGAAGATGGCGGTAAGGGGAGACTGGTGACTCCACAAGGAGAGAAGCAAAATACTTTGTTTTATTGTGAACATCATCCATCAATTCCAGGGTTTTTGATGGCTTGCTGCCATTATTCAAAACCATCTGATACTGAAAAAATTAGAAGAACAAGTTACTCTCTTACCTGGTAATGTTCTTTCGATGGGATGGTCCGACGACGTATTCCATATCTATGACATGTAATAACCACAGCTGTGCTGCTTCGGAAAATCTTAATCTTCTGCGTCCTGCATCCATGACGTCGATACGCCGCCCTCGAGGACCTCCTCCGACGGCCGACATCACTGGATGTTATAAGTAGGATGCACGACGCCTGTAGCCTCAGTTGTAGTTTCTTCCCAGAACGTGTGGCTCCAGTCTTCTGCCAGTCTGACACACAAAGCCTTGCGGAAACGTAAGCTGCAATCGCATAAGAAATACTGTAGCGGGGAAGGCAGGGAGGGAGCGATATGGAATACGTCGTCGGACCATCCCATCGAAAGAACGTTACCAGGTAAGAGAGTAGCTTGTTCTTCGAGGGGATTGGGTCCTCCGACGTATTCCATATCTATGACAGACTCCCAAAGCAGTACCAATGCAAGGAGGTGGGAAAAGAATTTAGAAAACAGAAATTTAGAATGCCCAATCAAATTGCGGGGTAAAGGATCGCCTTGCCAAAGGCCAGATCGTGCCCACGGATGGAATCGCGGGAGTAGTGACGTACAAAAGTATGTACCGAAGCCAATGTGGCTGCATCACAGATGTTACAAATAGGAACACCCCTCTGTAGGGCAGTAGAGGCAGCCATACCCCTGGTAGAATGGGCCCGCAAGCCGACCGGTGGGTCCTTACCCCGCCAAGCGGTAACACTCCGAGATAGCCAAAATAATCCAGCGAGACAGTCTGTTCTGTCACAGCTTGTCCCAAATGCTTTCCAGCGTAACCAATGAAGAGTTGATCGTCCACTCTGACCCGGGACATGCGTGAAATATAAAAGCTTAACGCTCTCTTAGGATCAAGCCTATGGAGCCTCTTCCTTACCAGGATGTGGAGGAGGATAAAACGCCGGAAGAACAACCTTCTGGCTAAAATGAAATTCCGACACCACCTTCGGAAGAAAGGAAGAATGAACTCTAAGGACAACCCTGTCCTTATGAAACACAGTGAAGTGTGGCTCAACTGAAATTGCCTGTCATTCACTCACTCTGTGAGCGGAAGTGACCGCAACCAAAAAAACAGTTTTAAGAGTTAACAGTCTCAAAGGGCATGAATGCAAAGGCTCAAACGGAGCACCCATCAGAAACTTGAGGACAAGGTTCAAATCCCAACCGGGCACCTGGAAAGGTGACGGAGGGAACACATTAGTGAGCCCTTTCAGAAACTGAGAAATTAAAGGAATTTTAAAATAGGAACACTCTTCAGACGAGCGCTTAAATACGGACAACGCCACCAGGTAACCTTTAACGGTACCCACTTGCAAGCCCCTGTGGGCCAAAGAAAGCAAAAAAGACAGAACCATGGGAATGTCACATGCAAAAGGATCCACATTCTTAACCCTGCACCAGTTGGAGAACTTACGCCAACGGCAACGGTACAGGGACTTTGTTGCGGGCCGTCTGGCCGAGAGCAACACCTCCATCACGTCTTCAGGGAGGTCCCAATCCTTATACCTCAACCTTTCAGAAACCAAGCGTGTAGGTTGAGGGATCTGACCTCTGGATGGAGAACCTGACCCCCACCCCTCCGGTGAAAGCAGATCCTCCCGGTAGGGAAGACGACGTGGAGGGCAGATGGACAAGTCGAGAAGGTCACGGTACCATGTCATCCGGGCCCACGTCGGAGCAATGAGGATCATCCGGGAATCGAACCTCCGTAACCTCTGCAGTACTTGCAGGATGACGGGGACTGGAGGAAACGCGCACAGCAGTGGGAATGATCACTCCACCACGAACGCGTCTCCTAAGGCTCCTTTTGGTGGAAATTCCCGCAAGCAGAACCTCTTGCACTTCCGGTTGACACTGGAGGCGAAGAGATCCACTTGAGGGCTCCCCCAAAGGGTGAGGATCTACAGGAGAATCTCCTGAGCCAACTCCCACTCGTGAGATATCGCGCTCTGCCTGCTCAGAGCGTTCGCCGTCTCGTTTTCGTCTCCGGCCAGATGAACTGCTGAGATTGAAAGCTGCATTGCCCAGAACCAGAGCTGCATCGCCTCCCTGCACAGAGGAAGTGACCCTGCCCCCCCCTTTTTGTTGAGGTAGTGCATGGCCACCGTGTTGTCCGTCAGGATCAGGACATTCTTCCCTCGCACAGTCGGCAGAAAAGCCTTCAGGGCTAGCCTGACGGCCCTCAGCTCCAACAGATTGATATGGAGCCTGGACTCCGACGGAGACCAACGACCGCCGACTGTCAACTCGTTGGCATGAGCTCCCCATCCCGTGAGGGATGCGTCCGTCACGATAGTCACCAGGGTAGCCAAAATGGAGCCCCCTTCATCAGACTGTCTTCGACGGCCCACCACAGAAGGTACTGGGCGACCAAGGATGGCACCGGAACAGGGTCCGACATCCTGCCGGAGGACTGAGACCACTGGAGCTTGAGTGCCCATTGCAAAGATCTCATCCGCAACCTGGCCTCTGGCACCAGAAGAATGCAGGATGCCATGAGGACGAGCAATCCCAATAACTCGAACGCTGGGAGACTCTGGGCAAGCTGAAACTTGTGCACCATCTGCTGAATGTGATGAGCCCTCACCTGGGGAGGAAAACACTGCCCCAGGGACGTGTCGAGCACTGCTCCGATGTACTGGAGCCTCTGAGTTGGTGTCAAATGGGACTTCTTTGAATTGAGGGAGAAGCCCAGCTTGTGGAGGGAGTGGCAGGTGATTGACAGATGATCCAGGACTTGCTCGGGAGAGCGCACCCTGATCAACCAATCGCCCAGGTAGGGGTAGACGTGGAATCCCCCTTTCCTGAGGTGCGCTGCCACCACTACCATGAGCTTGGTGAAGACCCTCGGGGCGGAGGTCAATCCGAACGGCAGGACCCGAAACTGAAAGTGTGAGTCGCCAACCGCGAACCTGAGGTACTTATTTGGATGTATCGGCACATGAAAATAAGCGTCCTTGAGGTCGAGAGACACCAACCAGTCCTCAAGTTGAAGGGCCTGGAGGACTTGAGAGAGAGTAACCATCTTGAACTTGTCCTTCCTAAGGAGTTTGTTCAAACCGTACAAGTCCATGATGGGTCTCAATCCCCAGTCTTTCTTGGAAATCAAAAAATAAGGGCAATACCATCCCTTGTTCCTCTCCGCTACAGGCACCAGTTCTATGGTGCCTTTCTCCAGCCGGGATTGAATTTCCTGCGCAAGAAGCGGAACCGGACTCTTCAAAGAGAGATTCCCCAGTGGATTGTCTTGAGGCCTCTGCCGGAAAGGAAGACAGTAGCTGTGGGTTATGATCTCCAGAACCCACACATCTGAATAACGGCACGCCACTCTGCAAGATGCTGCGCCAGCATTCCCCCAACCGGCGAACCATGGGACATGGCCTCATGACTGAGCTGAAGCGGCTGCGGCGTTGCCTGAGGGCAAAGAGGCAACAGCCCGAGCGGCCTTGGCACCTCGAGTACCTTGTTTTCCACCTCTGGCACTCCTACGGTAGCCCCTTTGACTGGCAGCTCCTCTCGCTTTACCAAAGGATGAGTAATAACGAAAGGAACCCCCCCCCTCCATCGCTGTCCCCTAGGACAAAAAGGCAGAGGTTGTCAAACTGCAGCGCCCAACGACTTCGCTGCAGCTTTGGAGGACTGCAACCTCTCAAGGCTCTCGTCAGCCTTGCTGTCAAAAAGATGTTCCCGTCAAAGGGCATGTTGAGGAGCCGGGCCTGCACATCAGGAGCAAACCCCGATTTCCGCAACCACGCAAACCTGCATATCACGGTGCTCGCCGTCATGGACCGGCTGACGCAATCTGCCATGTCCAAACCCGACTGAACGGCCTCACATGGCATCCTTGCCATCCTGAACCATGGCAAGGAAACCATCCAGTTCGTCCCCTTCAGGAATATGTTCAGCCGCTAAGGAAACAGTTCCACAGAGTGTGCGTGAAACGTGACAAGGCACATATGGAGTTGGCCGCCTGAAGCGCCATACCCCCTGAAGAAAACACTTTCTTCGCCCAGCCGTCAAAACGCTTGTCGTCCCCATCAGGAGGGATGGTAGGATACGACGCCTGCTTTGCCGGGGCCGTAGCTGCCTGCAACACCAAACTCTCTGGGTGCTTGGTCAAGTAGCAGGGGTCGCTACTGGCTGGGTGGTATTTTCGCGGCAAAGACTTGCCCACTGCCGGGAGACTCTCCGGAGCAGTCCAAGCCGCCGCCACCCTCCTCTGTAGAGCCACATGGAACGGCAGTACCGGGTCAGTTGGTGGACCTTGGTCGAGGATATCCGTAAGGTCTTCCTGAAGAAAATCCCCTGGGGGAGCAGACCCTCCCAAGTACTCTGTGACCCTAGACACAAGGCGCTGGTATGAGGAGTCAGCATGAGTGCCAGGCTCAGGCCTACAAAACTCTACCTCCGGAGAGGTGTCCAGCCCACTGGCATTGTGCAGGGACTGCCGCAGGTCCTCAATCTGGCTATGGCCCAAGAGAATCTCGTCTGGCACCATATCAGGAACCATGCCATCATCCGAGCCCTCATCCACCTCTGAAATAAACTCAAGATGGCGGTAAGAAGGCACAGAATGTGGAACAAAGCCATGCTTGACCTTGGCCAGAGCCTTTCTAGGGGGTCCCACCGAGCCCCGGGGCACCCCCGTCGAAACAGCCTTGAAAGGCGTCGAGTGAAAGCGGCGCCGACAGCATCAATGGCGTCGACACAGGCCTCGAGGCCGGAGCCCCGAGCGTGTCCCTCGACAGCCTGGGCGCCGATGGCGTTGACGACTTCTTCAGAGGCGGGGCCTCGAAAGAGTCCGTCGACGATCTCGGCACCACCGGTGTCTACGTCTTCCTCGAAGACACCACAGGTGCACACGGTCTCGAGCGCGTCGAGGACCGGTACCTGGACCACGCATGACGAGAACGATTCCCCTTGTCCGAGCGGGACCTCTCCCGTGAATCGTGCCAACCACCCGAGCCCGAAGGCGTGCGAGCGGTGTCTCTCGACCGATCACGACCGACCCCACTCGGAGGCGCGGACGGACCAGTGCCCTGCGATTCGAGAATCGCTAACATTTTCTTCCTGAAGGAAGCCCATTCCTCCGGCGTCGCATGCTTGGTGGGATAAGCGACCCGCCGACGGGCAGAGTCCTCGGATGAGGACGGGGAAGGCGACCGATGACCGCGCTTCCGGGAGTGACTCGAAGAGGCAGAGGAGTGGCGGGACCGACTCCGGGACCGAGACCCACTGGACTTCCGACAACGATACGGAGAGTCGCCCCTCAAATCGTCTGTCGAAAGCCCCGCAGACCTCGACTTCCGTGGCTTGGACACCTTACCTACCGACAACAACTTCTTGCGCTCCCGCAAGGCTTTTGGACGTGAGCGACTGGTTGTCGACACAGTCATCCGTGTCATGGGCCTCCCCGAGGCACCAGAGGCAGGCGTCGTGCGAGTCCGTCACCGACATCTTGGACCCACAGTCCCCGCACTTCTTAAAGCCCGAACGCGGGGTGGAAGACGAGGTAGACATCTTCACGAAGAAATTCTTCTCAATACGAACAGGTTCGAAGAACCGAGAAAGAACAGAAACTCCAAAGAGTCGAGGCGCGCCGAGATCTCCGAAGCAAAAACGTTCACGGAAAAAACGGAAATGAGGCTACGGGCGTCGTGCGTCCTACTTATAACATCCAGTGAGGTCAGCCCTCGGAGGAGGTCCTCGAGGGCGGCATATCGACGTCATTGACGCAGACGCCGAAGATTTTCCGAAGCAGCACAGCTGTGGTGATTACGTGTCATAGATATGGAATACGTCGGAGGACCCAATCCACTCGAAACACTCTGTCTAAACAAAAACCATTTAATTCTTCATGTAGATATAGGGAAAGTAAAACATGTGACACATCGGATGTTTATAGTAAATGTAATGTTGGTGCAACTGTTCAACATATGATGTAAAATCCATTCATACCTCTTTGGACTCAAAGCCCCAGAAATCCTCAAGTACTGTAACTAGGGAAAGGAGCAAGGAGTTCATGTGGAAGAAATGTGACATTGAAAACAATGTGCGCTCTAGTTGTCAACAAGCTAATGAGCTGCACTGGACTTTTAAATGTCCAAACCATTTGCAGCTGATGAGACGAGAAAGTGAACGTGAATGGAGAGAGAAGGCAGGTTTCAGAGTGTGCGGAGCGGGAAGCGTGGCTGGTGGCAGAAGAAACCCCACAGAGGACTGTGGGGATAGAAGCAAGCCAGAAGTCAGAAGCAGCATTCAGGGAGAAGCTGCAGTCGAGAAGGAGAGAGTGCACAGCGGAGCCGTGTGTAGGGACGCAGTCCTGAAGAGCAGCGCCAGTCTTGGCAGCGAAGGCCGGAAGAGCTGACGTGGAGCCCCAGCAGAACTCTTCCACTGAAGGGGAGCCAGTACCTCACCAGTATCTCTCAACCACAGTACAAAGAGCTGGTGAGTGAACCTTATGGTGAAGGGGGCCTCGGGACGTGCAAATGTGCACATGAATAGTACTTTTGAGTACCAACATATTAGAACTAGATGAAAAAGGCGAATGTGGTGCAATTTCCCTGACATGAGATGTCAGTTGGGGGAAACTTGGCACCAGCATTGCCTAAGCCAAGAGACATTGCCAAAAGAACAAAAGGGGCAATTATGGTGTGAATCTCCTGACTTAAAGAAGTCATTTGGCAGATACTTGAACAAGAATCGCCAAGAGTCAAGAGAGATTGTTAAAAAGGAAAAGTTTGAGCAAACCCACAGATATTGGATTATGGTTTTTGGGAAACTGATACAAGTAACAGTTAAGGAGAAAGTGAATGTGCAGAGAAGCCTGATAAGTATATCAGGTAGTGAAAACTTTTTGGAAAAGGATATCTGGCAGAAGAGTACACTACGGGATCTCCGTGGGCCAAATGGGGGATAGTCCCAGCATGAGAGTAAACCAGGATATAAGAGTTCACAAAGTACTGTTGTGTGATATTTTAGGAGAAAGTGAATGTGTAGAGAAGCCTGATCAGGATATCAGGTACTGAAACCTTTTCCGACAAGTATACCTGGCAGGAGAGTACACAAGGGGATCTCAGTGGGCCAAAAGGGGGATATTCCTGGCAAGAGAGTAAACCAGGATATCAAAAGTTACAGTTGATGAATTTCCTGGCAGGAGAGTGTACCGGGAAACTTACTTTGAATTGTTATGGTGAAAGGAGATTAATACATCTTAAGTTCTTGTTACCTTTGAACATTTTGTCAACGAGAAACCATAAAAGATGTGCCTTTCACCATGTTTGAACCTCTAATTTGAATACGACATCCTAAAGAATAGTAAAGACTTTCCTTTACCTTAATCAAACCAACACTGACACTTCCTCTTTTCCATATCGGTATCATAGAAAAAACATTTGTTTGATCATCTTGAAGAGAGTATTGTGAGAAAGACATTTGCAATGCCTTTAAGAGACTGGGCTTTATACAGAATAATGTGAATAGTTTGATTAAAATAATCCAGGGGAAGGGAGCCAAGCTTTGAATAAAAGAAGTGTTTTGTTGAAGATATAGGTTTGAATTATTGCACTTTTCTGCAGAGTTGAACTTTGAAAGATGTATCTGTCATGATGCCTACCTCCAAGGAGCCAGACCAGGCCCAGCTACCCCAGAGGCAGACATGTCCCCGAGGGAAGTCTCAGCAGCCCCAAGTAGGGGCCCTTTGGAACGCCAGGCTCATATTGGACAACAGTCCGGGCGCCATAGGCGCCAGGCTCATAAAAGATGACTGTGTTTAAAGGTGCTTGGTGTAAACTTACCTGATGCAGACCATGCTGCAACATCCAGGCCATCTAGAGGCCTGAATGGGACTACTTTCTCTTTGGGGACTACTTAACCACACGGGTGGGGCCGGAGGAAGAATACATACCTGAGAGGAAGGATACATACCTGGAACTACTTTGAAGGCTATTTAAGCCACACCCAAGCAGCAACTCACGCTTCGCATTGTTCTGCATCTAGCAGCTGGACGCTCACCGTGTCTGCTCCTGTATCCTGACTTCTGCCACGCCCGCCAGCATCCTGGAACACCTGCAAAGGGAGAAGAGAAGAGAATAGGAGAAAGAAGAGTCCTTACCTGCTAAATCCGCATTCCGGAGACATTTCGCCGACGATCCTGAAAAGGAAGACATTCATTTTAAAAGCACATTGCATGGATCGCTGCAGCGCCGCATTCCACTCACCTTTACTAGGCGCCTCCATGTTCATCAGCGACCATCTGGATCCGCAACCACATTTCAGCGCCTAGGGAGAAAAAGACAAGAACAAAGGTGAGCTAGGGAAGAGAATAAGAAAACCTTAATTTGCCATCATAAGACTTACCTGTTGGGTCACTCCCACTTCATTTCGGGTCGGTGCCGCATCCTGGCATTTCCAGACCCCGGCCCCTAAGGGGGAAAAGAGACATCAGCGTTAGTGAGCGAATGCTAAGACATTACCTGAACGCTCATTAAAGACTTACCTGATATCTACTGGAACTGCACCTTTCACTTCGGGTCGGTGCCATATCTCCGGCATTTCCGAACCCCGGCCCCTATGTGGAAAAAAGACACAAGCATTAGTGCATTAATGCAAGGACACTAAAGGAACCTCTCATCAAACAACTCACCTGAGTTTCCTTCGTCGGTTCCATTGCTCATCTCGGAATCTTTGTTCTGCACCTGAAATAGAGACAACGGACAATTATTATTTCGGGCTCATACTTATAAACAGAATTCTCACAGTACTTTACCGGGAAGGACAAGCAAACTTGAACTCTCTACAATCCATGATCCAGTGAAGTAACTGGATTACCACGCGCCCCTGCATCAGAAGCAGGATGGAGAGCTCATCCTTTCAGACCCTAAGAAGGATATTTCTGCGAGTCAGACAAGCCAGATTTGAAGGTCCGGTCCTGTCCATCTTCCGAGTCCTGCGCTTCACCATAGAAGAGGCAACAGCACTCCAAATCAGGCCTGCGCCTCAGTGGGAGTCAGGTGAGCGTAACATATCTTGCACATTTTGTTTTAATGTATTAGTGTAAGGGCCAGACCGAGTTTAGACACAAGGTCATTCTGCTTTAATTTTACAGGAAGGGACACTCTTGTTAGGATAGGGAAAGTTAGGCCTTCATCCCAAACCTTTTCTATTAATAAAATGGTTAATGTTGAGAATGATACATCTTCGTGTCTGCCTCTCATTTCTGGCCCCTCACAGTAGTCTCGAGATTGATGCCACTGAAGTACTGCCAGATTTCTGTGTTAATGACATCACAAATTTTGACATCACAGGTTGCTTCGATGCTGGAGCTACTGAAACAGCAAGCTTGCATGCCTGTTTCCCAAACAAAAATAACTTTGGCATGGATTGTGACAACGGGGTCGAGATGGGGAAGTTATGGGATAAAGGTCAGATTTACTGCAGACTGTCATAGTAATTGTTTGTGAACTTGGGCTTATTTTTTGGCATCTCAGATCTCTCCTCTGATTCAATATTTGGGACGATTATTACCCTTTTCTTTTTTGTCTTTGGGAAGAAAGTCTGACAGATCATGCTGTTGGGCACATCATGATCCAGGTAGAGAAAATATAAAGAGTCAGAGCGAGGGTCCTGCTTTGATACATTCCTCTGTCTGCATTTTGCACAAGTATTGAACAGGCATTTCTATATTTTTCATCAGTAATTCCTCAAAGAATTACTACACCTCAACACCAAATGAGAAAAAAAGTCTATACTTTAACGTTTTCTTCAAATAAACTTAAGACCAAAGTTCCAAGTTGGGATTCAGTCCAACATCATCTGCTGTTAGAGTCTGAGGTGACGAGGGGGTAGCGGGAGATAGTAGGTCAGCAGAACTCTTAGCTTTTGAGTTAATACATGGACTGGCATAATGTTATTGCAAACTGGGAGATTCCCACCACGGCATTGGTGAATATTCAATAAGCATATGAATCTATAAAATATCCAAGGCAAGCTGTATTTCCCTTACACCTACACCCCCACGCCTTTCCTCCATGCTCTAGGGAGAATGCAGAGAGTATCAAACCTAGAGACTGGGTAGCTGTATCCAAACCCAGAGAGTGTGTAGATGAATCCTAGTCTAGCAGAATATTTTACAACATGGCTTGATCAAACCAGGGATATGTATGACAGTTGTCATCCAAGCAGTATTGTTTGCAAAAAGCCGACCAGGGTAGAAGCATCTGAAAAGCTACAGAGGTTGCAAAGGTTTTTCGAGTAGTCACAAAGAGCCATAGGAGGGGAGAGGTACTGAACGGAATAGCTTTCAGAAATGCATGACACCATCCATCGACCCACAGTGGCTTTGGATGCTGCTTGCCCATGAACAGCCACCATATGCTATGAGGATGCTGAACAAGGATTTCGAATCCTTGGTCTGAGCCAGGTCAAATTTAAGAACAAGCCTTATGAGCAGACTCGGTTGCGCCCTTTCTGCTTCTAAAGATGAGTTTGAGAACAATGTAGGAAGGGCGATGTCCTGATTTAAGTTGACATCTGAGCAGTATGAAAAGAGGGGCAGCTATGCAGAACCACCTTCTGCTAGTGGAAGATTGCATACAACTCTGAAGCCGACAAGGTTTTGTAGCACACAACAACCACGCATCAATAAACGTTTATCACAAATGAGTTACCACATAACACTGCCTGACGCATGTAAAGACTGGATGGGGGTGTCTGTACTTCTGCTCTCTATATGGTAGAGGAGAGGCACAGAAGACCCCAGCCAAGATTCTCTATTACGGTAGAAATGGACGAGCAATCAAGGCCTAGCTTCTCAGGAGGTTATGCAGGCTGGGGTTCTTAAGTACAGCGTAGTCCCCAAGCACCCACAAAGGAAGGTCCACACACTGTATTAGTTAAAACACAGTCTTTATATATAGGTTCAAAGTTATATACATAATCACAATAACTCACTTTGTGCTCAGTAAATCTACAATGGCAAATATATACAGTTCTAAGTGGTACCACATTTATTATCAGATTTCATTAAAGTGCATCAACTGTACTCTGGTTAAATGTCACAAATCACTTAATAAAAGGTAACCAACAATAAATATAGGAGGGAAAGCAGTTGGTTAGAACAATTGGCAAAATACTGGTCCCTACCACCAGACACAGTTCTGTGTGAAGATCCCCCCCCACCCACTACCTGGGCAACCTGTAAGATAAAGATACACTAGAAGCCCAGTCCATATATTGTTCTATAAGTCTTATTTTCTTCTATAATGTTTCTACCACCCCAATGTACCTGGAATAGCAGAGCAGTTCAGAGCCCTTCCCTTCGGATTGAGGTCGACACCCAGGGTGTTCACCAAGTGCCTCGCACCGGGGGCGGCGCGGCTGCGCCTGGAGGGGATCCACGTCTACCCCTACCTGGACGACTGGCTCATCCGAGCAAAGACAAGGGAGCTCGCTGCGGAGCACACGGCGAGGACCGCCTGACTACTCACGGACCTGGGATTCTCCATAAACTACGCCAAGTCCCACCTGGTGCCCACGCAAGACGCACTGTTTCTGGGAGCGAAACTCGACACAGTGGCGCTTCTGGCCTCTCCGTCGGAGGAAAGGACGAGGGCCATCTTGGGCAAGGTGCCGCGGATGCTGGTTGCGAACGCGGACAGGGTGAGGTCCATCAAATCCCTCCTTGGAATGATGTCTTCTTACATTTACCTCATCCGCCTGTGCAGGCTTCAGATGCGCCCGTTGCAGGAGTTCCTGGACGCTCGCTGGATCCAGACGACGGGCATCTTCGAGGACAGGATCACACTCGACGAGAGCTTCCGACGAGCGATCCGGTGGTGGGGCACCCGCGCATAACTGACGGCGGGCATGGACTGGCAGACCCCGGGCCACCAGAAGACAGTGTCCACGGATGCCTCCCTGGAAGGGTGGGGAGCGCAAACCGAAAATCTGCACGCGAGAGGCCTTTGGCTTCCGACAGAGAAGTCCCTCCATATCAATGTCCTGGAGCTCTGTGCAGTGTTTTGGGCCTCCAGGTCCTTTCTTCCTTCCCTCAAGGGCAAGGTGGTGAGGATCTTCACCGACAACACCACCACCATGTTCTACATCAGGAAGCAGGGCGGTACCAGATCCCCAGCCCTGTCCAAGGAGGCGCAGGATCTGTGGCATTGGGCCGTCGCCCAAGGGATGTTTCTGGTGGCGTTTCATCTGGCAGGAATAAAGAACACCATCGCCGACTCGCTCAGCAGAAAGCTGCGCTCGTGCCACGAGTGGGAACTACGACAGGATCTAGTGGACCGCCTCTTCCGACGGTGGTGCACACCACAGATCGATCTGTTTGCGACGGCGACGAACTCCAAGTGCCGGAGGTTCGCCAGCAGGTTTCCCCAGCCAAGGAGCATGGGCGATGCTTTCTCGTTCCCCTGGGAGGGCCTGTTCCTATACGCATTCCCTCCATTGCTGTTGCTGATCCGGCTCATCAACCAGCTCAAGAGGTCACGGTGCAGGATGATCCTCGTCGCACCTGCGTGGCCGAGGCAGATATGGTTCCCGGACCTTCTGGACTTTTCAGCGTCCCCGTCAATCAAGCTGCCAGTGGACGCGGATCTTCTCTCCAGGGAAGGAGGCGCCATCCTCCATCACGACCCGAAGTCGCTGAACTTGCAGGCCTGGCTCCTTCAGTGTTAGAGTTCGGAGGTTACGACATACCGGCCGACTGCAGAGAGGTTCTTGCAAACGCCAGGGCGTCCTCAACTCTTAAATGCTACGGACACAAATGGAAGAGGTTCTCTGTCTGGTGCCATGCACAGAAGATTAACCCTCTACGGATTACGGCTCCTCAAGTACTGCTGTACCTACTGACGCTGGACAAGGCTGGACTGGCGCACGCTTCCATCAAGATTCATCTTGCTGCGATCTCCCAATACACCAGAACCACGGGACGGATGTCTTTGTGGTCTCATCGCCTGGTGAAAGAATTCATGAAGGGACTGTTCAGATCGTTCCCGCCGGTGAAGGCTCTGGCCCCGGCGTGGGAGCTCAAGGTGGTGCTGACCAAGCTCATGGGACCTCCGTTCGAGCCTCTGCACTCAGCTCCATTGACGTTCTTGTCGTGGAAAACAGCGTTTCTTGTGGCCATCACCTCCTCACGACGGGTGGGAGAGATCCAGGCACTTTCCTGCAAGCCCCCGTACTTGACTTTTCACGACACGAGGGTAGTGCTCAGGATGCACCCCTCCTTCATGCCCAAGTTGCCATCGGACTTCCACCTCAACGAACCCTTGGTGTTGCCTGTTTCCTTCCCGTCGCCTTCGTCGCCGGCTGAAAGGACTTTGCACTCGCTGGATGTGGCTAGAGCGCTGAAGTTCTACGTGGACCGCACAAAGAGTTTTCGGTAGACGTCACAACTTTTTGTGAACTTTGGACCTGTCAATCAGGAGAAGGCTCTCTCAAAGGCTTCCATTTCCAGATGGCTCTCCGGCTGTATCATGTACTGTCATCGGTTGGCAAACCGACCGCTGCCCGGCCGTCCGAGAGCCCATTCCACCAGAGCGATCGAAGCTACCACGGCGTTCCTATCTGGTGTGCCCCGAGTGGACATCTGCAGGGCTGCTACGTGGAGGTCGACGCACACCTTCACGAAATTCTACTGCATCGACCGGGATTCCAGGGAGGAGTCCAGGGTCGGCCAAGCAGTGCTGCGCAACCTGTTCGCCTAAGGTGAGCCTGGTGAGAAGGTAAGAGATGCTTAATGTTGAGTTGTTGTATTGCTTAATGTTGAGCCTGTTGCCACCTCCCGTGGTTGTGCATGTGTGTACTGCTATGTATTCTTTTATTCATGAGCATGTGAATCCATGCCAGACCCCATGCTGGAGAAGGAACAAGTTACTTACCTGTAACTGTTGTTCTCCAGCACGGGTCTGGCATGGATTCACATGCGAACCCTCCCGCCTAATTCGCCAGCCGGCCTCCCACCGGGATGCTTCGGTGGGGGCCCGACCCCACGGCCGGTCCAGTCCTGCTTCGACGAGGCTTTGCCACCTTGTCCTCCCTGGCGATGACGGCGGGGTCCGCCCGACTTGCCTCGTCCCCTGTAGGCTTCCTGTGACGACGAATGGGCCGCTTGACGGTAGGTGGAATATCCGCCGCCGGAACCTTTGGAGGCACCCTGCTTGCCTCCGGTGCTCCGAAAGGGCGGCCGTCATTGCTGGAGAACACCAATAGCCCGGGCCGTCTCTGTGTCCGTCTTGATGGCTTGTAGGGAATCGTCCACCGCTTTCCCAAACAGGTTGCTCCCGTCGAACGGCATGTCCAAAACTCTGGTCTGCACGTCCTGCCAGAAGTCTGTTGCCTTGAGCCATCCACGCCGTCTAAGGCACACGCCGTTGCCCAACTGGCAAAATCCAGTGTCAGCGAGGTCCGTCGCTATCGTAATGGCGTGGTCTGACGCCACTTCTTCCTGCAAGATCTCTAGGGCCTCCGCCCTCTTGTCGTCCGGTAGGAAGTCCAGCAGGGGGGGCGATCTTGTACCACAACTCCCTCTCGTAGCGGGCTACGATAGCCAAGGCGTTGGCAGCCTTAATCGTCGTCGCTGCCACTGAGATGACTCTGCGTCCCATCGTGTCCAATTTCTTTCCCTCGCCGTCCGGGGGGGGAGGTTGACGTAGAGGCCGAAGCCCCCCCCCCCGCTTTCTTCCTGGCCGCCGCAGAGACGACCGAGTCCGGGGTCGGCTGTGCCCGAAGGCACAAGGGGGCCGCGTCCGGGACCCGGTACTTCTTCTCGTACCGATCCCTTCTCGCAGGCGTTGTGGATGGGTTCTTGAGGAGGGTGAGACCCTCATCCCAGATATCGTCCAGTAGAGGTACAGCGAGGACAGTCTTCCTCTTGGTCTCACGCCATTGATAAAGGAAACCTTCCTTCTTCTCTTCCAGGCAGAGCTGGAAAAGCTTGGATGTCCTGGCGATCACGGCATGAAACGATCCAATCTCGTCGGGCGGGGAAGCCCGGGGAGGAGGTGACGATGGCAGATCCTCGTCGTAAACCTCGTCGTCTGTACCCGTCGCGGCCGTGTCTGTCCCCGTATCACCCCCACGGGTCGTGGACGGGGAGGATGGCTGAGCAGGGCGCGATGGTTGAAAAGGAGGTGGAGGATGAATCCTTCTCTTAGGAGGAGGGCTCCCAGAAGGGCCTGGCTCCGGGGCTCCCGTCGGGAGCGGTTCCTCCGTTGGTGGTAACGGCAATCTCGTCCTTATCTCCGAGCATAAGGACTGTATAGCCAACAAAATGGCCACCGAGTTGTCTTGCGGCACTGGTTGAGGGGATTCCGACGGGCGGTCAGGAGCCTCGTCGGCACCCTCGACGTTCTCGTCGTCTCCTACATCGGGGTCCCTCCCGATGGGCTGGTCTTCTTCCACGCGAATGCCGTGGCTTAAGACTTCGATCAGCTCCTCTTCAGAGGTTGAGGCCGAATCCACGACGACCTCCTGCCCCCCCTTTTTCTTCTCCGTTGGAGGTTTCACGGGGGTCCTGTCGATGGGCTTGAAAGAGGACGCCCTCTGCGGTGGCAGGGAGACTCTGGGCCCCGAAGTCGCCTCTACTGGTGTAGCCTCCACAGGCTGAGCCAAGGCCGCTGCGACTGTCTCGATAGAGGCCTTGGCAGGGTGGATCAAGGCTTTCACCACCTTAGGTGCGCTCACCGGCTTCTCCTTGGGGGAAGGGTCACCGCCTCGCTCCCCCTCCGATGGGGCCTTCGAGCTCGACCGGGGTCTCTCCAGGAGCTTTGCCGGGTGCTCGGCCTTCCTCTTACCCGAGCCAGAGCGTTGGCTCGTGGTTGATGGCGCCAGGGAGGATGCGCCCTGCCTGGCAACCGTAGAGCCCAACCGTTCGGCGCTCCCGGTGCCACCAGACTCGCGGTGCTTGGCCTTCTATTGGGCCCCCGTCGCCGGGGCGCCCTCAAAGGTCTTAGAAGACCGCTCGGACCTCTTCTTTTTCTCGCCCGACGGGCTCTTCCAGCCAGTTGGCGAGACGCAGATGGCGGTCCTTGATGGTCCGCTCCGACATATTGCCGCAAAACGCACAGTCCTTCTCCACGTGCGTCTTGTCCTCATGCAGGCAGTAGAGGCAAAGGGAGTGTTCGTCCTCCTTAAAGACATTCTGAAGCTGCCATCCAAGGCAGACCCTGAACAGCTTTTTTGGCGTCGAGGTCATAAAATGTGTGATCTTGGAGGTGGTACAAAGAAACAACAAATATGAAAACTTGCAAAAGCGACTTGACCAACGAGAAACGTACTGGATTGATCGACTGGGCACTCTGGCGCCGAAGGGTATCAATGAAGAGATAAACTATATGTGCTATTTGTAATTCTACAATTTTTTATTTTTTTACTTTTTTCCTCTGTTTCTAGGGTTGAACCTTGCTGTTTTGCCGTCTGGGGTACCGCTGTATTCTAAGCGTGTCGCCTTGGTTTAGAACACCAAGCTTCTTAATATGGACACCTTTATAGAACAGTTCACCATTTGTGGTCATAAAAATGCATTATGAATATGCCCCACCTTGGGCCAACTAACACATACCTTAAAACTGCAACTGTTGGTAATTCTCTGTGTTCCACTGCAGATTTTTGCAAATTCTACTTGTAACTACATTCTTTGTTCTCTTGACGTTCTTGGAGTTCTATGCTTGAAATGACATTTTGTTTGCCTGATTCCCATTTAACCTTTCTACGAGATATGTAAGATCTTGTGCCAGTGCCACAGTCGCTTTTTCTTATTGGAGAAAGCGCACGCATTGTCTATGCACTGGTTTGCAAAGCTTCCCTGCTCCCATGGTGATTGTCCCGCCTTCTGTGACGTCACAAAGGTGGGACCCAAGGCGTACGTGTATCTACACGAAGCCGTTGGGTCATCATGGAAACATTCAAATACAGAAACAGTCATTCGCGCGCGCTCGTAAGAATGCAGTTGTCACTGACACAGCGTCACTGACAGGTAAGGTTGACTCCATTTTCCCCGCTCTTACAGCTTCAATTAACGTTTCTTATTATTGATTAATTTCCCTGTGGGTTTTACAGGAGCCCGCACTTCTACTCGTTGCTTCTCACGCATATGGAGAAACATTTAGGAATTATTTGAAACATAAGGTATGGGAATTTTTTTTATAAACAAGGTTTTGTTAATTTGCAGTATATACAGATACTCAGTTATTGACAGAGCTTTTTCTGCTTTTTTCTTTTCATGTTCTTTCTGTTGTGGAACCCTTGGATTGGGTATGTGTTTAAATTTGTTCACCTGAAACGTTGTTATGCAATGGTTGACAATTACCGAAATGTTGGTTAATGTAAATAGATCATTGAATCAATGTACCGCCCTGATGAAGGTTATTTGTAACCGAAATGCATTGGCATCTGTACATATGATCCTAACCAGAGTTGGTGCAGCCTCATTGAATATGACAGAATAATATTCAAAAAGAGCTATGAAAAAGGGATGTGAATAAACATTTCTATAAATCATCATAATTGACGGCGATAATTTATTACTATATAAATTGTGGACATTTTAATTATGGCCCACAACTGCGTGCAGTTGAGCAAGGGTGGTGATTTGTGGCATGGCCACTTTCATATGTAACCCAGGGGCTGCAAGAGGCAGTACAGGCGATTTGGGAAGGACACGGAGTGCTGGAGGGCGTGGGAAATGGACGGAGGAGGTGGATAAGCAGGGCCAAGGCTGGGGAACGGTGGATGCAGGAGTGATATTGAGATCAAGGAGGGGGTTGTGGTGGTGTCAGGAATAGTTAAGTGTGACTGGGGAGGAGAGGCACACTGGTGAGGTGGTTGGAGGAGATGTGGTTGCAGGAAAAATCAGGAGAAGGTAACAGAAGGGGTTGGAAAAGATATTAGTAAGAAGGAGATTGAGAACACTAAGGAAGGCACCCGAGAGGGGGCAGAGTGTAAAACAGATGAAGAGAAGGGGAAGGAGGAGGAAAGGAAAAACAACAAAGAGGATGTTAGAGAAGTGGAAGAGAAGAAGGAAGCGCATTACATCTCTGAATGAAAGGATACAGTCAATGAACTGAAGAAGTACAAATACATGTTGAGGAACGGAGGGGTTCAGGAGGGGGTGAAGAAGAGAAGGCAGAAGAGATCCTCTTAGGTACAATACCGGTGCATCTCACTGAGGAGGAAGACGAGGACTTGGTATTGGAGACTAGTCAGAAAGAGAGGGGAACCGGACTCAAGATTCAGAGTAGTTTACCTGGCTTCCTGGATAGCCTGTGGGTGGGCTTCTGGGAGCTTGTTGCCATATAACCCCCCCCCCCCCAAACACCTATCCAGACAGTTGGAATGCTCAGATTGCCAATATCCTGGAGGAAACGGTGGGGTTCTGGTGATTTCCTAGCCTTGTGTGTGATGAGTGTAGGACCCAGAGACCCAGGTAAGGGGTCTTACCTGGAGGCGAGGTTGAGAATCAGATTTACTGAGCCTATAGAAACAAGAGCACAGAAGCAAATGCAAGGACACACCATGGCAGAGTGCTTGAAATATCAATCAGCAAGGGGCTTTCCTCTCTCACCTCCTTTTGCATTGAGAACTACAAGAAAATCAAATCCAGAAATATTCTTGAATCTAGAGGCTGTGTTGAAACTAGAGTTTGTTCTTTCCCTGTGACCTTTGTTTTTTTGTTGATGGCTAAGTTTCCCCTTTTGCTAAGTCCTACTTATTAACTTGGCCCACACTGTGTTATGTAAAATAAGAAACCCAGATAATCCCTACTTGGGTGCCAGGTGGAGAAGTCATCTGGAAAATATAGCATCAGGATTGTGCTTAGGAAAACAAAATTCTACTGTAGCCTGAGGTTAGTTCAGTTGCCTGAACTCTCCATCATTTTATGCTGAGGTAAGTGAGCCATCAGGGACTGGGCTAGTCCGTCCACTCCCCGATGCTCCTCCCAGAGAGTGGATGAGGAAGGATCCCATTGGCTCAATGTCACCACAAAGACAGTCCTCAGGAATCCCTCCATGGGATACTGGCCTACAGAACGACAGCTCCCAAAATACTGTGCAATACGTATCTGCAACCCAAGTACTAGAGTAATAATCAGAGCATTTGGGAAAACATGACTTCTGTGAACTCAGTGTTCATAAGTTGCAGGGAAACAGTAGTTAAGCTGTACCTGAATGAATGCAGGTTCTCAAAGGCTTCTATACTTTGGCTTCAGTTTCCAGCGTAGCCAAATCCTCAGGTGACTGGGAGAGAAGTGCAGGACATCACAGAATCACTCCACAAATAATGAGATTCCAAGATGGTGCTGCATGTCACAAACACCTTTAAAACCTTGCTGATCATCATCAGTGTCAGGAAGGACTCCAAGGCAATTACCCAATATGAAAGCTAAATCAATAATTGCATAATGAGGCCGACAGGAAATGTTACTCACCATAGGGACTACTGCACTCCTGGTGCATAGTCTCCTTTCCTCTATACTTTATGGGTGCCCATTCATTGGGATGGAACCAGCACATTTGTACAGCTAAACATTCCTCCTTATTAGAATTTGGGACAAAGCCCAAACCTGTGTGGCTATGGTGCATACAGACTGCCTACTGGCAACTCCTGCATTCCCCATTTCCCCCATGTTAGATGGGGTACTTTCTAGTGATCTTATCAGGGAATGCAGGAAGGGGTTCATGGAGGGGGACTGTGGACTAGTACACTAGTCACCACTGTGAGAAACTTTCTTACTTGCACATCCAATCCTCTTTCCTCCATACTTTATAGGAGAGTAATACACATGAACTCTGGGTGGCAGGAAGCATATTAAGCAAATCGGTTCTGTAGGACAGTCTGCCCAAATCTAGCATTAGCCCTTCTGCCCGTCCATGGAATAGTGTTTGCAGAAAGTGAGGGCCAAATTGATGCCTTAGCTACCACATCCCAGAGACCCAGTTTTTGAAACGCAACAACTGTGGCTTTGGCCATTACTGCATGTGCTGCAAGTGCGTGCAGCCCCCATGGAGTGAGCTTGTGCTGTAGGGAATAGGCATCTGTGAAGAAGCAGGAATGAGACACGAACACAGAGGACCCATAGTGGTTTCTATAAACCTTTATTTAAATAATAAAAGGGTTTGGAAAAGCCTCACTGTCCGTACTCTAGGAGTTATTTCCCTACCGCAACCAAAACAAAGGGTCTTTCCTGTGTCAAGATGTCCAAAGCAAAAATGTCCTGTCTCTGAAATCCTATCCTAACCCTCGCATTCTAAAACTAACTCCAAGATGCTAAGGGCATTGGTCTCTGGCTTGAAAAAGTGCACAAATGTTCAAGTTCAACAAATAGATATAATCCAACAAAAGTTCCAAATGGATAATCTTCACAGTTCCTGGGAATGGCTCCCTTTCCCAGGTTTCTCCCACCAAAACCAAAGGTTCCAACAAAGAATACACAAGTTCTTTAAGGCCCAAGAGGACACCTCTCTCCTCCTGGTGTTACAATCCACTCCAGGGGAAATAACTCCCTTCCCCAAGTCTCTTCTACAAACACTAATTCAAAACATTAAGGGTATGACTCTTCCTTGAGATTTGCTTTTCAAAGTAACACAATTTTGGGTGCTTGTTCCAGACTCGCAAGACACCTGGTATACTCTCCTGCCAGTCTGTCTCTTTATTCCTGTATTTCTTGCATTCACACAGGTCCAATATTTTTTTATTGTTTTCACCAAAACGCTGGGTCTCAAACCCACTTTGATTTTCTTCCTTTGTTAATTGTCCAAATACCTGGTATAGTCCCCTGACAGGTTGTCTTTATTCTTGTATTTCTCATACTCGCACAGTTCCAATATTCAGTATTAGTGTTGTCAAAGTTGGTCTTGCTTCTTTCCTTTTAGGTATGGAAAGGTATTTTGGTGTGGTCATGCAGTTTGAAGATGAGCATGGGCCGGTAGGCGAAAGCGCGGTGTGCGCAATGCTGTCCGGTGAGTAATGCGCGATGCATGGCGCTGTTTCGACTTTTATATTGCTAACCTGTGTCTTTTCTCTCCTTGCAGGTTGTGATGTTCCTCGCCAAGCGCAGTAACGTTCCAGCAATGATACCGAGCAGAAGATGACTACCCAGGTAAGAATTGTGTGGCTTTCTTCATTCGGGAGGAAACGCGAGTAAACGCTTACTAATGCTGTCCTTCCTCCTCTTTCCAGGTTATGGTATTCCAGGATGCATGCAGTGCCGGATGATGGAGTTCGTACCTTCAGGTGAGTGCACTGAAGTCAGCGGTGGAATGAAGACAGGATACTGTTCCAGGTAAGTTTCGTAGTGTTCTTTCTCTCTCTGCAGGTCCTTGGTTTCAGGTAAGCTGGCATCAAAGAACTGGACACAGTGAGCGTTACACTGCCCAAAGCAGAATAACGCAAAGCATGTTCTGCTGTTTGGGTGTGGCTTAAATAGTCTCAGGTAAAGTAGTCCAGGTAAAATAGTCCCAGGCCTGCCACACCCAAAAGACTAGACCGCATAGCTCAGTTCCTTGTAAATGAGCTATGTGTGTGCCTCCATGTTGGCTGAACCCCCACATGTTAAAAAGTCCCAAGTAAATCGTCCCATTCTAATGTTGGTCTTGTTTGTTTGTTTATTTATTTGGTATTGCGCGCCAAACTCATTAGGTAGCCGGGCGCAGTAGAGGTCAAGATAGCTTAAGCTTGGTTATATAATGTGTACAAAGAAGCATAAAATATACAAGACAGTTTGAAAATAGGTTGCCAGGATGGTTACAGTGGCATACAGAAGGAAGCAAGTTAAGAGACATGCAGCAGAGACAGGAGTGCAAGGTTCCGAGAAGGTAAGCTAACAGTCATGCGTTCCTAGCCATTTAATTACATTGAGTCTAAATTTAGGATATGGTTGTTCCTTTCTGAGGTCATATGGTAGTGCATTCAATAACTGGGAAGCTAGATCCTCCAGCAGTAACGCGTTTAAATCTAGGCGTTTCCAAGGTATGGGCATTGGCTGTTCTCGTTGGGTGTGTGGACGATCTTCTATTTATCCTTTCAGCAAGGTAGGGTGGGGCCAAGTGGTTTAGGCATTTGGAGGTAAGGGAGGCTGTTTTTAGAATTATCCTGTCAGATATTTTTAGCCAATGAACCTCTCTTCTGGCATCAGAGATGTGTTCTCTCCTAGGGATACTCAGGGCTGCTCTTAGGGCGTTGTTTTGCATTCTTTGTATTTTATCGATGATATTTTTGTTGGCACCTGAGTAGAGAGCATTACAGTAGTCTAATCTCGACATTACAAGGGCATTGGCCAAGGTGATGCAACTCGAGGTAGAGAGGAATGGTCTGCAAGCTCAGATAAGCTGTGGAGGATGCGAGTGAGTTGACTTGTTTCTTAAGCGAGAGTGGCATCAAGATAGAAGCCTAGTGTTTTGACCACTGGCATCACCTTGATGAGATTGTTGTCGATATTGAAGGCGGTATAGTTAGGGCTTTTTATGTTAGTTTCAGAGCCTAGGATTAGTATCTCAGTTTTATCGTCATTCAGGCAGAGGTCATGAGATGCCATCCATGCCTGAATGAGGACGTATACTCTGTTTACTAAGGCTATGTCCTCCAAAAAGTTGCCCGAAAGGGGGATGAGGATCTGGGTATCATCTGCATAATTAGTGTAGGTGATACTGGTCTGTCCAATCTGTCGAACGAAGGCTTAGTAAAGATGTTATACATAGTGGGTGAGACACAGGATCCTTGGGGTACTCCACAGGAGATTTGAGTTGGGTCAGCAGCCGTTTGTGGGGAAAAGACTTGCATTGTTCTGTTGGCCAGGAAGGATTGGACCCAGGCTATGGCTTCCCCTAAGAAGTGTGCCGCCGACCTGAGATGGTTAATTAAGACTGCGTGATCCACTAGGTCAAACGCTGCAGAGAGGTCCAGGAGAAGTAGCATAGCTGTTTGTCCCTTGTCCTTCAACTCGTCAATTTGAGTCTTAAGGTCTAGCAGGGCAGTTTCCATACCGTGGAGTGGGCGGAAGCCAGACTGTCGTGATCCTAGTAGGTGATTAGCTTCGAAGTTATCCTGAATTTGAATATAGGCTACTCTATCAATAATTTTAACTAGAAAGGGGACAGTGGTAATTGGTCTATAATTGGTAGGGATGGTAGGGTCTAGTGTTTTGTTTTTTAAGCAGGGGGAGGACCCAGGATTCTTTGAGGTTATTAGGTACTGTATTGGTTTTAAAGGAAGCGTTTATGAGCTTGGAGATAAATGGGGCAAGGTCTCTAGTCGCATCCTTTATTATTTGTGCCGGGCAGTTAGATGGTTTTAGACAGAGAATGATTTTTTCCGTGTCAAGAATAGAGATTTTTTTAAAAGGTAAATGGAGTAGTTGTGTTACACCCTGTGTCAGGGGATGGTTGTTGCTCGGAGGGGGAAAGAGACGCTCTTTTGATTGCTATTTTCTGTTGAAGAGTAGTGATTTTGTTTAGGAGGGCTTTTTGAATTGCAGTGCACCATGGCTTGTCCTTTGGGACAGTGTCTGCCGGTGGAGTTGGGACTTCCATCTCATGGAGGATGTAAAACAGTTCCTTAGTGTTGGAGCTAGCTTTTTCAATTCTATCATTGAATATATTTTTTTTTTGTGATGGTTATTTCTTTTTTGTAGTATTTGGAGAGTTCTGTTAATTTAGCCTTATTGACAGTCGGGGAGTGGTGCCAGATTGTTTGCAATTTTCTTTTCTGCAATCTCAACTCTTTACGTTGAGGTGTGAACCATGCGTTGAGGTGGGATATTTGTCTGGCTTTGCGCATTTATAGTGGGGCGGCGGAGTCCAAGGCTTGTGACACAGCAGTATTGAAGGTTTCCACTAGAGATTTAGGGTCAGCATTATTGTTAACGTTATTCAGAGAAGGGAGGAGGTGCGGGAGTAGTTTTTCTGCTGTGATGTCCTTTTTGCTTCTTGTGGGGGTGGGGTTGCCATCTCAATGGTTTTAGGACTAAGTAGGTCGAGTGTGGCTGAGAAAGTAATGAGGTGATGGTCGGACCATAATTGTGGTACATTATCTGTAATAATGTTACAGTTCAAGTCAGCCACCCAATCCAAGGTTCTATCTTTGATGTGGGTGGGGGATAGTACTTTTTGTGAGAGTCCATGATCTTTGAGAAGCGCAGCTATAGCTTGGGTGTGTTCGTTTCCAGCCTCATTGAAGTCGAGGTTGAAATCCCCCAGTAGCAGGGTTTGTGAGTGGATTTTAGTGTTGCTAGTTATGATATCTGTAAGGTCCTCCTCAAAGGTTCCTAGTGGGCCAAGAGGTCTGTATATCAGGTGTATCGTTAAAGTACGGTTGTTGGATAGGGGAAGTTTAGCCGTGAGAGAGAGGTTAGTTTTGGCGATGATGGCTAAGCCACCACCACGAGAGTTAGGCCTATCCACTCTGAGTATCTGGTAGCCCTCGGGTATTGCTATCATAAGGGCAGGAGCTGCCGCATTAGGAAGCAAGGTTTCAGTTACGGCTAGTAAGTCTAGATTCTCATTGTGTAGTGTGTCTGCAATTTCAGAAGCATGGGCTACTAGGGATCTGGCGTTGATAAGTGATCCAGATAGAGATAGTGTGCCTTTATTAGTAGGGTAGGGGGGAAGTTTGGTTTCTGGTTTATTAGGACTAGCAAGGTTTTTGTTTACTATATTGGACGGGATCCGGTTGTTAGGAATGGGTAACACTGTACGGTTGTTGGTATTTTTAGGTTAATAGAGCCGGGATAGTCTGGATCTAAGTCTCATATTTCTATCCAGAGGAGGGCGCGTTAGGAGGGTGGCTAGAGACATAGTGACTAGGAGGCTAAGTGTAAATACTACAGGTAGGGTTCTCAGGTTGTCAAGCATGTTCAGGGCTATGCCGTGGGATTTCAGATGGTGTTTTGGGTCAGGTGAGATTCACTTAGTAGGCTAGTAGGCTAGTAGCAGGTTAGTGTTGATTGTACAACAATTGCACTAGTGGGTTGGGGTAGGCAAAGAAATAAGTTGCACAAGTAGGCTAATATCAATTGCATAGGTAGGCTAATATCAGTTGCACAGGTAGGCTAATATCAGTTGCACAGGTAGGCTAATATCAGTTGCACATGTAGGCTAATATCAATTGCACAGGTATGCCAGTATCAGTTGCATAGGTAGGCTAATATCAATTGCACAGGTAGGCCAATATCAATTGCACAGGTAGGCCAATATCAATTGCACAGGTAGGCCAATATCAATTGCACAGGTAGGCTAATATCAAATTGCACAGGTAGGCTAATATCAAATTGCACAGGTAGGCTAATATCAAATTGCACAGGTAGGCTAATATCAAATTGCACAGGTAGGCTAATATCAAATTGCACAGGTAGGCTAATATCAATTGCATTGGGTGGGCTAGCGAGCAGATTGGATAGGTTAGTAGTAGTGCGTATAATCAAGCCTGGGCCGGTTACAAGTGTTGACGTTGCTAAGGCGCACTAGTAACACCTAGATTTGAGAAGAGGCAATATGGCTAGTGGCGATGAGTAGCACCTTGATTTGAAATTGGGCAATGTTGTAGAAATACACTGGCAACACTTAGATTTGAGAAGAGGCAGTGTGGCTAGGGGCAATGGGTAACACCTAGATTTGACAGGCAATAATGATAATGTGGCAGAAATGCACTAGTAACACCTAAATTAGATAAGGCAATATGGCTAGAGATTAGCGTGGGTCGGCGGTTGCAATAGTCAGATACTGTGATCGTGATGACGTTTGTGTCCCTTGCCGTCTGGTAACCGCAAGCGAATTTAGCATGGGGATAGCACGGAAAGTATGTAGAGCGGGCACTGGTGTGTTATGTTCTTTCTCCAATCGTTAGAAGTCAGTTTTCATAAAAATTAATTGTTGCTATCACAGTTGTGGTGAGGCATTATGGACGAGGCCAGGACTAATAGGGGTACGTAGTACTTAGGGAGGCTGTTAGATTCTTACCATCACTTCGTCACGCACTAATCACAAAGTTGGCCGGATGCACCCGCGCAACCACTGCGCGAACAGGCTCAGAACAGGGCCTTTTCCTCCATGGGCCTTCTCCAGCTGCGGGCTGGCTTCCGCCTGCCGGCGGATGTACGGCAGACAAATGCTACACCCGTTGCCTAGAAACGCGTTGGGCAGCCATTTTACGGCCAGGCAGCATAGTATTGCATCAGAGAGGGCGTCCTCAAACAAAGTAAGCAGATTCACTGCAAAATATTTGCAAATCAATACTCATCAGGTTGGGGCATCATCAGCACAGGAGTGCTCACCTCAGCAGTATGGTGGTGTCGAGCGAGGTACGAGCAACGCTGCTCAAGGGAGCCCCCGTGGCTGGGTCACTGGGCTTGATGATCGATCGACGGATGAGGGGGGGGGGGGGGAGAGGGCTCCTGCCCTCTCCACGGTCTCAATGGTCTTCATGATGGTTATGAGCCTGGCGCCAAAGGTGCCAGGACTGACTCCAAGAGAGTCTTGGATGAGGTTTTAAGGTCTTTGACCTGGCCCTAACTGGAAGGCTGACTTGCCAGTGAGGGCCAGGGGCAAGGGTCATGACACTGAAGATTACTATCGTCTATGGCAGTTTGATTGTACTGCACCCAGAGGTGTAACTGGATCCTCCTCTTTCTGAGGCACGTAAAGGGAACTGCAAGAATGCAGGCAGCCACAAGCCCCAGGAAGTGTTGAAGACACCATGCCGTTAGCTCCTCCCACTTAATAAAACAGGCAATTGTCTCCTTGATGTCTTTCACTCATTCAGAGGTAGGACAAACCTCTGATTATACAGGTTCCCAATGAAGGCTGAGGAAATGGACAGAATTGGGACATCTGATTCACCAGAACGCCAAGTGAGTCTCTGCATGCCAGTTTCGATGTACATGACCCACCTAGCTTTTGTGTCTATGTGATGTGATGGGCCGGTGCCTCCAACAGGTCTTGGCTAATTTTCTTGCCATCGGGTAACACAGCCCGAAATGCCACCTGCATCTCAACCAGCAGATCATTTTGAAAATCTGACAACACTTTCCAGAGCTGCCGTTTGGCCATTGCGGGAAGAGCATTAGACTGTTGCAGATGCAGTGCAGAGTTGGCAAATAACTTTTTCCGAGAGAGTCTAACAGTCCAATCTAATTAGCAGGTGGAATTGAAGATGATGTGGAGGTGGATGAAGAGACAGCACTTGAGGACCCCATATGGGAAACGGATGCAACCACAGATGAGGATGGTGGTCAGTCATAATGTAGAATGCACTAATGTAGAAAGTCAAAATGTCGAATTTTTTTTTAGAAAGAAACAATGTCGAAAAACAATGTCGAATTTTTTCTACATTTTTTAGAATTTTTTTTCGAAAAAAAAAAATATATATATAATTAAAATGTGTTGAGTATGAGGGGTGAGAGGGTGGTGGGGGGGTGTTGGATGAGGGAGGTTGGGGGGGACCCCCACTAGTAAATGATACTCTTCTTGTTTATTTATTTATTGATAGTGCTAATTGACTTTTTTTCCGACATTTTTTCAAAAAATTGACTCTTTTCATTATATGTATAGGTTTTCAACATTATTTTTTTGTACATTTTTTTTTCTACATTTTTGTAAGTCGACATTTTTTTTTCTACATTATGACTATAAACTGGTGGAGATGTACAGAAAAATTGATTGCGCCTGAAGACAACTGTCTGTAACTGGAGACCAGTTTTTTCTTTGACTGTGATAGCTGGGTTTGCTCCAAACCTTTGTTGCTTCAGCCAACATATCCTTTTAAATAGAGATGCCTGAATGAACACCCCAGACAGAACCCCAGGCTCAGACGGAGGTTAGTCTGAAGCCGGAAGACCTAGACATTCTGCCCCTTCTCCAAGCCCTTTGTAAAAAGACTTTGCAGAAGATGGAAGATCCTTTACTGTGTCATTCTGAAGGGCTTCATCGAGCCCTGCATCCGGAGATACTAAGTCTGGATCGGTCTTTCGAGGTCCTGGCGTGGGAGTAGGTGATTTTGCAGTCAGATCAACTCAGGATACTGAGGCTGTAGCCAGCAATGTAGGTTGTTAAGCAGAAACCTGTGCAGTTCCCTCTGGGACCACTGCAAAAGATTTAGGACTACAGGTGTTTGGCAGTAAACCCACTTGGTAGCAGTCTGTACCACACAGATTCACTTGGTAGCTGTGGCTGAGCAGTCAGACTTCCCTCAAGAAGAGTTAGGCAGTATACATAGTATTCACAATAGGTCAAGAGAACACAATAGAACAAGTAAACACTGACCAGGGCTTGGTGTAAAAGAGATATCACTATTTATTTAAAACCACATCTAGAAAAACACACAGGCACTAATAGTAAGCAATTCAAAAACACGGTCACTAAAAGATATACACTCCCTTAAAAGAATTTTAGACAAGTCTTAAGTAAAGCCCCACTTATTTTCAAACAGCGCTGAGCGCTTAACGTAGATGGCACTCTAATAATTTGTTTTAAAGAGGGAGAGAAAAGCAGAGAATAAATTGAAACAGATCCCAACACTTTTTCACGAACACAAGAGAGGAAGGCAAAGTAACACCGTGAATTCAGAGTCAGTAGGCCGGATCCGCTTTAAGAGGATCAAAACGAAATGTGTCCAAGGTCACACGGTTGCAGTGCACAATAGTCTTGTAACAGTTCAAAAAGGAGTTGGACCAAAGAAAGGGACCAGTTAGAGGGTCAAAGCGGCCAGCCCAGTCCAGAAGGCTAAGGGGTTATTATTACCTTGTAGCAATCTTTAGAAAGGGAGGCCTGGCGGACACGGTACCTTAAAGTGGTGAGAACACGCCATCAGGGGAAGTTGTTCCTGGCAGCGGATGCAAGTCGGTGCTTCGTCGGGGGGAAGAGAGGATCTCGCCGGGGAGGAAGACAGGAGTCCGTTTCACTGCCAGGGAAGAAACCAGCCGCGGAGTTTCTCAGGTACAAGGAGCGGTCCGTTGATTCGCGGTTCAGTGGTAAGTGGCTATCCGGCTGCCGGGGTGCTTGGCACGGGCAGTTCGACCACAAACCGGTCTGGGGTGCGAAGAAAGAAGGTAAACTGGTTGTGCCCACCAGTCAGGGGAAGAAGCCTCTCCAGCCGGGAGATCTTCTCTGTCGTCGGGAAGTGGTGAGTCGGTTCTGCAGGGCTCCACCGATGGCGTCATCGTGGTAGGTCGGCTGAGGTTCTCCCTCCTCAGATTCTCAGGTCCTGTGGCGACCTCTGAAGTTCCAGTCCCCAAAGCCCTGCTTTTAAGCAGCACACCCCCATTCACTCAGCCTAGCTGTCAATCAAACATGCTAAGTGGTGAGCCGGCCGGCTCACCACTTGGGCCAATCACACAAGAGTGCGACTTGAGTTACCAAGGTAACTCAGTCCAGGGTGCCTAAAACCCCTCCCACACCCCCTGTGGTACCCAGACAGAGTGGCACCACTTTTGGAGGCTTCTGTGGAACAAAGGGCTCGACTTGGGTTGGAGTCACAGAAGAGAACACAAACGCCATTTTAGAATCGAGTCCTGGCAAAAAATACCAACCGGAAAATTAATATTAATTAAATAAACCGGCGGTATGTTCGAGGCTATGAGAATTAAATAATTAAAGTTGGTAGCCTCGAACAATGGGAAAATCCCATAGGGATATATTCGCGGTCGAATATAAAAAGTAGTAACCACTGCCACCAGCCAAAACTCGATCAGGGGGGACGGAGACGTGCCCTCTCGACTAACAGACCACAGGGCAATCGAATTGCCCCCACCAGTACGTCCACAATATGATGGTTTGTACTGGTTTCTGTTAATAATTTGGGACTAGTAAAGCCAATGGTGACTTTACATGCCCTGGGAGACAGTAGTCAGTCCCAGGGTATGGAGTCTATGGTGGGGTATCACTATGACACCCCTGTGTCACTGCACGGAGGGTGCTGTGTAACACACATAGAAAAAACCCATGAGACCCTATGGAGTAAAGGACCCCATAGCCCATAAAACACATTAACAGTCAAAGGAACACCATAAATCATGTCCAAGAGTGGGAGAAAAAGAGTCTCACTCTTGGCAGGAGAAAAAAACAAACTCCAGAAATCCAGCAAAGCTGCTGGGGAACTCACTAGGTTAGGAAATGCAGCCTAAAGAGAGAATTCTCCCTAACATAGGTATTGGTGGTGGGGGTGCCCTTGGCAGTTGTGGTGTCGGCACCAGAGGCAATAGTGACATGGTAACAGAGGCCGGGTTCTCAGAGGCACAAAATAAGCAGCCTGTGGTGGAGGAACTGGAGCCTGTGGAGGAAGCAGCTGCTTTATGAGACCCTTGAAATAGGACATCATGCCTGTGAGCGCATCAATATTTGGAAGTGATAAAAAAAAAATCTTCACAGGTTGCTTGGGATGAGTAGAAGTAGAGGACGCAATGAGGCTGGCGGTCCAAGTAGAGGCATGACTCAGGTTACAAAATGGCTGACGCGGTCGGGAAACCGAGGGGTCAGAGAAACACAAAGCTGAAGAAGGGGTTGGATGCTGCGTGGACAAAGAAGGTGTCCTCATGGAGAATCACTAGACTCATGACATGAACGAACACCTGGTCACCGCGGGTGAGAGCCTGGTAGTGAGCCTGGTCAGACCTCAGAATCACATTACGAACAGAATCCTGGGGAGAGTCACCAGAGTCTTGAGGAGAGGACATCGGTGACACTGAATCTGTGGATGTTAAAAATCACACCAGGCCAACTCTCAGAACGCACCACCATCTTGTGAGAGCATTTATAGCGCAGTAGAGGACTTTGTATTTCATCTAGATTTTACTTTGTTGCCAGCATGAGGTTCAGCCGAACCCTGAGAGAAGCAAGGTTTTAGTGATGTGGACGTCAGAGGGATCTCTTGTATAAGGCTGTGGGTCCTTAAGGCACGATGCCACGGTATAGGTCAGAGATAGAGGCTCTGACGAAATCTCAGACAGTCGGCTGGTGACCGTCCCCGAGGGTGGTGGCAACACAGGTGTGAGATCCTTGGCAATTCTTGGCTCGATCACTGGTGGGAGTCTTAAGGATTGTCCCCTGGTAGAACTGCCTGAGGCTGTTAAGGAACGGATTGATCCCTACCAGACACTGCTTCCCCCTGGGAAGTAGTTGCAGCGCTAGCATGCTCTGGAAAGCTCTGGAAAAAGGAAGTCTACTCACTTTGTTCCGCATGAAGCAACAAACTGTCTGAGGTGTTCTGGAGGCTGCAAGCTCAAGATCTCCACCCAGCAACCTAAGTTGATTTTTAGCACCTGATGAGAAAGGGAGTTGCAGGCTGCATACTCGCCTGATCAGGGCCCAGGCATACCAAAGACAAAGACTGTGGGTCCTGTGCTGAATAATTATGCAGTCAATTTACAACTTGCAAATCTTGCTTTAATTCCTGACAAACAGGGGAAGACCCATGTGAGTCCTGGGGGAAAAAATTTAACAATGAGGAAAAGAAAAATTAGACATGCCCACGAGCGCCCGGCTTTGTGCGTGGCCCCATCGTGCAGAAAAAGGGACTGGCGCATGTTGCCGATGGGCGTTGGCTGCATGCGCCAATGCTATGCAGCACGGGTGCATGGGGCTCCATCCCCAAATCTTAATACGGAGGACGTCTTTGCTGCACAAATATGCTGGACACTCAAGAGTTTGGACGAAAAGGGTTGGATGTAGAATTATGAGGAAACCCACCAGATGAGGTTAGAAGTCAAGCCCCAGTCCAAGGAATATAAAACAGACTGTAAAATCTCCAAGAGAGAATCCCGCAGGACACAGTCATGCCTACTCGCGCTACCTCACAAGAGAAGATCCCTGGAGTAAGGAAGCAGGAAAGAGGTACTACCCATCAGAACACTGCGTTAATGTGGAAAAGACTGGGGGAATCCCGGCTGTTAACAGTCCTGGACTAGAGACCGTGGACGGAAACTGGGAAAAGAGTGTCAGTAGCCTATTCATCCTACAGTTCTATAAGGAGGTCCTTTACAAGAATCCATTCCAGTAGCCATGGCTGACTGTCATCCTAGTTGCACATGCACCCCTGATCAGGTGGGGAGCCCATCTGAAGAATTTTTTTAATGAGTGGTCTGTGGGAAGAGCTGGAGAAGTACTTCCGCATCAGGTTACTGGAACTTAGGGTAGTTTGCCTGGCATTTCTTACCATCAGAGAGGTGCAACTGTACAGGCCCTCACAAAAACACCATCACTATCCACTACATCATGATGGGTGGTGTGGGAGTCACTCAAGCTGTTTCGGGAGGTTGCGCAATCAAGAACAAGGTTAATATGGCAGCTTCTCACCTTATCAGCACTCTGAATATACAAGATGATGCACTGAGCCAACTCATGGCAACCAGCTCAAAAAAGAAATTAAAGATCTGCTGGTCGGGGACTCACTCAGCAATACACTGGTGATTACCTGGGGGTTCAGTTTTTGTACGTACATGCATTGCTTCTGTACCCGCGGATTCCTTTAGTGCTGAGGAAGTTGAAGCAGAGGGAAAAAACGGATCTTGATGCACCAGCTGGTACTCTGCTGGACTTTCTGCTTTGCCCTCCCATGAGGATCCCTTGGAGGATGGATCTGATAATGTATTATTGCATCAGAGTGCTTCAACCTAATGCTAGAATGCTGCAGCTTTATACCTGGCTATTGAGAGGTTGACAATGTCTCAAAGTACTCCCATGTGATGAGCTCTTAAGGCACTTGTCCATCTACGTAGATCGCTCATACAAGGAAATGGACAGAATTGGGACATCTGATTCACCAGAACGCCAAGTGAGTCTCTGCATGGCAGTTTCGATGGACATGACCCACCTAGCTGTTGTGTCTATGTGATGTGATGGGCCGGTGCCTCCAACAGGTCTTGGCTAATTTTCTTGCCATCTGATAACACAGCCCGACAACTCTTTCCAGAGTTGCCGTTTGGCCACTGCGGGAAGAGCATTAGACTGTTGCATTGTCCTTGGTCCTGTGGTAGAGAACTCAACTTTTTGTGATGCATCAGGCACAGTTTTTGAAGTTTTTATTGTCATTAGCCAAAGTAAGGCTTACTATTTGAACAGGTAAAGGCTACTTGGCTGCCCTCTCTATTGAGCAAGGTTCTTATTTCTGAGTTCCCATGATTTTCTAACTCCTGAGGGATTTGCCTTTGCACCCAACTCTTTACTCACTGTGACCTTAATTTGGTCCTGACGTTTCTTATGGTGGAACAGTTCGAGCCTTTGCATTCATGCCCTTAGGGCTCCTTTAAAGGGGCCTCCTTGGCAGTCCATTTAGTTACAAGGATAGTGTCAGAGGTGCAATCGCATGCCATCACACGCCCTTCCTGTAGTTTACAAAAGAAAAGGTCACTGAGGTCTAAGCCCTTTCTCTTGTCCAACGTGGTGTTGGAGGTTCACCTCAAAGAGAAAATTCCTCTTCCTGTGTTTGTTCCATCTGCAAAAGAAGAAACATTTCATAACCTGTTCCCCAAAAGGGTACTGAAATGTAACCTTTTCAGGACAAATACATTTTGCCATCTCTTTGTAAGGTTTACTGGCCCTATGATGGAGAGGGTCATAACTAAACGGATAACCTCTCAATGGATTATTCGGTTTATGAATACCTGCTGTAAACTAGCCCAAACAAAAAAAGAATTCCAGTATGGCTAAGAGCACACGCCACGAGGGGTCAGACGGCCATGTCCGAGCAACAAAGGTGTGTTACTTTGTGGCACATTTTTCCGACAGCTACATGGGCTTCACTGCACCCCTTTATGAAGCACTGTCATCCTGAATCCATGCCGGATAAGATGATACAGTGGGGAATTAGGTCCCCCACCTCGGGACTTATTTTGACAAATGTTTGAGTCTTTCTCAAAATGAGAAATCTGTCTGAGGAATGTATCCAATAAGCATTGGAAAAGTCAACAGGTTTGGCTTTTATGTAGACATGGGAAAAGCATTTTCCAGTCACTGCCATAATGGGACTATTTAGCCAGCAGGGGGAGCTGGCCGTCAGGCAGCTTGGAACGCAGGATTGTACCAGCGGTTCAAGCCTGCATTCCAAGCCATCTGACCGGTTGAGCCCCACCACCTCCCCCCCGCCAGACCAGGTGCTAATGCTGGTTATTAACAGGAATTCAGCAAAAGGAGCATATGCAAGGACACACATATATAGATTATAAATCAAGGGCCTGAAGGGACACTGGTTTACGACATTTTGATTACATCAGGAGCTAATTTATAGCTGCGAATATGCCATTAGATTAAAAAATATGGCTCACAAATGACATAGGCTTCCCCTTAAAAGCACATAGCTATCTTAAAGAGATCCCGGTCGGGGTGTTTTAGATGGGGAGGGTTAGTTAGGATGTGAGAATGGTCATAGGGACGAGCATGGCCCTTGGTGACCAATTGGTGGATACAAATACAAAAAAGACCCACAGCATGTGTGTGTCCCCCAAATCCCATCTATCTCCTGGTTTCACCATGCCAATAGCTGCAGCCTACAGGAAGTCAGGAAGTGCTTCATTTCATTATTGTGCTACTTTTTAAACTTGCGATTCCAGAGCTCAAAGGTTTTAAGGGGCCATGCATGAGAAAGCCACCCAGTCATCATGTTCTCTCTGAATTCTGAGACTTCTTTTTCTTTCTCATTTTAAATTTAGGAAAATTACAAGTCCCAGAATTCCAAGCAAAAACAGGATTGTATGGCGGTCTCAACCATGGCCACAGGAAACATGAGATATTTGTAATTCCTGCCTCCCTGCCCTATCAGAGATTTATTTGAGCTCAGACTGCAATTGCTATCAGTGAGCTCAAATGCATTTTCATTTGCCTCTATCTACAAACAATTTGTTAGGCAGGTATATTGTAATTTGCCCATAGTCACTTTTCCCCTCCAATCTCTAAAACTGGGCAAACTGAGAAATAAAAGGAGTTGCTATAAATATTTCAGGAAGGATCATGGTAAGGATATAGCATGTGGCCACTCAAAAAGCAGTCATAGATAAAGGTGCGAGTAGGCTTTGTCAAACTAGGAATGGAGAGCACAACATGCAGAAAACATATGTGTATTAAACTAGGAAACAATCAAAGGCGTGTAAATATTTACCTTTTAAAAGCGGTCACTGTGCTAATGTCCAACCTAGCACAATTACAACCCTGGTTACAAATGAATAATTATCTTTAAAAAATAAATATTGTGGCTTTTCTCAACCACTGGCCACAATACGTTTGGACAAATAATGAGATATTCATGTAAAAAAGGTCATGTGTGAATAAGACATTTATGAAATTTCGCTGGATATAGCTCATTTATTGAGAAACAATATGATGGCTACTTGATAAATGTTTGGATGTAAGGAATACATTCCCTCAATACAATGTAATTATGGTGTGCAATATGCAGAGAAGGTTCAAAGCTTAACATAATCACAAATCAGAACATGTTCTTTTACCGAGAAAAAAAGTCTGGATCAGCAGATTTTAAGGTGGGAAATCTGCCATATATAATAGCCAAATGAAATTGCATGACTTTACAGCTCTCATACTGCTCTATGTCAGAAGTGAGTAGTAAGAGAAAGTCAGATGAAACGGTTTATTTTAACACTTGTTTTTGACAGGACTTCAGTGCAAGGAACAGATATAAATAAAGGGACTGAAGGCAGACTTGGTGAAGACATTAAAACCAGTAGCACATTTTACAGCTGCAATTAAGCCATCAACTCTCAGCAAACAGCTTAGAAAATACAGGCAGGTTTTATGTATGACAACGGGCAAAGGGTCTTTAAATAACAAAAAAAAACACCTACAAGCTGTGTGTTCCTCCTCACATGCCATCTCCCTCCTAGCTGTACTAAAATGAAATTGTTTCGGTTTACAGGCAGTGCTGAAGCTCCACCTAATGGCCAAAACTAAAAAAGTTCCTTTAGTAATATTCTTTTGGATGGAAAAGATTATTCCGCTGCAGATGCCTCACCATCCACCCATCTACGCCTCTAAACTGATTACGTAAATGATCTTCAATTGGATTTTATTTCACTTTTGTTTTCAAACTGAGCGTTCATCAAGTAAAATGCTGCTGTTCCTTCCGTACACCCGTGTTGTTTGTGGTCCCCTCCCCTTTAAGGGATAGTGTCTGTTGCACGCCACTGCGTTGCCCTAAAAAAAGAGGCAGTCACGCAAGGTACTGCAGTGCACAAGCAGAGCCCATAAAGACAAGACGTGTCTTCTGTGTCGTCTTGATTGAGACCGCACCTTCCATGTCACCATGCCATTTTAGATGTCCTCATTACATCCCATTCACGCAGGCGTGCCACAGCGATCGAACCTCAGACCCTTCCTGTTCAACATCTTCCCCAACGACATCCCGACAGATCTCCACAAGACCGACCTGGCGCTGTATGCGGCCGATGTTGTGATCCTCTCCCAGTCAATCAGCGAAAAGGAAGTGGCCAAGAACCTGCAAGCTTCATTGGATACCATATCGATGTGGTACAGCGACTGGTGGATATAACTCAACACCAGCAAGACAACTGCAACGCTGTTCACCAGAAAGAAGATCAAGGAGCACACGCACATCATCCTCAATGGGGAGACCATCAAGTGGGAAAGCAGCAGCCGCTACCTCGGTGTGACCCTGGACAGCAAACTCAACTGGGGAAGCCATATTGAGAATACTCAGAAGAAGGCAACAGGAAAGATGGCAGTACTGTACCCACTCCCGAAAACCAAGACATTGTCCCTCCGTACAAAGATCAATGTCTACAAGGCAATCATCAGATGTACCCTGACGTATGCCTCCCCAGCATGGATGACCTGCCATGAGCGACACCGGAAGAGTCTGCAGATAGTCCAGAACAAGGCCCCGCGGATATAGTCTGGAGCTCCAATCTTCACAAGGATAGCAGACCTTCACAGAGACCTGGACATTGAAATGTTGGACAAATATCTAGCGAAGCTGAGTAAGAACTTCTGCCAAGGACAGGATCAGAACCCAAACCCTCTGATCAGAAGACTCACTGCCACCACTGCAAACCCCTTTGACCGCTACCCGCGGCCCATCACGGCCAAGACCCTTTCAAACTAGCCCTAGTGTCACAAGTCCACACAGACCAAGAAGAATCCTAACCCATGACTATACATTCAACCCGAGAAGATGGAGAAATGAGACACGAGTCTCGGTATCCAAAAATCACAGCTGATGGATAAAATGTATCAGCAAGAAGAAGAAGAAGCGCGTAGTGTGTCATCTTGGAGCTGGCCCCCAACCCCAATAACAATGGTGATGAGGTGGTGGATGCTGTGACCGTGTTTCACAGCTGCCCCAACCCTGCGTGTGTGCTCATTTGTCTGATCTGCACTCGCTCAGACCACTGACAGTGCACGTGCCGCTCATTTGATAGCAGGAGCACTGCAGCACTCGCTGCCTGTGCATTCGTGCCTGGGCTGCGGCGGTAAGTGTAGGAATTCAGGCACAGCTGGAAAGCAAGGAGAGGTTGCGGTTCACCCGAGCGCCTCGCAGATTATTTTTTCTCGTAACTTTTTCGTTCTGCTCCTGTTCTGTGGGTCATTGCACATTTTGACCTTGCAGCAGAGCTGGTCACTGTTTGTGGCTAGGATGTGCCCCACCCTGTACTGGACATATTGTTCTGTTCCAACGAAGACTCACTATGGGTGATCAGTGGAGTTTACACAACGTGACAGCTGCTGAATCGCACATGTGCGCAGTCACTGGACCCAAGACACAGTGACCTACCATGGCAAAGGGTGCTGATGAAGCGATGGAGGCTGGCAGACTGCCCAGACAATAGGGGTCACATGCACAGTTGGTGGAATTTGATGTTTTGGGGTCTCCTTCAAGCCTCGCTTCACACTGGAATCTGTGGATTGAGAGGCTTGATATTTATTTTGAAACCACAGGGGAGTTGAACTATCATGCCATGAAATCCACACTGCTTTACTCAGCTGGTCCAGCTGTAAACAAGGTGTATAGGACACTCTGCCCTGCTGATGAATTGTATACTGTTGCAAAGGATGCCCTGAACGAATATTTCACCCAGATTGTCAACATTGACTAGGAGATATTTATTATGAGGTCGGCCAAACAGAAGGAAGATGAAACGCTTGATGCCTTCCATGGTAGGCTCCGGCAGTTGGCATTTTCATTCGCCCTGTCTAATGAAGAAGAGGTCCGGCAGCAGTGGATTCACTGCTCTTTTTCAGTGAAGATGAGAAGACTAATCTTAAGGGAATCAGGAATTATGCTGGCAAGAATCCTCTAGCTGGGCCGGTTGCATGAACTGGCTGATGTCAGGGTGTCCAAAATGGATACCGCAATGAAGGCCATAAAGTTGGAAGAAATATGTGCAGTTGGCAGACAGCAGACGAATAGGCCTGCCCAAACACGCCCATGGGTCAAGAAGGACAAACGGGAAGGGCCCACCGCAATATGTCCCCAGTGTGAACAAGATCTGCCGCAATCCAGTGACTGCCCAGCCATGGGTCACACGTGTGGGAAATGTGGCATCATGAACCATTTTACAAGAGTGTGTTGGGTCCCGGACCTGCCCCGATATCAAGAGACAAGGCAAAACCCAAACCGGCTGTTCAGAAGCAGAAGATTGCACAGGTAGAGTCAGAAAATAAGGAAGAGGTGCAGTCGGTCAGAGAAGAGGATGAAGCACATGTGTTCTTCATTTCCAGTATGCTGGAGATAGGAAAGAAGAAGAAGCGTCAGCCAAAGTGTATGGGACACATCCATAACACAGACACCCGTGTCCTAAATGACACTGTAGCGTCAGTGAACGGAATGGACCATCGTCATTATCAAGCTCTGCATGAAACCCTGTCAATGAGTAGCACTAGGGTGCAGATCTTTACATTTGGTGGAAAAACACCTTTGCCTCTTGAGGGCATATTTGTGACATCTGTACAGCACGAGGACGAGAGAATCAGGGCCAAGTTCTTTTTAACCAAAGTGAGCAAAAACATGCTGCTGGGCTGTGGTGCTGCGGAAGCCCTCAAAATACTGAACTTTGCTTTTGGTGTGTACATTGAGGATGTGCAGTGACTCGGAGTGATTCAGAGACTTATTCTCAGGTAATGGAAGGATGATGGGTGAACCCATTCGGCTGCATATAGACAAAACTGTCCAGCCGGTACATCCCATTCCACCTGAGAGAGCAAGTTTAGCAGGAACTCCAGGAGCTGGTGCAGTTAGACATCAAACCAGTTGATCGTCCCACCCTGTGGGTATCTCAGATTGCTATGGCGCGCAAACCTAAGCAGCCCAACTCTCATCTGTGTGGACATGTGCCTTCCCAACAAGGACACAAAGAGGGAGAGATGCATCACTCCCATGATTGATGATGTGGTAGCAGACCTGCAGGGTCAAAACATCCTCTAAGGGCCGAGTGTAATCAGTTGGTCCTGCACCCTGCTTTACCTTACATCTCGACATTTACCACACAAGGGCCTCTACCATTACAAGCGGCTCAGTTTTGGAATATACTCGACCGCAAAGGTGTTACAGAACTTGGCGAGGGCTGCGCTGGCAGGCATACAAGGGGCCATCAACATAAGTGACAATATTTTGTTTGCCCGATCCGAGGTAGACCACCTGTAGCGATGGGAGAAGGTGCTGGGGAGGACCCGTTCTCTGGGCCCAACACTAAAAGAAAAGTGTGAATTTCTACAACAAAAACTGTTCTTTGGGTTTGTTTTGCAGGCAGGCAGCATTTCGGTGGATCCCGCCAAAGTACAGGATATTAAAAGTGGCCAACCTTCAGAGAATGTGTCAGAGGTGTGAAGTTTTCTGGGAAAGGTGACTTATTGTGGGAGGTTCATTAAAGATCTTGCCACCATTTCTGAGCCCCTTCGAAACTTGACGAAGAAGGAGAATGCCTGGCAATGGACTGTTGGAACAAGCAGCGTTTGAGGACGCCCATGGCGGATAGTAGAATGACGCTTTGTTGACCCGGGACAAACCGCAGACTTGATTGTGGACACCAGCCCGTTTGTCCTAGAAGCAATGTTAACACAGTGTAACAAAAGAGGAGAGATAAAGCCTGTGGCATATGCGAGCAGGGCTTTGTCAGCAACCGAATTAAGAAATAGATGCTAGCCTTCAAGAATACAATGGCAGCTTCTTCTATCACCTAGGAAGCGATAACACGGAGGACTATTTGTCAAGGCACCCTGCCTCTCGCAACTCCAGTTCGAGAATGACGAAGAGCGTAAGATGGAAGAGTGCATTCGGCTGATCTCTAAGAGTGCCGCTCTGAATTTCATGTCAACTGAAGAGTTGAAGGTTGCGTCTGAAGACGATGAGGGTTTTCAAATTATGCGAATTGCAATCAACAGAGGCAAATGGAAATTTATGCTGGCGAGTTTGGACATGCGCACAGAAAGGGCCTGGATGGCATTTGAGCCATTGTGGCACATCAGGAATTAACTAACTTTCACTGAGGAAGGTTCACAGATGGTGGTACCATCCAAACTCATTCCATTAGCACACTATGGCTATCAGGGGACCGCCAAAATGAAGGCTCGCCTGAGGATGAAGGTGTGGTTTTGAGGTTTGCAAGAGCGGGTACACCAGTTTGCTAAATCTTGTGCGTGGTGTCAGGTGGCAGCTACAGTGCTGAAAGAGCCCAGTATTCAGTCGATGATACAAGGTTTAAGGCCATGGGAAGTGGTACATGTCAATTTTGGTTCCACCAGCCAGGACACCCCTTTTCTGGTGATGATCGACCAGTGGTCCAGATATCCCAAAGTTGAGTTTGTGCCCTCCATGGCCCTTTCCGATGTAATTCCTGTGACGGAGAAGGTATTTGTGACTCGCGGCCTGCCGGAGGAAGTACATTCGGACAATGGACCCCCTTTTCGTGGAGAAGGTTTTGCACCCTTCATGCAGAGGTGTGGTGGTGTTCGTCACAGAAAGTTAACCCCTGTTTGGCAAAGAGCCAATGGAGAAGCAGAAAGATTTACGTGGACACTAAATAAAGTCTTTAGAATCACACCAACACGGTATGTGCCTCAAGATGGCCTTATACTAGTTTCTGCTACAATACCAGACCACGCCTCATGGTTCCCCTGGAGGGGCCCCAGCGGAGGCGCTGTTCACGAGATGCACTCAGGGTCTCATACCTGATTTTGAGAGCTAGACTCTTGGTGAGATAGACAACAGAGCTGTTGAGGAGGAGAGAAGACGTGCTAATGAGGAAGATACGGCCAGGAGGAAGTTACGGGAGTATTCAGTAGCCTTAGGGGACTTGTTGCTGGTGAGGTCCAGGCATACAGCCAGAAAGGTATCCCTGACTTCTGAACCACGTCCGTTTCAGGTTGTGGATGTAAAGGGGTCGGTGGTCACTGGGTCCAATGGATGTGACACAGTAACAAGAAAATCCTGTTTTTTTAGGAAGTTGGCAATGTCAACAGAGGAAACAATGGGTGATCACTACTCTGCTGAAAGGGCCAGCACTGCCAGTGTGGTCGGCACGGAGGGTGAAGATGAATTTTGGCATTCCATCAACAGATGTGGAAACAGGTCCCCGAGGTTCGAGGGGGAGAAGAGGCTCAGGATGGAAGGGTACCAGAACGATGATATCCGCTAAGGGAATCCAGAGGTCATCCGCCATACTTACAAGAATATGTGACTGATGGCTAACGGAGCCCTAGTGAAACGTAGTTTGTAAAATGTGGTATTCTGGCATGTTGTGTTTGTTTTGGTCACTGAGTTGCACCAGCCCGATAGCACTGTGGTTCAAAGGCAGGAAAATATCAGCAGAGGCTTACAGTACATGGATTACTTAATTTTCGGCAGGAGATGGATCTAAGGAGTAGTGATAAAATACTGCTTTGTGCCACATTCTGCCATCTGGGGGCTTGTTGAAAACTTCAAAACGCATATTTTGTCTGAACTGGTTTCTGTTTAAGAGTAGAACATAGCCCTCATGTTTGGAGGCCAAGATGCTGTCTAGTAGAGGTCCGCTGCTACCCGCTGCCCATCCAGCAAGAACGCCCACAAATCTCTCACGTAACAGGCTAGAATGGCTCTACCAAAGTCTTGAAGTCAGGGAGAATGACAGGATGAACTTACCCTCAATCGCATCCATCTTGCAGTGGCAGTGTGGCAAATCCCCAAGTGTTGCTGGCTTCCGCTTCACCTCCATTGCCACAATGGGATTGGACTGCGGTAGTTCCTAAAGCACACCAATGCTCAAAAGGAAGCCTTGCGCGTTTTGCGTAGCTGAATAGGAACTTGGGGTAGTTGGCACTGTAGCCTTGAAGACTTGCTGTTCCCAACTTCCAGATCTTTGCCCGTATCAGGATTAACAGTGCCGATCTGCAAGACCTGTTCAATTTCGCAATAAGCACAAAGCCCTTCTCTTCATGCGGTCCCTGAATGTCCAGATGGAGACTACTTGACATCCATCTCTGGTAGCCACATTATCAGGTGACAGCGATGAGGCTGGTGGTATGTAATTGGGCATTTCGTCAAAAGTGACTACTTTCTCCTTGGGCACACCTTCCTCCTCCTGAAGTTCAAACTCCCCTTCGGATTATGAAGGCGTTTTAACGTACGCAAATCAATAAAAGACTCAATACTGGAGATCCACAAACATCAACATACTCCATCGGTTGGCGCATGCTCTGGATTTGCTGAAATGCAAAGCAGCATTTTCTTAAACTCCAAAGCGTGTTCTACTGCCAATATTTCAAGCATCTATTGGTCCGAGGTGATCAAGTGCCAAGCTAGTAAGGCACTTATATTGCTAGAAAATAAAGATTTCACACAAAAATACAGTTATAATCATGTTCGACAGAATATTCAGCTTTACAAAAAATTGGATAGTCATTTGGTCTCATACCTAAATGGGACTCTCTGCTTCCTTACTTTTGCCCAACCCCTGACCCTCACCTCAATGCTTTTCCACATGCTCATACCTCCACCCAATCTCCTCAAACATCCCCTTGGTTCATGGTCAGATTCACACTTTTTGCATACTCTTAGTTCTTATCTGTAAACCTCCTATCTTCTCTCACTCTTGATTACTCCATGTTTACTTCCAGACTCTCGCCTCTCCAAGAATTGCCACCAACAACCGTTACCTTCACACTCTCTCCACCGGATGTTCCTCCTCGCCACATTCATCCTACTCCCCTCTTCCACTGGCCTTCTCCCTCTCCTGTGCACCACTCTGTTCACCCCCCTACTCACCTTTACTAGTCTCCTTTCTAAACACCTCCTTATTCCCCTTTTCCACCTCTCTTCGATACCATTCCTTATTCTAAGCAGCTACACCCTCATCCTCTGCTCTATGGCTGCCCCTCAAGCCTCCATTCTCCTTTTCCAACAGCTTCGTTAATGCTCCTTCTACGCCTCCCCAACTCCCATTCTGCAACTACAGAACACACTCTCTCTCTGCTGTGGTGGGAGCTGATAAACAGTTTGACATTAATGACTTTACCTCGATTGATTGAAGGGAGAGAAAGCGTGGGGAACAGGTGATCCATCTAAGCATGGTCATTCCTTTGGTGTCCCATAGTCTTGAACTTTGGGAGGAAATATTTAAGTAGGCCAGCCACCATTTTTAAACTCATTGCAGAAGGTTCTTTCTGCTTGCTGGGCTGAGGAACTGTTGTCTTTCTCTGCTAGGAAGGCCCCTCTGTGCCCAGTGTTTATTTTGGCCTGTATACCACGGTTCAGTGGGTGTGCTGAGCTTTCTGCTCCCCCCGCCAATCACAAAGGGGTGGGGAGGCTGCCAAACCACTTCTCCTGCCTTTGTCTTGCAGTTAATGTTTCTCCCCTTAGGTCCAATGAGAATAGGGGCTGAAGCGGTCTCTCTCCCATCTTGCCTACACCTTTAGAGCGTGATCATCTCTCCCCTTTCAAAGTCACTTCTTGGTGTGGGGAAAAAGGGACACTCTCTCAATGTCCTGTTGCTGCATGGAGGAGCCAACAGATGAGGAAGGGCAAATAGCATGCCTAGCAGGCTGGGAAGGGCCAATACTATCCCCAGAGCAAAAAGACCAACTAGAGGAACCCATAACACGTAAAGAGGTGCAAAGAGCAATAACATGACTAAAGGCAAGTAAGAGCCTGGGGGAAGATGAGCTAACGGCAGCATTCTACACAACATACAGCGAACTGCTCGCCAAAGCCCTTAGGGAGATATTTAATGACTTTAGAGAAAAGGGGGAAATCTACAAATCCATTAACATGGCACACATCACTCTCATCCCTAAGTCAGGGAAAAACCCACACCTATGCTCCTCGTACCGCCCTATAGTGCTCATTAATTTGGATGCCAAACTTTACACAGGAGTATTTGCGGCAAGGTTAGAAGGGATTCTCCCGGACTTGGTAGCACAGGACCAAACAGGGTTTATTAAGGGTCTGAACACGTTCGACAATATAATAAGGGTGCCACACATAATTGATAAGGCCGGAAGAGAGGTGGTGGGGAAGCGCTACACCTACCTGTTTATTAATGTTAGATGCCGAGAAGGCGCTTGACCGCGTCAACTGGGCCTTCATGGAGCGAACACTCAGAAAGGTGGGAATAGGATAACATTTTCTGAGAATGATACAAGCTAATTATCGGAATCCCCAAGCCAAGGTTAAAGTGAACGGGAGGTTAACCAACCCATTCTAGATAAGAGGAACAAAGCAAGAATGCCCACTCCCCCACTCCTTTTTGCTCTGGTGATGGAACCCTTTGTGCAGCGGTTAAGGGAGAATAGGAAGATCCAAGGGGTCAGGTGAGCGAAGGTGCACCACAAAATAGGCCTGTTCGCCGATGACGTGGTCCTGATGATCACTGAGCCAGAGATTTCACTGGCAGCAATGAGGGAGGAGAGAAGGGCTTTCTCTGAAGTGTCTGGCCTATAAGAGAACTTTGCAAAATCAGAGATCCTAAACCTATCAATCGGGGAGGGGGAAAGGAGGCAGCTAGAAAACATTAACCCGTTCCAGTGGGCAATGGGACTAGGCAGATATCTTGACTTGAACCCAAAGACCTCCATTAAACAAATAGTTGGGGCAAAAGACTATCAACCGCTGCTGAAACAAATTAAGGTGGAGCTGGCAAGGTGGAAACGGTTGTACATATCATGGTTTGGAAGGATAGCTGCCGTCAAAATGAACGTGCTCCATTGGCTGCTCTATCGCTTCCAGGTGATTCCCCTAGCTGTCCCGGGGAGGCAGATGAAGGACATTCAGGAGTGCATCATGGGGTTTATCTGGGAGGGGCAAAAAGCAGAGGATAGGGAGGAGAACATTATTCAAGAACAAGACCCACGGAGGAGTGGGCTGCCCTAATATAATGAAATACTACCAGGCGGCGCAACTGAGAGCTATGGCAGAGTGGGGGAGGGCAGATAATCAAAAACACTGGGTGTGCATGGGGCAAGCAGTGGCGGGAGAGCATCTTTGAAAAGTATTGGGGATGAGAAAGGAGGACAGGCCAGAGGGACTAATGGGAAACCCAATCACAAGGGCCACCCTGAAGATCTGGGATCACTTAAATAAGAGGTTTAAATTGGCTCTGTGGCAGTCCCCACAGACGCCCATTTTTGGAAACCCCCCCTTCCCACCAAGAAAGAACTACAACAGGTTTAAATGATGGGTGGAGGGAGGGATAAGGGAGATCCGAGATCTGTATGAACACAATTCCGTTCATTTGAAAGATGCAGTTGAGAGCTAGGCCTAAGGAAAGGGGACCTATTTGCTTATAAACAATTACGACACTGGGCGGAAGCCCCCGCAATGATGGAGGGGGCCACAAGGGAACAGACAGAGTGGTAAAAGTTAATGTCCTCTACAGAGAGCAGCAGGGCGCTGATCTCAGCAATCTATAGCATCTGGTTAAGCGCGGAGCAGAGGCGGGATGGGGCACTGAGGGGCAAATGGGAGAAGATGAGGGGAAAGGCGCTCACGGATAAGGAATGGAACAAAGCCATAAAGGGCTGGCATATCAGATACACCTCGGTACAGCACTGAACTACAATACAAGCTGCTACATCATTGGCACTACACCCCAGAGAGGGTCCATAAAAATGTACACCGAAGTGTGAATGATGGAACATATCTGGTGGGGATGCCCGCAGCTTAAACACTTCTGGCAGGTGGTGAAATCTAAGGGGTTTGGAATAATGGGAGTAGATAGGACCTTGATGGGAGTGACAGTGCTCCTGTGCACTTTGCCTGAGGGGGTACAAAGAATGGGTGGGAGTGCTCCAACGCTATGGGCAAACTTAATGATGGCCGCAAAGCGGTATATAGTGAAACAATGGAAACAGAAGGCGCCGCCATCTATTATACAATGGTACTATGCAATATGGGACACGGTGGATGTGGAGAAGATGATGGCGGCAGTACAGGGGTCATTGAGGAAATTTAGCATAGTTTGGTCACCCTTCATAAATTACGCATTCAAGGACATTGCACACTTATACATCCCGAAGAGACTGTGGGGGGCTGGGGATACTAGAGGAGGAAGAGGACTGAGCCGCAAATAACAGGACACAAGCGGCCACCTGCAGGAAACTGGTTGGGGAGGGTGCTTTGGGAGGGGAGGTGTTGGAGTTGCTACAGAATGCAATGTTGATTGAAAATGTGCTATGCAAAAGATTATATGGAAATAAACTGTCTATGTGAACAATGTTGAGCAAATAAAGGTTTGGTTAAAAAAAAAAGCTCAATATATGGCCAGAGAATATGGGATTATTACATAGATGCCAAACTGGCTTTCGTAGAAGCTATAGCACATCTCATAACAATTGTGCTTTACAGTATCTATTTGCCAATTCAATTTGGCGCAAGCGTAAGCTCGATTTAGGTTTTATTGACTTTAGTAGAGCTTTAACACTGTATCCCAGCCAAAGCTTTGTCGCAAGTTATCGCAATGGGGTATTCACCCTGTAGTCCTACATTTTATCAGGGCTTTATATACTGATACGGTGGTGTCAATACGGCTGTCACAAGATGGTAATTCATCCCGAAGGGAAAACCAATGATGGCTTAAAACAGGGGTGAGTATTTGCACCCCTGCTGTATAATCTATATAATTTTGACCTGGATAAGCATTTGGGGTATATAAGGAATTTTGCTCCTCGCATTGGTAGCCATTTAATACCTTGGCTGATGTATGCGGACGATACTATCCTTATGGATCTTACACAGGTCGGCTTGCAGCGTTCTTCAGTGCCCTGGCCTTATATGCAAAACATTATGATCGGTCTATTACTACGTTAAAAACCAAAGTTATGGTAGTAGGCAGCAGACTGAGATAGAATGGTCCATATGTGTGGAAACTGAATGCTATTGAACTGGAAATTGAAGGTTGTTATGCCTATTTGGGTTTCCCTATTAGTATATCACCGACTAGCTCGTATTATGGTGAACTTATCCTCAGCCCGTATATTGAAAAGATGCTATTCATCAAGCGGTTTGTGGCAAATTTAGTATTATCCCGGCATTAACCTTTGGCTTGGAATAGTTGCCAGAGCCATACATGGGTTAGTTAGATAGATTTGAGGGTAAGATACTCAGAACAATATTACAGGTACCCAAAGCTACTCCAGTTGAAGCCTTACGTGTTTAATTAGGTCTATACTCACTTCAGGATCAATGGTTATTGGAGAGGTGTACATTATATTGTGCCTTATTAATATGATTACCAAATGATAAAACGCTAATGGGCCTTGTGGCAGATAGATTACGTAAGGACCTTTCAAATACTTTCTTGCGAACTATGGAACATTCTGTGCTATCTTATTTTGCCAATATTAACTTCATAAAGGATACCATTCATGAAAGGCTGGATTATCAAAGTGTACTTAAGACAATGATCTGGGCATGGATAGAGCTGATTCTATGGAACAATTTCAAAACAAAAGGCATTATGAATATAAAAAACAAGGGTTTGCTATAAAGGCTTGTGTTCTTTCCTGTTAATGCCATGTAATCCTAAAATAAGAGAATTCATTATCTACCTACAATTAAATATTATGCCATCCTATCAGTATGTGGGAGAATGGTATGATGTATGGACCGTATTTGTAGACTGTCATGTATCTGTGGAAACAACGTCACCTCTTGTGTTCCGGACTGGAAATACAATTTTAGAAGGCTTATTCATCTATGGTTGCTAAGATTGAAAATATACAGCTAGATCAATTTTGGAGTACACTTTATGGAGCCACCTCACTGGTAATTATTGGGGCGGGTTATTATGTCTCGAATGAAGCTGTGAAATTATTGCTGGGACACTAACTGATGGTTGTAAAGAAATTGTGCTCATGCTTATATTATTGAATGATTAATTGTGCAGGATGGTTTATGTATTAAAAGGATGAAATGACGTTGAAGCTATGTTTTAATGAATTCATATATTTGATTTTAATTCTTGATTGATGTAATTAATTTGATAAATTAGAGGGATTATAATGTATTTTATGTATAGGGGTTTTTCTTAACCAACACACAATAGAGAAAAAAAAAAAAGGTCAGAATCTGTATGGAAGTCAATTTTCTCCAGCAGCCTGCTGGGTTCGCTCTGTATGGAAGTGCAGGATGGTCCAGGCAGAAATAAAGAAAAAAGAGAACTTAGGCCAGATTTGAGGGAGCATGGTGTTAGTGATTGAATGTGGTACCAGTCTTAGCAGTCGAGGCAAATTCAAAGTGTTCAGGGACTGGGGTCATCCAACTATCCTCACCCCACATCTAGGGTAGGACCGGCTCAGATTTACACCCTTGTAGGCCTCCTACACCTGTTTGGAGGACTCCCAGTTTCCCCTTGACAAAGTCAATCCCCCCTGATCCTATCACAGTGGTTATTGCTGTAAGGTAAATTAGCTGTGTACAGTGAAGACATGGTTGAAGCCTGCAGCAAGTAACAAAGGAACTGCCATGTGTAGGAAGAATGGATCCAGTGTGGATTGCCATTAACTTAGGAAGGATCTGTTTTTGTGTTGAGGCTTTTTATTGCAAAGCATGAGTGAAGGGGATTCACCAAATCCCACTGATACCTGAAAGACTGATGTCTTTAGAGGTTTGCCTGTGGAAAGAGAATGGTCACTTGTGGGGTTTGGGGTCTGGAGATTTGCTCATGGACAAGCTACCATTCACCTGTAGCGGTGGATGGATTGAAGGGATGGTCCCCGGGACAAAACACTACATTTCATCTCTAAGAAGTATAGATTCTGGTCATTGTCCCAAGGACAAAACACTGCATGTCGCCTGTTAAGATTCTGGTGATTTACTCATACAAATAAACAAGTTTACCTGTTGTAATAACTATTTTCAGGTCCCAGTAAGAAAGCATCACCTATTATACGACAAATGTGATGTTTATATGGATTGTGGGATAAAGAATCTGTCCTCCATTGGAAGGGTGGATTCTGGTATTTTTTTTTTCAGGGACAAACAACTTTTCCCTTGTAGGAAGTCTGGTTTCTGGACATTCCCCCATGGACAAAGAGCCTGTCAAATATAGGAATGATGTCTCTGTGGGATTTGCTAATGACCAAAGAACTTTTACTTGTAGACTTAATGGGCTCAGGGAATGAGCACCAGGACAGAGAACCTGTCATTAAAAGGTGAAACATGCCAGTAAGAACTATGCAAAGCACAAGTTACTGACGCGTTGGAAGATTTTGTTCTGGTGACTAGCAAAGAGGTGGCAAGCCAGTTACCTGTAGGACGGATTAGCTCTGAGGAGTGGACGCAGGATAAATCACGCAAAGATATAAAAGCTCAACTATAGAAAAGGTGGGTTTCATGAGTTCACATGGCTGGAGAAACTGTTGACGGTAGGAAGCATGGGTTATGATTGTCAGGACTGACTAGTTTCAGAACAGGAAGAGTAACAAGATTAACATTGTGCCTTTAGAGGTGGCTGGGTTAGTTGTGCTTTTAGAACTGGCTGGTTTAGTAACAGGAAGAGTTTGTTCATAGAATTAACATTGTGCTTGCCCAAGTCAATATGGAGTGAAAGAAACTTACTCTGATTGGTTAAAGAAACAATGATATGTTTGGTTGCCTGATTGGTGGAGAGAACAATGGGTTTGATTCTTGGGAGATGAGAAAGATTCTAAACTGCCTTTCATCCAGAGAAATTCAGTGGCTGGTTGTGTATTAGTTAAGCTCCTTAAGTAAGGCCTTTCCAGAGCTCAGAAAATCTACCAAAGTAAGAATATCGTTTGCTGATCCAATTTGAACAAGAAGTCATCAGGTGGGATCGTTCTTTTAAAGATTTTGAGATTGTCACAGTGAACTTTCATTTTCTTTTATAAGAAAACTTAAAGAGTAAACAAGTTTCAAGTTCATTTGAGAAAAGAGACATTACAGTTAAAGTTATTATAAGGAAAAACAAGCTTGAAGATTGTGCGTAGGATTTTAAAGTTGATTAACTGTGTGAAATGTTCTTCAAGGCTGTTTAAAGTGTGCGCGAGCTCGCAAGTTGCCGTTTGCGTGTTCTTTTTAAAGCGCGTGTACATTTTTCACGTGAAAGTCGTTTCCTGAGAAAGCGCGTGTGGTTTGCGATAGAGCGCGTGCCAAAAAGAATTGCGCGTGTGAATTTTAGCGCGTGTACATTTTTCACGTGAAAGTCGTTTCCTGAGAAAGCGCGTGCGGTTTGCGATAGAGCGCGTGCCAAAAAGAATTGCGCATGTGAATTTTAGCGCGTGTACATTTTTTCACGTGAAAGTCGTTTCAAGAGAAAGCGTGTGTCGGGCTGTGATAGAGCGCGAGTCCATTTTTATCAGCGCGTGTTATTTTTATCGCGTTTACGTATTTTTTCACGCGCACGGGTTTTTTAAGATAATCACGTGTGTATTTTACACGCGAGGACAATTCTTCACGTCTTCTGATTTCACGTGTTTATCGCACACGCTAGTAAAGGAAGAAACTATACGTTCTTTGTGTAAATGTGTAAATAAGGAAAACAATTCACACGCAGAAAGAAAGCAGTATTCCAGGAAGTTAAAGAATATAATTTAAAGTAATCTATGCAAATAGAACTCAATGTTTTCAGAGAAAGACTGCAATGTATGTAAGCATTGAAAACTACATAAGATCAGAAGAACTTTGAAGTAAGAAGAATATCTAATTCTGAAAAGATGTTGCAAAGGCCATCACTTTAGGATTCTAAAGAGACTAGGTTGGCTTGAACTATTTGCACAATACAAGATATATTTACAAGATATTCCACAAAGGTTACTAACCTCTAAGTCTTTTACTGAGGTTTAAGAGGTAAAGAGTTTAGAATTTATTTAGCATAATTTAGAAAAGAAGTTTTCTTATTATATTAGTAACCAGGTGTATTTGTTTATCACAGATATCAGAGCCTACCAGACGGTTGAAGGGCAGCTGTGTCTCCGTTGTTATTTTCTCCAAATTCCCCTTTCCCTTTCTTGGGGTTTTCAGCTCAGCTTATGTTTAAGGGTTGAGAGGTGAACTCCTGGTGAGGGTCTGTGGGGCCAGCATCAGCTCCTGTGGAATTCAGTCAAGCCGGACCCTGACAATGATATGATATGATTCATCATTTATAACGCGCTTTTACACAAGTGTATCTAGGCGCGACAGGGTAGGGAAGACAGAAGGAAGACAAAATAAATGATCTTACTAGGCCTTGTGTCATTCACATTGTGCAAGTGAAGGGGGGAGAGGAGAGTGCCAAGGGTGAAGGAAGAGGGGAGTGCAATCAGGGAAGCATTGCTCCAAGTAAGTGCAGCCAGGGCAGCGTGGCTCTGGGTAACTGCAAGGAGGCAGGGTACTGCAGGGTTACAGACACATCGCCAAGTGCGCGGTAAGACCGGAGGAAGTGCATGGGCTACTGGTACCCATTGAGATTCTGATGGTAGCCAGGCAACTAGTCAGCGCAGCAGACAGGTAGGTCAGCAGGGGGTGGGGGGAGAGAGAAAGAGAGAGAAAGAGAGAGAAAGAGAGAGAAAGAGAGAGAAAGAGAGAGAAAGAGAGAGAAAGAAAGAGAAAGAAAGAGAAAGAAAGAGAAAGAAAGAGAGAACGAGAAAGAGAGAAAGAAAGAAAGAGAAAGAGAAAAAGAGAAAGAAAGAGAAAGAGAAAAAGAGAGAAAAAGAGAACGAAAGAGGGAGAGAAAGAGGGAGAGAAAAAGAGAGAAAAAAAAAGAGAGAAAGAGAAAGAAAAAGAGAAAGAGAGAGAGAAATCTACCATCCACTCTCTGCATGGAGAAGTGTCTGACCCTCAGAGAGTTGGAAGTGGCTGAGCAAAGGGCTCTAGAAGGAAGGTGTTTAGGAAGAGAGAGTTGGATGTAGTGCGGGCCCAAGCCCCAGAAAGCCTTGTGGATGATGCAGAGGGTATTGAACTTGAACCTTGCAATCACCGGGAGCCAGTGGAGAGATACGATCCCTGGGCTTCAAGCCAAGGACAAGTCTCGCAGTACTGTTCTGGATTAGTTGGCGAGGGCGGAGCGTAGAGGAAGGCAGAATGAGAAAGAGGACTGTTGCAGTAGTCCAGCCTAGAGAGAACCAGGGCTCTGGAGACAGTGAGCTTCTGGGGGAAAGTGAGAAAAGGAAGAATACCTCTGAGGAGGTGCAGCTGCTAGTGAGACATCTTAGCAAGGTCCGGATGTGAGGAGAGAGTGGAGTCGAAGATGACACAAAGAGGGCACAAGGAGGGCAGCCAGAGTGAAAGAGGGAAAGCGGGAGCAGTGGTCCCAATGAGAAGGATCTCAGTCTTACTGGCATTAAGGCAGAACACGTTGGAGGTGCACCACTCCCGATTCGTGGATAGACGGTCAGGAATGAGCGAGAGAGGAGAGGAGAGGAGGCTGAGGGGAGCCTGAAGGAGAGCTGAGTGTCATCCGCATAACACTGAAAGTTGGAGGAAAAGGTAGAGATGAGGTGGGCCAAAGGGGCCAAGTAGACATTGAAAAAAATGGGTGAGAGATTAGAGCCCTGGGGAACACTGCATGGAGAGAGAGAGGTGGTGGAGAGGAAGGATCCAAGTTGGACCTGGGAGGGTCAGTCCAGGAGGTAGAAAGGTAAACCAAGCCAGGGCCTGATTTGTGATGCCCAGGTTTTTACAGAGACGATTGATCAGGATGGCATGATTGACCCTGTCGAACACAGAGGAAAGAGCAAGGAGGATGAGGACAGAAGGAAGGTTAGAGTAGAGATTAGTGAGCAGATTTTCACAGGTGTTCACGAGAGCAGTTTCTGTGCCTCTGGCTGCTCTGAAGCCAGACTGATGGTCATGGAGACTACCAACAGATTCAGTGTGCACAGTAAACTGGGAGATGGCCAGCTTTTCCAGGAGTTTGCCCAGGAAAGGGGTGGTAGGGATCGATCAGTAGATTGCCGGACAGGAAGGATCAGCGGAAGGCTTTTTCAGGAGGGGGTGCACAAGGGAGTGCTTTAGGGGCAGGGGAAAGTTCCAGTGGCAAAAGTGTGATTGCCAAAATCAGCAAAAGCTAGAGAGAGGGTGACGATGTGGTCCTGGATGTTTCTGGAGGAGCAGGGGAGCAGCTGCCTGGAAGACACTTTCATAGATCAGACTTGTCTAGAAACATCATCCGGTGTGATCAGAGAGAAAGAGGAGAAAGGAGGAGGGGGAGAGGAAGCCAGATGGGTGCCAAGAGAGGTGGAAGGAGAGGAAGAGTAGGGAGAGGACAGGATGTTCTGAGTTTCAGTAGTGAAGTGAGAAGCCAGAGCCGTGCAGAGGGTGTGGCGGGGAACAGGAGAGGTGGAGACTGCAGTAGGATTGGGCAGCTCCTTGCAGGTTTTGAAGAGTTTGGACGTGTTGTGGGAGGCCGCAGAGACACGGGCTTGGATGTCGGCTCTCTTCTTGGACAGGACAGAGTCTGTATTGCCTTTGCAGCAGGCCAGTTGGTCCGAGGATGCGCCTGATGCCCTCCACTTCCTCTCAGCCCCCCCTACACTTGTGTTTCATGGTGGCGAGGTCGGAGTCATACCAAGAGTTGCACTTGGAGGTAAGCTTCATGCGGATTCTCATGACGGGCAAGGACAGCCAGAGTGTTAGAGATAGAAAGATTTAAGATAGAGAGGGTTGTGTCAGAGTGTGAGTCAGCCTCATGCGTAGGAGGAGGTGAGAAAGTAGCAGCAAAGGCCTCCACTGACACGCTTCATAGGCTGGATGACCAAGAAGGTAGGTGGCAGTGCTTGGGTCAGCTTCACCTGGGGGACAGAGCTTCAGGTGGGAGGAGAGCAGAAACTGGTCAGTCCAAGAGCGGAGTGGTGAGAGGATTAGAGAGGGGGATGTATCCAAGGAGTGCCCGGCAGAGTGTCGGGCCAGAGGGTAGAATAGTAAGACAGAGCGTCACAGAGATTGCGGAAGAGTACCGAGGAGGGATTTGAAGCATCCGGTGGATGTTGAGGTCTCAGAGGAGAAGTTGTGAGGTAGAGGCAAGGAGAGAAGAGGAGAGGTCAGCCAACTCTGAGAGGAAGAGGGTGACCTGGCCAGGTGGCCTGTAGATGGTGGCCTGCAGTCAGAGAGGCCAGGAGAGATAGAAAGCCTACAGACAAAACATTCAAAGGAGGAGTAGGCCTGCGTATGAATGACAGAAGCAGGGATCCACTCTGGAAAGATCAGAGCTACTCCACCTCAGGTACGGTTGGTTCTGGGTTCGGAGAGGATCTTGTAGTCATCAGTGAGGAGTGTGTCAAAACTTGTGACAGAGCTGGCCGTGAACCATGTCTCAGTGAGAGCGAGGACAACTAGGGCAAATTCTTCAAGAAGGTGGCAGATGCCAGGAGTGTTGGACAGCAAAGCGAGAGTTGAGCATATGGACATGGAGCAGATTGCCACATTTGAGAGACTTCTGTGGAGGGTACAGGCTTGAGGTATGCCCTGCGGAAGTGGTAGAGGGGCCCAAGAGTGGGCAGAGAAGGATGAAGGAGGTGGCAGAGTAGCAAGAGAGGATGAGGATTGTGCCAGAGAGATGGCTGAAGATTAAGGTGGCAGAGGAACCGGAGAGGTGCTGATAGGAGTAGCAGGAGAAGGAAGGAAGTTGATAAGACGCGGGAGGCATCAATCTAAAAGGAGTTGATTAGGGCTGAGTGCCATGGACCAAGACGGTGCCATTCAGATTCACATTAATGATGGTCTTAGAGGAGTGGAAGGGGGCCAAAAGGAGACCAGGATGTCCCTCTTGAACTTCTTCCTTCCAGACATAGTGAGAGGGACAGGATAGGAGATAGAGTAGCAATGACATGCAGGAATGGAGAATCTGCCATCTGGAGAAGAAATTTACCTCAGCCTTCTCTCCAGAGACTGGGAACTCTGCATGTAGGAAGGATGGGCATCTGGGGATTCACTCTGGGAAGTTAAAATAAGTCACAAGCCTGAAAGGATTCAGCCTGTAAAATAGCGTGGCGATTTAAGAGCCTGACTCAGACATTTGTATTTAGACTAGAGAACACAGTTTAACTCAGCTTTTTGCCAGTTTGAGGTCCATAAATTACCATCGCTAGCAACAACAACTATTATCACAGGACTCAGGCGGCGGGAGGAAACCGGTAGGACATGCTACACAAAATCATTTAAATCTATAACAGTGAACCTCTCAAAACAGTAGAGCCATCTGGAATTAGCACATAGGTACATGTTTTCCCATCTCTCAGGGTGGAAGGTCCAGAGTACTTTCACACGGATACAAATGCTCCCCCTCCTAGACAGGATGGGTTGAAGTGGTTAGCCCACGGACGCAGCACATTTCACCTGCAGTGCAGGATGTGCTCAGTGGATCAGAGTAGGTACTCAAAGTCGGACTCCTCAAATATTGCACAGCTCCAAAAAGACTGGAAAGGGACACAGGATTTAATAAAGAAACAGAATATCCTCATTCAGAGCTGATGGGCTCAGGAGCTGTGCCCAGGAACATAAGGTCTGTCAATATAATCTCAACAACCAAATGGGTATAGGAAATTGCCACAGGGATCAAGATCCAATTTCAACGCCATCCATAGACTGAATGTGTTCATGGGAATTACACAGGAATGCCTAACAAAACCCCACAATTTAAAAGCCTTTAAATAGCAAATGGCCAGCAAATCACTTCTTGGTCTCTTTCTGGGGACCTCAGAGTGGGGTTATTGACTTTACCTGATCATCCATTATTTGTCGCCTCTCTAAAGGCAGCCACTCAGTGATTTTGGATGGTAGGCCAATGCAATACTTGGCCTATTACTGCAAACACTCCTCTATAGATAGTGTTTTGTAGTCTGCACATTCACCATTGTGCTCTCTGGAGAAATCTCACCCAAAGGCTAGGTGCACACTGAATTTTCACATATACCATATTTTATCAATCTGCACCCCATCCGTAGGACACCTCCCCCTCTGCATCCTCACCCTCTCTGAGGACCCCCCTCTCATGATCCATCAGAATCATATTCCATGCACTTCTCCAGTACAATCAATTGGCACGGTAAGGGTCTAATTACCGGAGCACTTTATTATCTAAACATCCTTGCTTTATTAGCTGACTGCTCATTTGGGCTGTGAGCATTTTATGGGCTATGGATTTAGGGAGAGCCTGGGGGAAACATGTGTAATGAAAATAATTAAAGCCATACTGAAGAGAAGACTATGGTCTTGTGAGAGGCCCCAAAGCATTTGTTTTTCCACCATCATTTCCCCAAGTTGGAGGGCTGCACAGCTCAGCCAGTGCTTTGTAGTATTAAGAATTTCAGACAATTTTCTTTCAACTCGAGAATGAGTTGATATGGGTGAGCTGTGGCCATGGATGGCTTGGGTCTTGCCTTGCTCAATCTAGTGTCTGACAGACTGGCTCTCCCTGCCCCCTCTGGCTTAGCGGCCTGGCACTGTATTAGGCCAGCAGCTGGCATTTGCACACCTTCAGGCAGTGATGACGATACTGCCCAGATCACAAACATTTGTATCAATTGTACCCGGGGTTGGCTGAATAATGGCAGGCCCATTCGCAGTATTCTGTGTGTTGGGTTTGTAAGGTCATGAACGCTGCAGTCAGCTGCAGCAGTCGAGGCTTAAGTAGCACAGTCGTCATATGTCAAATATAGGCAGCAGCATGTTGAAAGGAAGGGTAGTGGTTTTGGACGGTCTCATTATAATGACAGTGTTCTTGCCAGGCCAGCACAGGACTCCAATTAAAATGTAAGTCTGTGTGTCTGTGGCGTAGTACAAAATGGTGGGGATGGTCTGTAAGCCCTGCTCAGGGGTTCCACAAATCTCCTTGAAGAAGCACATGCTGATCCACTGACTCCTAAGCCGTCCGGGGCCATCATGCATGCGCAATGCGAATGATGAGATCATGCTGCGAGAGGGGCACTCCATGTCCTGCCATAGGTGATGCATACCAGCCAACAGTGTGCACCGCCAGTAACATTATTATGCGCATGTCCATGACAGAGGCAGCTTTTGTTTCTGGGAGATGGACGGTACCAGAGTAAACGATTCAAGTTTAGTGGCAGCAGGTGAATATTTTTTAGCGGAGCAGCATTAACATCGCCCACAAATTAGCGAAAGTGTACCAGCATATTGTGGGGAGCCCTAAGTGATGTAGGGCGGTTAGCCCCCGTGAACATTTAAAATAATACTGTTGAAATTGGTGACATTTTCAACACAATTGTTGACAAAAGGAGAGTAAAAAACCATGCAATTTTCAATTGGTTCTCCATCGTTACACATAGAAAGAATCCAGTAGATGTGACGTTGGGAAAGGGCTTACAGTGATGGCTGTTGCCTGAAAGTGGAGCCGCATGCCCCCAACCATAAATCATGAAACCCAGCAAATATGTACTTTGAGTCATGCAGCGTGGACTGCGGTTGTCTTTTTTGCATCCTGTCTGCATTTTATAAATAAATCTCTCTGCCCCAGTTTGTAAATTAAATCGCTGTCTTTAAATAAAACGCTCTCAGACCCAGTATATAAAGTCAGACACATTTTGTTAAAGCAGTAATGGCATCTACGAAACCACCAGCGTTAGCACTCAAGTGCTGGTGGGTACCCTGAATGCAATTTTCCATTTTTACAAAAAACAGAGTGCAAAAGAGTAAATGCAGGCAAAATCACCTTCACTCTATTTTGTAAAAATGTGAAAAAGCTGCCTGCAAATAACATTTACAATGGATTTGTGTGCGGTATCCCAAAGGTAATGTTCTGTATTTTGTTGAGGTCAGGATACCCTTGACCCCCCACCTCCCACCCCGGTATTTGTGCATATGGGCGAACATGAATTTTCACTGTCGACTATCCCACAATGCAAGCTCTCGCTTGCATATGTTCTCTGGTGGCGAGTACTATTTTTTACTAGAACTATGTAACACAAGACACTCATTAAACCGTTTATGCAAAGAACCCCACTTTGGAGATGAAGAAAATGGCATGGAATCTTCCATATTATTATTCGGGCATTTATTGGGAGCGGCCCTAGCTTCAGGAACCAACAGAGCACTTCACAAGTCAAAGGGGGATTTACTCAGCGAGGGAAGCAGGTTGCAAGGGACCAGTACGAGGGAGCAGGGGGCTAACAACCGAGGAAAGTGAAGCAGAGAGCAGGCAATTAGGCAGCAAGGGATCTACAAGGAACCAGGGGAGGAAACCGGGGGAAACAGATTGCCCGTTCTCAAGTTAGATGGGGGGTGGAGAGTGGGTGTACCTGGGTGTTAAGGAGGAGCCATTCCTTGAATGTAGAAGCAAGGGGACAATGAAATACACATTACAGAGGAAGTCCAGGAAATGCAAATAAGAAATATTGTAATTCCTACATCTATGCTTTACAAGAGGTGCAAATGAGGGAGCAGTGCAGCAGCTTGAAGTTTTAGAAAACAAGTCACTGAACTATCTAAAGTAAGAAGAGAAGAAACAGTATGGTACAACCGTCCAAACATTTAATTACATTTCTTAAATCGGAGGTGTTCTAGCCATACCAAAAAATGAATCTAAATCCCCCAAAACAGCCTGGGTGAAAACACCACAGTAAAAATAGTCAGAGCGACGAAAAAATGTGAATCCGTTTTAGATTTTTAAAATAGTTTTGGGGTGGAATAAGTTAAGGTCAGGATCTTGTTTCACATTTTCTATCCTGAAATATTTTTCTAGTGTATAACATACCTCTTTGAGCTACATTTCGGAAGGATAGTATTACGTTGTTCAAGCACAATCAGTAGAACATAGTGGTTCTTGTCAGAGGTTAATGACAAGTTAATCTTTTTCTACCCAAAAATATTTTTCTGAACTATAGATAACATTCCTATGGAGCTGGTTGTAACTGAAAAGTTTTGAACACATATTCAAATTTGGACTTGGCGATCTGTGCAGGAACAGGTTAACAATAGCATAATATTATGAATTACCAAGAGTGTGAAAAAGAATTCAGATCAATGGGAGCCAGGAAGATAAACTATGAGATGGAAGTAAGAAAGAGTAAGGAAAGGAGGTGAGAAGAAGAGTCGAACCAAGGATTGATAAAAAGATGAGCTAAGAGTGTGAAAGGAAAGATGAAAAAGGATGACAGGAGGTAAGAGTTGTTCGTTTAGGCAGTAGAGGAGGAGATGAAATGTGCAGTAAGGAGAGAGAAAATGGAGGCATATGGAGATAAATGAGGAGAGGTAGGGAGCAGAGGAGTAAGCAATGAAGATATCAAATTATATGAATATAGGTATTGAGCATAAATCACAAAAATATGAATATAAAAAAGTAGGAACCTACCTTAATGTCCTTAATTTTTTGTTTTTCAAAATTGTCAATAGTTTCCTCTAGCTGTCTACTTATTCGAGCTGCATCCATTGTAGCACGTTGCAGTTCAGTTTCAGCCTGCCAAAAATATCAACATAGGGCGTGTCATCTCTTCCAATTATTTAATCTGCTGATTCAATTTGAGAATAAGGAATATGACCTAGAATAGTAAACCCCTCTAAATGGTTTGGGTTTAAATTGTGCACTACTATTCACTCACGCCAATGAAGTTACAGCTGAAACACAGCAGGAAACTATCTACATTAATGTATTCCTTCTGAGAATGTCAAACGTAAGATTTCTGGATCTATGTGATTACTGCGCATGAAATCACTGAATGCCCAAAATACCGAATTAGTTTCTTCGATTTAGTACCCATTTTTTGCAAATACATGCAGGGGCAGATCCCCAGCAGCTTCCCGCTCACAACCCCCATTCCTAATTCTATGTCAAGACCGGAGGCTCCCATTGTGCTTCCCTTTCTTATTTATATATTTAAAGTGCTCAGCAGCAAGATATTTTCACATAAACCGAAAATATGAACATAAATTTAAAAGTGAAATGACAAAAAGGTGGTTTATAAACCTTGTAAATAAATATACCATTTCCCAGAGGCCTGAGGGAGAGTCCAGTCCAAGGTCAGCAAACATGTGACCAGCATCAACCAACGAGGTAACAAGTCCCCACATAAACAGTCTTGAATATGATGCACTTCCTCTTTCTTTGCTGCTCACAGCATCATCATATTCAATCTGTTTATTTGTTATCAATATGTATTGGCCGCATGTTTTTTACATCATCATTTAAGTTATATATCTTTATTAATGCTTCTCTGCAGTGCGCCGTATCTTTTTTCTTTAAAGGGTTAACTTGCCTTTCTGACGTGCTACGCGTCGTCACCTCAGGACTTCTCCATCCAATGCCAGCCACTTCCTGCTGGCGTCGGAGAACCGCGCGGCGAAAGAATATATGTTTTTTCAGCTTTCCCGACCTGCGTAAACACAGTGACGAGGACTCGCCTTTGCGAGCCCTCGTCCGCTCTCTCCGCCTGCTTCCCCGACCGCGTTGAGATCTGCAGGCCGGGGAAGCAGCGGATCTAATTTCGTGTGACTGCGGTACCTTCCGCGGTCACCAGAGGGCGTTCCCGCCCTTCTAGGTGCATTACTCTGTTGCCCGCGATCGTATATTTCGTTACGTGTCATAATGAATTTACGATCGTGAGCGCCAACAGCGGATTCACCTACCTGCTTCATTGAAGGACAGTTTACATTGAGACTTTAGGGAATATTTTAAAAAAAAAAAAATGATTCAATCAAAGCTAACAATCCCCAGACTGTGGGTTTGAAGAGAAGGCAGTCAGTGACCACACCAAAAAAAAAAAAAGAAAAGAAAATATATTTATTCTGAGAAGTATACATATTTCTTGAGAATAATTTAAAAAAAAAAAAGGGGAGGGAGTAGAGGTGCAGATTACAACATGGCAGCTCAATACTTCACTCAAGAGGACCAGGATTGGCCGAAATATGAGGAAGAAGCATATGAAATTGATGAAGTGGCGATGGCAAGCAGCTTAGAGAAAGTGCTAAGTTCCTCGATGGAGACTAGCATCAAGAAAGCTAGATCAGACATGCTCCCACCTATCCAGCAGCGCCTGGATGATGTAGAGGAGCAGCTGCATGAGAACTCCCTGCGAAAGAAAAGAACACAAAAAAGGGAGCACCTCTCAGAAGGGAGATGTATTCCGGCTAGCTTGAGTAAAGACTCTACAACCCCCCCCCAAACCAGCCAGAATCAGCCACTACTTCCATTTCAGACGCCTTCTCAAGGCTGAAAAAGGCCTTTTTGGAAAGGAAGGAAACCCCTTCCGCTGATGGACCCTCTTGCCCCGAGGAGGAAAACAGGGGCACCAGACCCTCGAGCCTGGAGGGATACCAACAGGGTTTTGAACAAGAACGTTATGACGACAACAGTTTGTCTCCCCTCTTTGTTAATGAGGATCCTCAATCAACAGGGTGGCGACCCTCTACCTCAGGGATTGTGGCAGCCCCCGTCCCTAAGAAGTCGCTTAAGGAGCAGTATTCCTCTAAAGGGATGTTTTCACCGGAAGATCTGGTACATCCTAGATCTTCCGACTGGGAGCCGTCCCCAAGGACATCGGACTACATCAAAGACAGGCTTCGCAAGCCATTAGACCAAGAAGTCCAAGCGAGTCTTAAAGCAGAGTGCCACGCCCGGTAATCCCGGACAAAATCGCCCTGACACCGGAGTTAGACTCCAAGATAACTTTCCTCGGAAAGAATGCCAAAGATCCAAGAAAAGGCATAGATCGCGCCTGGAAATCCTGCCAGGAACGAGTGTTGGACGCCTTAGGTCTATTAGCGAAAATGATGGATCTGGCTGAGGCAGCCATAGCCACAGGTGATACCATTGACCAAGTGATTCTGTCGGGATGGGCTCAATGAGCCATCTGTCTGCTGGGCAACGCTAGCTGTGCCATTTCAGCCGAGCGCCGCAAAGGTATCCTCCACAAGAAAGACGCAAAGCTAGCCAAGTTCGCAGACACAGTGTCTGGAGCCACCGCCCAGGGTATGCTCTTTGGCGACTCCTTCGTCAAGGAAATGGCAAAATTCGTGGATACATTTACTGCGCTAGACAAGGCACAATCCTCCATTAAAAGAGTCTTCTCTTCAAAAGTGTTTGCCAGGGCCGGTCGAGGCAGAGGTCGCTCGTCCGTCCGATACTTCTTTGACCGAAGACCTCAGCAATCCTGGGACCATCAAGCCTGGCAGGATCGCTCAGACACCTTCTTCCCATCGAGAGGGCGAGGAAGAGGTTGCGGTTGGAGGAGAGGCGCCCGGTACCCTGCACAGCAACAGACCGCAGGTTAGTCTAACTATCACAGCGCCCGCGTCATTAGTGCCTATAGGAGGGAGGCTAGCTCTTTTTGCGCATGCATGTGATTCCTTGTCAGGGGATGCTTGGGTCAGAGACACAGTTCGCGGCATGCGCCTAGAATTCTTCACACAACCCTTTCAGGTAGGCCGTCCCATTCCAATCTCAATGTCCAAGCAGGATGAGGTAGAACTAGACAAGGAAATTCACAGTTTGGCTCTAAAGCAAGCGATTCGTCCCTGCACAAGCTTAGGCGGTTTCTTCAGCCCCATATTTCTAGTGCTCAGAAAACAAAAAGTACGTCCAGTGATAAACCTCAGGGCCCTCAACGATTTTATCATTTACCGACACTTCAAGATGGAGGGCATTCACATGCTCAGGGACCTTCTGAGACCAAATGACTGGCTCACGTGGCTGGACCTGAAAGATGCGTACCTCGCGGTGCCTATAGATCAGGACCACGCAAGCTACCTAAGATTCTCCTGGGGACACCCGAGACTGGGAATTCACGAGTGTTCCATTCAGTCTTTCTTCAGCTCCGTGGGCTTTCTCTAAACTCCAGAGGCCAGTGGTGGCATGTTTGAGGGAACAAGGCGTCAGACTATTAATATATTTAGACAATATTATCTTCATGGCCCAATCCCAAGCTCTGGTAGAGCAGCAGACCAAGTTGGCCATAGATCTGCTACACAGTCACGGATTTCTTATAAATTGGGCAAAATCTTTCCTTCAGGCATCCAAAACCCTAGAGTTTTTAGGTTTCGTCATCGACACTGAAACATCTCAACTCCGCCTTCTGGCGTCCAAGATCCACTCTACCAAACGGGAGATCCGCAGACTCCTGCAGAGGGACAATATATCTCTTCGAGACTTAGCGAGAGTGATAGGCCTTCTATCCTCCTCTATTCAAGCTTTCTTTCCAGGACCCCTACATTATCAGGAGTTACAGAGACTAAAGTGGCAGCATCTAAGACGCAGCCTTTCTTACTCACAACAGCTGACTATCAACAGAGGCAAGAACAGAGCTCAACTGGTGGCTCGTACACATGGAGGCCTGGAATGGCTGGGCGATCTTCGGATCAGCTCCAGACATTGTGATAGAATCAGACGCCAGTCGTTCCGGCTGGAGAGCGAGATGCGGTCCAGTTGCCACAGGAGGGACATGGTCATCTCAGGAACTCTGTATGCATATAAACTGCCTAGAGCTCCTAGCGGGTTCCTTCACGGTACGCTCCTTTACGAAAGACAGAGTGAGTTGTTGTATCTTACTCAAAATGGACAACATTTCGGTGGTGAGATACATCAATCATCTGGGTGGCACCAAATCTCAGCTCCTGGCCGAACTAGCCAAAGACTTTTGGCATTACTGCCTAGAGCACCGAATTTCTGTCACAGCGGAATATCTACCAGGCCTGACGAATGTAGTGGCAGATTGGTACTCCCGGAACACAGTCGATTACAGCGACTGGAGGCTCGACAGGGAAGTCTTCCTTCAGCTTCAGCAGATTTGGGATCCCATGTCCAAAGATCTCTTTGCCTCACGTCTGAACACTGCCAGTATTTTCCAGCTAGAATCCAGATCCAGCAGCTGCCGCAACGGACGCATTTCTCCAACATTGGATCGAAGGGGTACATTACGTCTTTCCCCCCTTCGACATGATAACATGGACCCTGGCAAAGGTCCGTCAGGAACAGACAGAACTGGTTCTTATAGCCCCGGTCTAGACCTCTCAGATCTGGTATCCAGTTCTTCTGGAACTTTCTACGAATTTTCCAATTCTTCTACCCCAATTTCCAGATCTCCTGCTGAATCCTTCAGGACAGCGTCACCCCCTTCTTCTCCAAGGGTCTCTGGTTCTAGCAGCTTGGAGGATTTCAGGTCTAGGTGGAAGGTTCCAGGCATGTCCCACATGGCAGTTAGCCTCATCGAGGAGAGTTGGGCCCCGGCCACTCAAAAGATACTCTAACTCATGGAACGCCTGGATAAGCTGGTGTCAGGACAAGGGCTTACATCCAGTTCCGGCACCTGTAGAGGAAATTCTCAATTTCCTAGCGTCCTTAGTGGAAAAGGGTCTGGCCTACAGAACGGTTAACGCATATCGTTCTGCTATTTCAGCAGGGCACGACCCTATAAAAGGAATTCCAGCCAGTGAACACCATTTATTATGCAGGCTGCTTAAAGGTATCAGGCTTACTGCTCCACCTCCATCTCGCTACGGTAAACTTTGGGACGTCGACAAGGTGTTGAACCTCTTTCTATCCTGGCCAGATAATAAAGAGCTATCTCACACGGCCATATCTGGTAAGCTCACTACACTCCTCTGCCTAGTCTTGTGAGAGTTTCTGACGTCAGAGCCCTCGATCTGGCGGGCAGGACCTTCTCCCCCGACGGCATCGTATTTCACATACATAGAAGGACGAAGTGCAATTTCAGAGTGATTTCCTACCCTGCCTTTCGGATCAACCCAAGCTCTGCTTGGCCAGATGTCTCCTGATGGGCAGCTGTTAATAGCCTTACGTAAGCCTCAGAGCAATTTCTGCTCCGACTCTAGCACGCTGGGTGCGGTGGACCTTAACCCAGGCAGGTATAGATACTCGCACTTCTGAGCCCACTCCGTGAGAGGAGCAATGGCTTCTAAAGCTTTTCAACTCGGGATCCGACTAAAAGATATCATGAAAATGGCGGATTGGTCAAGCTAATCGATTTTTAAACAATTCTACCTGAAACCGGTAGAACAGCCAGCATCTATTGTGGCAAGTAAGCTTTAAACTAGCATAATGGGAGCCTCCAGTCTTGACGTAGAACAAAGATTTTCCATAATAACTTACTAGAAAGTCTTAATTCTATTAAAGACACGGAGGCGAGCATTATCCCACCCGGCGAGAAATCGGGTTACACCAAGTCTAATGAGCGTTTATCTGCGCTGATAATTGTCATATGTTTTCAGATGCATGACCGTTTTCTTTGGAATAACATTTCTCTCCCTCCCTCCTATGGGAACTAGGGTTGTAATATACATGATCTAACTCCAGTTATATCGCTCTCTTGACAGCTTCTGCCGATAAATCCACCTGATTTAGAGCTCCTTATTTACTTGCTACTACGAGTTGACTAGAGTTACGAATCTTCTTTCAATCAAGTTTGCAGCTTGGAAAGAGGAAGTGCTTCATATTCAAGACTGTTTATGTAGGGGCTTGTTACCTCGTTGGTTGATGCTGGTCACATGTTTGCTGACCTTGGACTGGACTCTCCCTCAGGCCTCTGGGAAATGTAGTCTATTTGTTTACAAGGTTTATAAACCACCTTTTTGTCATTTCACTGTTAAATTTATGTTCATATTTTCGGTTCAATTGAAAATATCTTGCTGCTGAGAACTTTCTTTAAATATATAAATAAAGAAAGGGAAGCATAATGCTTGCCTCCGTGTCTTTAATAGAATTAAGACTGTCATGTAAGTTATTATGGAAAATCTTTATTAATACCCATTCCCCACAACCCATCTATAGTTGCAAGAAAAAGTGTACAAATTCGATTAAATAAATCCCATGATTTCGGCCCTGCAGTGATGGGATTCGACATTTTGTTACGATACCTGATTTTCTACTACATAAAAGAGCTTCTTTATTGCGACTGCATCACAATCAAAGCCGTCAATTAAGGTTTTGGAGTAATCACTTGCTACAGCATGTAACCTTGTGAAAATCACGCCCCCCCCCCGCCCCACTGAGTTCCCCTCAGTTAATCAGCTGAAATGTGGTCTACTGCGGTTCTGTTTAAGATGTATGAAAAATTCATCATGCCATGCCGGATAATCAGAGTAAGAAAGTTTACCTTAATGGTGGCTGCAGTTCTTCCAATCTGAGGTTCTCTGCAATCTTCGGTTCTCCCCTATTATGATCATGTGACAGTTGGCCCAAACTTGTGGTACGAATTGAAACAAGTGCTCAAATCTGTAAAAGCCTGTGCAGTATACGGACGTCTCTCTGCATAGTTAGCTCCTGCACCTTTCAAGTGCGGGGAAGAAGCCTGCACATGTTCATTGCGCAGAGCTCCCAGCGACCGCTATATTTCCTTGGGTCACAGCGCTGTAGTCCCCAGCCTAAACAGCTCCAAAAGCAGAGCTGCAGCGGTTGTGCCTCGCAGCAAAGGTCTGACCCTCACCAGACATCCAGGAGACAGCTGCCTCAGCAGCACGACATTGCTGTACCAACACCACTCTCTCCCCGACCCCCCTAGCACGTGCACAGAGTGCACCCCTGCAGCTCCTACAGCCACCCCCATCAGTATTACCCAATGCTCCACATCACTGCTATTTTGATCAGTTCTTCTAGCTAATGAATGAACTTGATGTTTGCGGAGGGGAAATACACACTCTTTCTAGCCTTAGATGTTTTTCTTCTCTTATTTGACGTTCCTCATATTTTCAGAACTCCAAATCTTGATTGTTTAGTACTATTTGGAAGCCTATACATTGGCCAAAAACTACGTGTCTTTTGTTCTTTTATTATTATATACCGGTTTCATCTCCGGCCGTTTAATCTGGGTGCCCCTCATATGTAATGCTAGACACACAGAAAAGTGTCATATTAAATGATAAAATACTTTTTTGCGATTTCATCGCTGGGAAAAAACATCAAGGGATACTCAATATTTTTAACCCACTAAACAACCTTTCCAACATATTTTAGGATTGGTCCAACTATATAAAACTTCAGTCCTAGAATATTTGGGGAAATTATTGGATAGCGAGTAAAAAAAAAACAATATCGAGTCTTCCTCAATGTATTTTTCAGCAATGAAATCACTGGGTACTGATAAAAATACTGTACAGTACATTCAGTATCCACTGTAAACAAAACAATGGTGGAATGAAACATGGTGCCTAATTGAATGAGGGTTCCGTCTAGCTTTTAAGGCGTGTGCCAGGTTAGAACCCTAATCCTCAATCTGTTACAGGTAGGCCAGGAAGGCACTCAAACCTGCATCAACCATTTTTATAGGGAGAATTCAAACAAGCTCTTGGGAATTGACCGAGCCAACCTTTCACAAATGACACCTGTAATATTTTGTAAATGAAAGAAGTTCTCAGTTTCCAATTGCTATGTTGATACTTACTGTCACAAACACATTTTATGGTTTCAAATATTTATTCAACTGTCACAAACCGACCAAGTTTCAAGCTTTTATCAGGGCTTTGGTAGAATACATTATCCAAACTTTTAAAGTAAATACGCCTTCATAATGTTCCATATTCCAAAAGGAGACACATGCTATACTGAGCTCTTCACACCTGGCTTGGAAAGAACTGTAAAGGAAAGGGGAAACCCACACAAACCAAAACAGAAAAGATGAGCTAATGGAATAGTACAATATGTCTTGTAACAATGAAGGAAACAAACTTGGTTTCTGGTCTTGTTAACATTGCACCAACCAATATGAGGCACATCACAACTACATTGAGAAAAATGTGGGACAGCCTTGTGGAATATGGAACATTATTCAGACACGCTTGCTTTGAAAGTTTGGGTTATTTACATATTTTCATGAAATATTTGAAACATTAAAATAAATTTGAGACGGTAGATTAAATATCTTAAGTACCAACATAGCAAATTAACTGCATTAAAATAATTGTACTGTCTCTCAAATTCTATGCAAACTGAAAACCCCTACTACCGCAATCCGTCAGACATGTTGTAAGAGATTAAATGGTTTATTTAAAAAAGTATCTATAATCGATGTAGACTTTCCAAATTGTTGGCCAAACTCTACCACTCCTAACAATAAGGGGGCTTGAAAATGCCAGAGCTCAGGTTTTCACAGCTCAGCAATAATAGACCAAACATGATAATGGGAAAGCGTGGATGGTTCGAAGAAACTAGAATGACTTGATCTGGGGTTTAACTTCGTGAGATCAGCTGCTTCAAAAACTATTCCCTACAGTAAAGATGTGCACTGGGGAAAAGGCCTATCTATCCCAATTTTTTTTTTAGGGATTGAATGCATCGCATCACACTATCCCTACCCTATGTGTGCACATACACATGCTGCCCATGAGTGACTATGTCTTCATTGTTTGGTTTTCAGTATACATGAACCCTAGGAGGTGGATGCTTAAGAGGCTTACTAATGTATGTGTACCCACACTCTCCACCCATATAAACTGGCTATTGATTTTTTCCTTTGTACTGAACAGGGAGGCTGGGCGGGTGCATGGGATGCTAAACAGATACTAAGACCAGAAAGACTAATACTGAGTAACTAACGTTTGCCTTGTGTGGATTGTATGCTCATATTCAAATACTATGCAGTGAATAGCAATCAGTGTGCGTGTGACCTTGGAGATGAGTAAGTTGGCAGTACGGCATAAAAGGTATGCAGTACTGACGGACCCATTTGCAAAAATGTTCATGAGCATATCTACCCAATAGTACTTTATACAAGTGAGCAGTGCACTCCAGATTGCAGCTTTGCATATAGTGGTTGGGTTACATTTGTATAAATACAAGTGTTGCCTATGATCCCAATGTTAGATGTATGCATATCTATAATGCCATCCCAATGTTTTATGCTCCGTGTGGAGCATTGACGATAAAATACATGGGGTCCTGGACGCTGATTAACAAAGCAGCACTGAAAGAATATTCTGAGAAATGTGAAACTATGCTTGAGGGACTTAAAGTTGAGATGGATGCAGCAACCTTTTAAAAAGCGTTAATGGACCTAGTCAAAGAAGTACAATCTAGGCTTGACAGATTCTGATGTAAATTTGAAATGTTGTAAGGCATCAGAACATTTTAACACGTTATGGTCCTAAGTTTTGGAGTGAGGACACGCCTAATGAAATTAACATGATGCTTTGTTCCAGACTGAAAGCACAGTGAGAGTATCTAAGAAAACCTTACATTTCCGAGCATCGGAATAACGACAATTACCTGTTGGTTTTCAGCGTTTTAAAATATGCAAAGTGAGAAATCTTCGGGAAATGGAAAGGGACTGACTAAGTCAAATGGATATGGCTAGATCTACTAATCTAGGAAATCATGCCATTTAGGAAGTATAGCATAAAAAGGTTTATCCTCATTTGCTCAAAGGTTTTATCCATGTAATCAAATGGGTAATTCGGTTGAGGCATTGCTGAATATGGTATTTAAGCACACTTATCCAACTCAAACCTGGTGTTCTCATTACCTACCCGTCCTTTTTTAAACTCTCCGTTTTGTTTTTCTATCCCTCATATTAATGATTCCCTTGGCAGACTTTGTGCTGAGTGCCAACAATTAATTATTAGCTTCAAGGACATGTGGGTAGAAAGGTTAACTGACATGCCTATTTTTCTTCTTTTAAGTAAAAGCTTTTGTTGGTAAAAAATAAAAATGTTTCAAAAGAGCAGGCATACCAAATTATTCAAAAATTGGTTTACAAATCGGGCACTGGGTGCACACACAAAAGGGCGGGAAAATCCAACCCTAGATCTTCAATACAAACAAGTTCGTCTTCACCAGTTGGAGGAAATGACAGATGTTCAGTTGGGGTGTCACCTTAGGCTAGGTTAGCGATGTACAGGGTTGCACATCCATAAAGGATACCACTTTTGACAGCTTTGAGAAGAACCCGGTCATAAACTGGTGTCAGATTTACTTATGTTGTAAATGGGAAGTACTGTTGTCAGTTCTGGCAAAACAATTATGCAGTATTGAGGATCAGTCCGGTCCTACATTCAATAGGCCTGGTTTGCACAAGAAACGAGCTTTACCAAAGCTTTCGACGAGACAGGGACCTGAAGCAGTGCTCTTGTCTGGATGCGATTACATAGTGTTTGTTCCACTTCATATATATGTGTGTTACTGTAAAAACACACAACTGCAAATACCAGAACTTTATGGGCCCTCTTAATGCCGACAATATCAATCTACTCTTGCACAAGAGATAGTAAGGTTGGCATAGAATGAAACACAGATCCACCCCCCCCACCCACACATCAGCTTCAAAAGATGGGCCATGGATGAAAATTAGCTTGACAAAACCTCTCAATGTGGTATTCTGAAACTAAATGATGCCTATTTGCTATCTTACACATTACAAATGGTATAGGTGTTCTTGATTATTAGCACCTTGCATTGAATGTTAAAATCCAGAGAGTCACTCAGAATCCAAGCTTCTGGGTAATATTTGCCTGTGTAACCATGGATCCCCCATGCCTGTTAGGATTCCAACTTTCGCTCTACCATCCCTGCTCTCTCCACTCCATACCCTCACTGTCAGTGCTCTGCCGGTACCTACCTCTGCTCACAACACCGCCATCCTCGCTTGTCCCTCTGCAAATAGTGAGTGCACCGCGGCGCTGCCTCCATGCCTTAGTAAACAAGATCAGACTTCCCTACCTCGGCTGCCCAGCAATAGGCACTCCGTGGCTGAGGCAGTGAAGTCGGTTCTCCCTTTTCAGGTTATGGAGGCTGTACACCTGGCCACATCGCGCCTGAGTGGGTGCAAACAGAAAAACTGCCCATGCCAACATGCAATGCGACCTCTTATGTGACCCATAGCCCTCACTTGTGTGCCCTTCCATCGCTTGGGCCCATAAGGCAGCTTGCAGGCACATAAGGCTGTATTAACCGCTGGCATGGGCAATGGCCCTTAAATATGCACTTTGGTTACAAAACAGGAGTCTTCAAAACAACCAATATTTTAGTGCTCTTGATTAAATGCATGTGTGAAAAACAAAGCAGTGCAAACCAGTAAAGGAATATAATCCCGTCAAAATATTAATCTCACTAGCAAGCATTGCGAAATTAGTCATCACCACATACAGGGCTAAAGACCTGGAACATTTTCTACTTCTCGGTCGGTGTTATTTAGAACTTTGGAAACCTTTTTTAGATCCATATTTTAAAGCCAAAAAGATTAGATTTTACTGTGCTGCAATTTGGGTGATAATGCGTTGCAATGATGATGATTTTTTGTATTATCTATAGAACTATTTTAATAGAGCGCTCATTAGGCAGGCTTCTATTTTATATATAGTATAATTTAATTGTAATTGATACTAGGGTGTGTTACATTTATTGTTGTCTATTAATAATGGAGAAATCTGAATTTTAATATAGTACTTGCATAGAAAAACTGGAAGACTATTCTGATTCAGACGATAGTCATACGATTGGTGAAAGTTAACACTTTTAAAGGCTTTGTACTTCACATCTGTGAAATCTACTGTCCTGGAAAAGTAATCTTTAATTCCACATGATGCTTTTAAATGCATCCATAGCTATAAGGAACACAAATCATGTTTCACAGATAAAAAGTAAGATGTCCCATTGCTCTTGGAATACTAGTTTATATAACATCCGTGCGTTTCTAGGCTTCAGCATTCTTTCAAATAATACACATCTGGAAAACATGTTTGTTCTATGTTGCATGTCATGTTGTCTCCTACCTGTGTCTGAAAAAAAGCATAAAGGAAAATAGTTGTTTTAATGTTTTTTTTCAAACAAAACATTCCATGTACAAAATCAGACTTTTCACACATTTAACATCTGAGCCTCATAACTATACCATAGCAATAACTCAAGAAAACCTTTTCAAAGACAGTGAGGTGAAAGTTCCAACCACTTTCCTACCCTCCTCCAGGACTGGCATGATCAACTTGCCTGCATTCCTGTCTATAAGGTTTCTCCAAGTAAGTCGCTAGTGTATCATAAGCCAGACATAACATAAAATAAAGCACTACATAACAAATTGGCACATGTAGGTCATTAGCAAACTCTTCTTCGAATACAAATGCTCTGTATGCTGTCAATTACTGGTATTACAAACATTCTGACTGCAGACGAAGGGGAAACAAAGTTTTTCTGCATCCAAGAAAAAGCAATGAATTTACCATCAAGTTTTTTTAATAAGACACTGTTCTGACCACTTCAACATGATGGCAAAATCTAATTTAACGCAAAGTGAAAGCTAAAATATGGAACAATGCTTTTAATTTTGATGGAGAAACTGTTCACTTACTTTACACCGAATGGAAGTTAATGCTAAAATCATTGCAGTTCACCCGGGGTTTACAATTACAATGGTCCCACATAAAGACACGTTTTATTTAAATACTACATAATAAAACCACATTTAATTTACTAACATATTTTCTGTATTTATTTTACTACTAGCTGTTGCCCGGGGCTTCGCTCGCGTGGCTGTTCGGATTTGGTACAATTGTTTTCAAAAGACACATGGGTTTTTGTTCAAACTGTATGAAAAAAAAATGTACCGTTTGATGTCTTAACGAAATAAGCAATGTTCATTGCAGACATTATTCGGGGCCTTTTGGCAACAAATCAAAGATGGGTGTTTGATGTGCGTCCAGAAATCTTTTCAGGTTGTAATTACAAACAGACAATAAGAGAGACAAAAAAATAAAGAAAATACTTAATTGACATCTGCAACCTACAAAAAAAACCTATTTCAGTACTTATTTGTAAACTACATTAGTGGTTCTCCCTTCAGGTGCTAGGATAACAGGCCACGCAAAACTGCCCAATGCGAGAAGCAGTCTTCCCTTAGGTCAATCCCTGCTACCTTTAAAGTCTGCCCCTTAGATTTGTTGATGGGCATGGCGAAACAAACCTTTAAGGGAAACTGAAGTCCTTTGAATCCAAACTGATATTCTGAAGGTATAATAGATATTCGTGGCATGAACACGGACTCCCCCTGGTCAGAACTGGTTAGCGCTGTAGCCTCAATCACATTTCTGTGGAGAGCTTTTACTCGCAATCTGGTGCCATTACAGAGCTTAGGTGGGTTGAGGTTTTGCAATAATATCACAGCTGCTCCCACTTTGAGAAGACATTTGTGTATAGGAAGAGCAGGAGGATTTAAAGTGTGCGATAACTCAAAGGGGCTGTGGACTACGTCATCACTTTGAACCACTCAGTTTACAGATTTGTACTCAATTTGGATTCCTCCGAAATAATTAATAAGTAACTTATTGATTAATGCAGCCATGCTGTTTGGAGCTAGAATTGGCAAGCTAACATAACATGTAGATTTCTCCATTTGATTTTTCATGTCAGTATACATTTAGGAAGCAATGTCTGCTAGGTAATTGACGACTGTGCCTAGGTCAAAAGGCAGCACAATTTTACTTCTATGTCCGGGATACTCTCGGTTACCGATTTTAACCAGCAGTTCAGTAACTTACTTTACAATGAAGATTTAAAATGTGAATGTTTACTTTTCTAACATCTTCGGTTTGTGAGATATAGCTATCCTATTAAAAAAAAAAAACTCGCTAATACCAATTTTCACGTCTAACATCTTTAAAAAATGCATGCCCCTCTTTAGCTCCCTTAGGGACGGAGTTTCCAAAAATCATTCCTAAGTGGGTGCCTATGTCATGAAAACAATGTACCTTCCAAATTCCACGTTCCTAGGTTAAATGGTTTGAGCTGGGCATTGATGAGTTAGTCAAAGATTCACCCTCCCTTAGTTGGTGTAAAGACTGGAGGGGGGTATCTGTACTCCTGTGAACTATATGATAGAGTAGAAGCACAGAGCATCCCAGCCAAGATTCTCTTTGGGGTAGTATGGACGAGCAACCAAGGCTTAAGCTGTCAGGAGGTGATGCAGGCTGGTTCTTAAGTACAGTGTAGTCCCCAAACAACCCACAAAGGAATGTCCACACACTATGTTATGTGCTAACAGTTCTTTATATAAAAATACGTTTCAAGAAGTATACATCAATTAATAACAAGTATTGCATTCTTAGTGAGGGACTGTTTGTGATGACACCTGCTGCAGTACCTACGCGCCCCGTTAAATTAAAAGGGTTTGTCCATGAAAGTTGAGGTGATGTTAAAGATCTTGCGTCGCACCAGGTTTAGCTACTACGGAGACTTGGAGTCCCTCCACTCCGTTTGTGACAATATATAATGGTTGTGTTGAGCTATCCCTGGATAGTGTGCCGTATACGAAGGACTTCTTTGTACCAGGAGGGATTCATCCCTGTGAACTTCAGCACCTTTATGCATTATGCAGTGACTTCTGAGCTATCTATATAGCCTGGATTCGAAAAAGGCAGCTCTGCCGAAACACGTGTCGTCCACAAAGGCTCTAACATCACAAAAATAAAAGGAATTTATTAATCATCACTACTCGCCATTCCATTATTTCTCGGCGCACTATCAAGGGATAGCTCAACACAACCATTATCAATTAATAACACTTTGTACTCTGGCATTTTATCATGGAACATATATACAATGTCTATGTGGTACACACTTAGCTATTGACGCCTTTAAAATGCATCAACTGCTGAAAGTTATGATGGCATACAAATCATACAGCAAGGTGTATAAGCATAGATCATATGAAGGAAGGCAAGTTAGGTTAAACAATGGCAGAATGCGGTCTACAGCTACCTAGATGCCGTTCTGAGTGAGGATCCCCCCCCCCCGCCCCACCTGGACAACCTGTAATAAAAAAGTATGAGCAAGCCCAGTCCATATATGCTTAAATAGTCTTGTTTCCTGGTTAAAATGTTCAACTACCCCAATGTACCAGAGTTAGAAGAGTTTCTTCGACGGTTCGTCGATGGATCCCTGAAGAGTGGACTCCCTTTAAAGCAGGAGTGTTGAGATTCCTCAAAGAAATGTGAACACTTGCGTCGAGACTGTAGCTTCGACCTTTGCAGTGCTCTTCGAGGATTGTTTGTGGAAGTCCTGTCAAGATGAGGCGTGCAGTGCACCTCGATGCAGAGAGCTTGGTGCTGCAAAGAAGACTCAGTGATGAACGTAGGCCCAGTAGCGGGCATCGAGATAGCTTCGGCGCTCGGCACTCAACCACGAGATGGACTTCGGATCTTGACTTGTCAGCGTCTTTGTGGGCTTCGGGTGGCGGGAAACCCACCGGCCGACTTTCCTCAGTCATCAACGACCTCTACTTTCTTCGAAGGGACAAAGCGGTCAACAGTGATGGCAAGGGAGCCCTTCGTTCAATGTTCTTAAGCAAGGTGTAGCGTTGCGGCTCCGGTCATCGAGCAGCATGGCGTCAAGCTGTCCCCGCTTCTAGGCAACACGACTCGACTGGCTTCCATCGGTTACGGAAATCCTCAAAAACCCGGTCGACCGCAATGGACTTCAGTGGCCTCGATGTCCTGGTGCTTCACTTCAAGATTCTAGGAGGACCCCTTCTCTGGTCGACAGTATTTTTGGGACTTGCTTCCAGGAGGCCTCGATGAAGTTCTGCTTCTGCACGATGTTCCCTTGTAGCTCGGGGAGGTCTCCTAGCCAGGTCCTCAACAGACTTGACAGCTTTTAGATTTTGTTGAAGGAAAGCAGCAGCAATTCTTCTCCTTCCAGACGGGCTTCAAGAATAATCAGCTTCAAGTTTCAACTTCAGCTGCTGAACAAATTGGGAAATGAGAGGTCCCCAGATATATACATCTGTTCCTCATTCACTCTGCTGAGCGAAGCTCAGCCAGCGAATCAGAAAGAAGGACATTCATGCAAGCAGGCAGCCAATCAGGCTCACAGAAATTCAGGCTATTCACTTCCACTCGGACACCCATAACAAGGAATGTGTATTTGGGCAAGGACCCAGCCTTTCAGCACACCACATTGCATTCATGTCAGTTTCAGGCAGGGTTGTCTCATTCTTTGTGTCACACACGCAGAAACCAGACACCCATAACATAGAATGCATATTGGTCACTCACTCTATTTACACAGGGCCCACCCTAAGGGTGTACCCACAACATACATTCACTGGGAAGAATTCCAGCCAGTCTGTCCTGGACTTCCCCCACTATACCATATATGGTTCTTCCACCAAACAGCCAGTCAGGAGAAGGGACAGAGTCAGGGCTTCCCAGCACTTTGGGAAAACAAGGTAACAGGCAATAGAAACAAAGAGGCCACAGGGGACATCTTGCCTTCCATCAGGAATCCACTGATCCCTATGGCAAGGCATGGGTATCCCAAAACGGAGGATACTCAGAGCACCTGTCAAATTCAGCATGGAGCTGCCACCAGTCCATACCCTGCTCTGTGGGCCAAACACAGGTGCCCAGAAACAAACACTAGGGGTACAGGGTTTTACCCCACCCATGGGTGCCATAAGGGTATCCCAAGGGTCTCTGTTCACCACAACCAAAAAGAGGAAGAGCTGCACTGCCATGAGTCCGAACTGGACTCTTGTGCAAAAAACAACACAGAACACACAAAAGGGAGTACAGGACAAAGGGAGTGGAGGCCCTGAGCTTCCAACGCATTTCCAGCATCAGAGTGGGTGCCTACGTAATGAAATCAACGTACCTTTCAGATTTCATGTTCCTAGGTTTAACCGTTTGAGCTGAGCGTTGATGAGTCAGTCAGGACTTATATTACACGGCCCGCGGTAGCAGGCGTGTAGTTATGGTTAAGTTGCTAAACCCATAGGAAGAGCACTTTTCCGGTAGTTTATAACGTCGCTCCCCTTGGAGGAATCCTCACCAAACTTTGCAAAAAAAAGTATATGGCCGGCTCTGAATTTCTTTGCCAAGTTGGGTGAGGTTTCGTGCAGGGGGGGGGGCAAATTTATAGGGGGTCCCAACATTTTTTTTCCCCATAGACTGAATGGGGAAAAACTTTGCGCCCGAACGGTTGGATGGATTTTTACCAAAGATGTCGGCGAACGTACGACGCGGCCAGTGGTTGGCTGGAGGGAAGCGTGCTGTGCGCCAACGTTTTTGGGAAACGCTGCCATTGTGCATCGGATTACAGTGCGCCAGCGGAAGGGTCTGCAAAATATACCGTACGCCATGTGTTGGCTGCAAGAAGGGAGGGAAAAGGTGGGGGAGTGAGAAGTGGTTAATGTGACATATGTAAATAGGGGGAAGAAGACTGAGGAGTGGCTGCAGTATCAGTGCGTATTGCGTCAATTCGTGGTTACGTAGACAGCCGACTACTTTGTGTGGTGATTGTAGACAGCTGTTGTAACGGCCCGATAGCTTGTGCCGCGACCGGTTTGCGGCGACCACTTTCCGTGGTGAAAGGTGGCAGGTGAATTTTAGAAGGGGAGTGAATTGCACATGGCATAGGCTGGGTGGGAGCGCAGATGCCTGTGCTATGTGGATGGATAGCGGTAGTTGGCCACATGGTGGCATGCATGGGTGCATGATGTATTGGTGGGTCTGTTGAAGGATTAGATCATTGGGTGCATGGCCGAAGGCCGTAGGCCGGCGAAAATGCACAGAAGAGCCTAGGGCTTGAGCTCACCAACCGCAGCTGCATGTCAGACTCTGTATCCGGTAGAGGGGGGTGTGTGCATAGTGTAGTGTGTGCAGATTGTTTGGAGTAGGTTTACTGTTGCGAACAGTATGTGGGTAGGTTGGCAGTAACAATACTTAGTGAATGGAAGTCGGTATGTCCATAGTATGCGAATGACAGTGCGCAGGGGTGCAGGAGACTGTGTTATATTTTGACAATATGGTAAATGTGGCAATTTAGTACTGGATAGCTCAATGGTGGTGCAGCGGTTGGGTAGGAGTGTTGTGTAAGTGGATTGTGTTAGTTGGTGTGATGGTGACATGCATGTGCCATTACGTTGGGGTGGGTGTGTGCAAGGCCAAGACTATTTGGTGCATGGCCGAAGGCCTTAAGCCATGCACTCAACGGCACTAATGTATTGCTGACTCTGCATCCTGTCATTATGGTAGAGGGTATGGTTGAAGGGCAGCTTATATGTGCTTGGATAGAGTGCTATGTGCAGATTGCATCCTTGCAGGTTTGACAGCGCATTAGGCACAGGGTGGCGATGTTTAGAGAATGGGTGTGGAGCACATTGTGCACGTGCTACAACAGCACAAGTGAGTTCCAAAGGGTTATTGCGCGTTCCACGGTTGTGGTGAAAGTTGCAACATGGTACAGTATTTGGTGTACGGCAGGAGATGGTGCAGTGAGAAGTTGTGTAGTGTGGCCATAGGGTGCAGTGTTTATGTAATGTGAGTATGAAAGAGGGGATGGTTGAAGTGCCGCTTACATGTGCTTGGTTACTGTGCTGTGTGTAAATGTCTTTGCAGTGGGTGTGTTGAAGGATTGGACTATTGGGTGTATGTACGGTAGGAGATGGTGCAGTGCGAAGTTGTGTACTGTAGCCACAGGGTGCAGTGTTTATGTAATGTAAGTATAGAAGGGGGTATGGTTGAAGTGCATCTTACATGTGCTTGGTTACTGTGATGTGTGCACATTTATTAAAGTAGGCTCAATGTTGTGCATGTGCTGTGAATAGGTTGCCAGTGACAATACTTTGTGAATGGCAGTGGGTATAGGTGGTGCATGCTTTGGTATGTTTGTGGATTCTGCTAATTGGGATACTTTTCTGTGAATGGGTGTTATTTGGTGTGGGGGGCGTTGGGTAGAAATGGCATTACGTATGCTACGTTTGTGCATTATGTTAGGTGGCGAAATGGTGGTATGCATGGATCCATAGTGTTGTTGTGGGTGTGAAAAGGACTGCACTGTTGTGTGCATGGCCAAAGATGTGGTGGGTGCACCTCTGGATAATTGTGGATGCTGCAATTGTGCATTCTTATGCAGAGGTTTCTGGTGGAGGGGCTTTTGAATGAAACAGAACGTGTACTGAGAGTGTTTAACTGTAAATATGGAGTGGTGTTCAGAAATGATATGTGCTAAGCAGAGGTTTCGTATGTCAATGCTGCATGCGTGTTTGCTAATTTGCCAGCACCCAATGGGCGAAGGGGGCAAAAATGCTTGTGCAAAGGGAAGAAGTATTGTGTGTGCGCTACTGGGCTGTGGCCCTAACTGTAGATGGGAAAGCGCACGTGGCACATTATGCCATTATGAGCATAGTGAAAATGGAAATGGAATTGTGGCAAATAGGCAATTAGGCGTTTAGGGTGTGGTTGCCAGGAAGGTGCGGGACCAAATCTTCCCAATACGGTCTTGTGAGGTTGGTGGATATGGAGAGATGCATAGTGCTCATCGTCGGTTACACCTTTGTGCGCCATCTACACAGGTGTTGCATGCAAAGAGGCGTTGCTTGTAATTTCGGGTTGGAAGGAGTGGACGCTTTCTGGGGCTGTCAGAGTGACTGCAGTTTCGGCGGAATGGTTCAATTTTGCAGCTATGTGGCTTCCGCCATGAATGGTGACTTTGTCGTCATGCACTGTGGAAGTCTACATTTGGGTTATATGTCGTGTGGACGTTTAATCTGTCACCTGAAGAGGTTGCTGAATGCAGGGATGCAGATTTTTCCAGCTGCTAAGGTCGTTTTCTCATGCATAATACCAAGAGGGGTATGGGCCCAAACGGCGTAATTTGTCGCCAGCCAGAGGTCGGAAGGCGTGTTATAAACATAATTATGCGTGATTTTATGCAGATTGCTGGCATGTGCTCCACCCATTATGAGGTGATGAGGTTGCACAATATGCAGTGGGTCCGTAGAAATGGCATTTATTTGAGCACCATTGGCAATGCGGTTTCCTTTTACACTGTGCAAGAAACATTGAGCAGAATGTGGTAAAAAAGCAAGGAGAGCCAAACAAAAATGCATATAAAGATTAAAAAACAAAAAGTTTCTCGCACACCCGTTAAAAATAAAAATAAAAAACCTTTATACATCTACGACGGAAGATCCAATCCCATTGTGAGGTTCATATTACCTACTTTGCTACCCTCCCCCACACCCCCCCCACTATCACGAAAAAGGTTGCAGATTGTGCAGTACTTTTAGGATTACACGTGCCACATCCTGGGTGGCCATGTGGATATATGCGGATGAAGAAAGCGTACACAGTTTTACAGAACTTTGTAGTGGACGTGCTTTGGAATGGTACGACGCATACTGTAAATGTTTGACGGTACATTTGAAGTGTTATACAGGAGTGACGGTGTTGGATGATGGCGGCTTTGATGCGATTGGTGGATGCGTGTGTGCCTATTAACGCATATGCCAATGAGGTAGTGCTGCAGAGTAGATGGTACCAAGGGAAGACGGACTCCTCCTGCTTCACTGGGGCGCAGCCCTTGCGCCTGTTCGGAAAGCGCACGTGCCACATTGTGCCCTTGTAAGCATGCTGGGCAATGGGAATGTGCCTGTCGGGATTCTCCAATTTGCTTCTTAGGTTCGGCCTCACAGGAAGGGGCGGAAACAAATGGTTACTGTACTTCGTGCACTCAGACTGGTAGAAATGGAGAGACACAAAGTGCTGTTACTGGTTGGTGGCTTGTGGTAGATTTGCACAGGTCTGCCCAGGAAAAATACTTGGATGGCAATTTCGGGTTGAAAGGAGTGGAGGCATTGCGGTGCACTGTCGACGTCTGCAATTTCGGCATTGTCTTGACTTTTGCAAAGAAGTGGTCACTTTCAGGCGTTTTCACGTTGCCGTGCTACACTACAGAGCTCAGCATGTGGGTCGCGCCTCTTCTGCATATGTAGTGCATCTACTGAAGAGATTGTTGACAGCAGTGAGGAGTTTCTTTCCCACGCTGAACATTCTATTCTCATCTTTACCACCAAGATGAATGTGGGCCTGTTGGAATGGAGTTTCCTCCCACCTAGAGGACGAAAGGTGTACCATCAATGGAAAAATTGCTACTTTTTTTTTAGCAAAGCTGGAATGTCCTTCTGGAACAATGAGAGTTACTTCTTACCTTGTAACGTTCTTTCGACGGGATGTTCCTCCGACGTATTCCTCATCTTAGATATCTCCTTCCAGCTCTGCTGGCCTCGGAAAATTTTTTCTCTAGAGGGCGCTGCGCGTCGACGTCCTCCAAGTCGATGTCCCTCGACAGCCGCCGTATCAACGTCGACGTCATCCTGCCTATAAAGGCCGCGCGCAGCGTCCGTTGCTCAGTTCCGTTTTGTAGCCCACAATAATACTTTCTGGACTAGACTAATCACCCTGAAGGAGCGTAAGCTGCAACAACAAGGGAAGTAGAACTGCGGGGATGGATGGGAGGGTCGATGAGGAATATGTCGGAGGAACATCCCGTCGAAAGAACGTTACAAGGTAAGAAGTAACTTGTTCTTCGAAGGGATTGTGTCCTCCGACGTATTCCTCATCTTAGATAGGCTCCCATAGCAGTATTCTATTATTGGAGGAGGGAGTACTGACTTCACGCTGTCTTCTATTGATGAATACAATGCAGTACAGCCCTTCCAAACCTAGTCTCTTGACTGGAGGAGGAATCCAAATTGTAAAATCGTGTAAAGGAATGGACAGACGACCATGTAGCGGCCGCACAGATGTCTTTAACCGGCACGCCTCTTTTGAGGGCTGATTAAGCTGCAATACCTCTGGTCGAATGAGCCCTAAGGTTTTGAGGGGGCTCTTTCCCTGCCAGTTTATAACATTCCAGAATGGCTAGAATGATCCATCTGGAAATGGTCTGCTTAGTTATTGGTAACCCCAGCTTGTGACCTGTGTAACCTACAAACAGCTGGTCTGCCTGTCTTATCCTGGCTAGTCTACTGATGTAAAAACTTAAAGCCCTTCTAGGGCCTAGCCTGTGTAACCTCTCTTCCTCTTTCCCCGGATGAGGAGGAGGATAGAAAGATGGTAGGGTAATCTGAGTGATATGGAATTCCGAAACCACCTTTGGGAGGAAATTAGGCTTCACCTGCAGGACAACTTTGTCTTTGTGAAATATTGTGTGAGGGGGTTTACAAGAAAGAGCTTGTAATTCGCTCACCCTTCTAGCAGATGTAAGTGCTATTAATAAAACAGTTTTAAGGGTAAGGAATCTTAACGAACAAGAATGGAGTGGTTCGAAAGGTGTGCCCATCAGGAAAGTTAGTACTAAGTTTAAATCCCATAGGGGAACTTGGAATGGTCTTGGGGGATAAACATTGGTTAACCCCTTTAGAAACTGTATTACCAAGGGTAACTTGAAATAGGATGGTTCTTCCGCAGTGCGCTTAAAGATGGATAGCGCTGCGAGATAGCCCTTAATGGTGCCAACTTGAAGGCCTGAATTCGCCAAATATAGAAGGAAGGACAAAACCATTGGTGTACCACATGAAAAAGGGTCGATATTCTGTTCTCTACACCAGCTGCAAAATCTGTTCCAACGGCAGCGGTATAAAGACTTTGTTGCTGGCCTCCTTGCCGAAAGCAACACCTCCATATCATCATCAGGGAGGTCCCAATCCTTGTACCTCAACCTTTCAGAAGCCAAGCGTGAAGGTTGAGGGTTTTGATGTCTGGATGGAGAACCTGACCTCGCTTCTGTGAGAGCAGATTCTCTCTGAGTGGAAGTAGAATTGGAGGGCAGATGGACAAGTCTAGAAGGTCCGGGTACCACGTTCTCCTGGCCCAATCCGGGACAATTAGGATCATGGTTCTCCGGAATCTTCTCAACCTCCTGATCATTTGAGGAATGACAGGGACCGGTGGGAACGCGTACAGAAGCGGAAACTCCCAGTCCACTATGAACGCGTCTCCCAGAGCTCCTCTCGGGGAAATTCCCTTGAGCAGAACAGATCGCATTTCCTGTTGACGCTGGTGGCGAACAGATCCACCTGAGGGGTTCCCCAAAGGGCGAAGATCTCTTGAAGGACTTCCTGAGCTAGTTCCCACTCGTGGGAGACTGTGCTCTGCCTGCTCAGAGCGTCCGCTGTCAAGTTCTTCTCTACGGCTAGGTGAACTGCCGATAGAGAGATTCCTTCTTGGATTGCCCAAAACCAGAGCTGCATCGCCTCTCTGCACAGGGGTAGTGATCCTACGACTCCTCTTTTGTTGAGGTAATGCATGGCCACTGTGTTGTCCGTCATTATCAGGACGCTTTTCCCTTGTACAGCTGGTAGGAACGCCTTCAGCGCAAGTCTGATGGCTCTCAGCTCTAACAGGTTTATATGTAGTCTGGACTCCGATGGAGACCAACGACCACTGATGGTCAAGTCGTTGGCGTGGGCTCCCCACCCCGTGAGTGAGGCATCCGTGACTACTGTTATCTCCGGCCAGGGTTGCCAAAAATGTTCTCCTTTCAGAATGTTCTCCTGACAGGCCCACCACTGAAGGTCTCGAGCTACCCTGTCGGGAACCTGAAGAAGATCTGTCATTCTCCCTGAGAATTGTGACCACTGAGTCCTCAGTGCCCACTGGAGGGATCTCATTCTCAGGCGAGCCTCTGGCACTAGGAAAATGCAGGATGCCATGAGGCCTAGCAACCTCAAAAAGTCGAAGGCTGGGAGACGTTGGGCATCTTGGAACTTGGTAACCATCTGTAGAATATCTTGAGCCCTCATCTCTGGTGGCGAGGCTTTTCCCAGGGAAGTGTCCAGGATCGCTCCTATGAACTGGAGTCTCTGCGATGGTATAATTTGTGACTTCTTTAAATTGAGGGAGAAGCCCAGTCTGTGAAGGGAGTGGCACACGTGATTTAGCTGGATCTGAGCTTGTTCCGAAGAGACAGCCCTGATCAACCAATCGTCCAGGTAGGGGTAGATGTGAATCCCTTCCCTCCTTAGACTTTCCGCCACTACCGACATTAACTTGGTGAAGACCCTCGGGCGGAGGTCAGCCCAAATGGCAGTTCTCGAAATTGATAGTGAGAGTTGCCAATTGCGAACCTCAGGTATTTCCTGTGTTTGAGATGGATAGGCACATGGAAATAAGCATCCTGAAGGTCCAGAGATCCCAACCAGTCCTGGAACTGAAGGGCCTGGAGGATCTGAGAAAGAGTGACCATCTTGAATTTGTCTTTTCTGAGGAATTTGTTCAATTCTCGCAAGTCCACGATGGGTCTCAGTCCTCAGTCTTTCTTTGGAATGAGAAAATAAGGGGAGTACCAGCCCTTGTTCCTCTCCGCTACAGGTACCGGTTCCATGGCACCTTTCTCTAGCAGGTCCAAAATTTCCTGCAAGAGGAGCGGATCTGGAGCTTTCTGAGAGCTGATCCCCGGTGGATGACTCTGAGGTATGCGTAGGAGAGGCAGGCAGTAACCTTGGGCAACTGTTTCCAATTCCCAAGCATCTGACGTGATAGCCTGCCATTCCGCTTCAGATGTTGAGTCAACCTGCCTCCTACAGGTGTCCTGTGAGGAAGTCCTCAGAGTGGTTTTGGGGCGGCTGATGCGGATGCCGATGGTAAAGAGGCACATGCTGTTGCTGCGGCTTTTGAATATCTACCCCGTCCACCTCGGGTAGTTCTTCTTTGTCCCCTTTGAGCCGGTCGTCCTCTACCTCTTCCGAATGCGGAGTAGAAGCGAAAGGACTTGCCCCTCGCAGAGGTTCCTGTGGGACGAAAAGGTGTCTGACGGATTGCAGCGCCTAGGGATTTTGCTGCTGCTTTTGAAGTTAGCAGTTTCTCTAAACTGTCATCCGCCTTTTTCCCGAACAAAGAAGAGCCATCGAATGGCATGTTCAAGAGCCTGGCTTGCACATCAGGGGCAAAACCAGACTCTCAACCAAGCAAATCTCCTGGTTGTTGTACTTGCCGCCATTGCTCTGCTGATACTGTCAGCCGAATCAATGCCCGTCTGGAGGGATTCGCACATAGCGCCTTTACCGTCCTGTATGATATTCAGGAACGCCTCCCTTTCTTCTCCCTCCGGGATGCAGTCAGCCGCTGTAGAAGCACACTCCCAAAGTGTATGGCTGAATCTAGCAAGGGTGCAAGTAGCATTCACAGATTTTAACGCCATGCCGAAAAAACTTTCTTTGCTATAGCATCATATTTTTTATCGTCCCTGTCCTGAGGGACGGTAGGATAAGCCGTCTTGACATCGGTAGAAGATGCTGCCTGTACCACCAGACTTTCTGGGGATGGGTGTTTTGACAAAAACTCTGGGTCTGTAGAAGATACCCTGTATTTTGTAGACAGTTTTTTATTTACTGCCGGGACGACATCTGGGGTTTCCCAGTTCGTCATAATCTTCCTCTGAAGAGCTTTATGAAAAGGCACCACAGGATCCTCCTGTGGGCCTTTGTCAAGAATATCCGTGAGGTCATCTTGTTGGAAAGATTGTGAAGGTGCAGACCACCCAATAAACTGTGATCCTGGCCATTAAGGCTCTATAGGGGGTTCAGCATGCTCCCCCGGGTCTGGCCTAGCAAACTCCACCTCAGGGGAAGTGTCTAACCCACTTGAGTCATGTAAGGAATCATGAAGATCCTTTAACCTGCGTTCTTCAGAGGAAAATTCCTCTCTAATTGGGGTTACAGGTCCCTGCAACTCAAATGTGTCTTCCTGTTCAGACAATTCACCCTCTTCCAAAATTGAAAAATTGAGGACATAGTTCTCAATTGTTCTGAACTCAAAGGGTGTAAATCCCATTTCCAAGGCAGAGGGTGCCGAACTTGTCATAATCGGCCTCGAAAACGTCGATGTTGTCGACGCCGAAGGCTTCGAGCGTGGCGTCGAAAACAAAGGCGGAGGCCTCTATGACCTTGACAGAATTGGGATAGAAGTAGCTAGCATTGCCTTAATAAATACACAATTGCACTACTGCATAAAAAACAAAGATACCACAATGTGTACAAATATGAGCATATACATGGAAATTGAAGTAAGCAAAAAAGGAACAGTATTACCAGAAACTATTCATAACATAACTGATTATATTGATGCACAGAAATGATTGCTGTGTTGTACGCTTTCTTCTTCCCCTATATGTATATGCATCATACGATGTGAGTGAACCTTTATGAAAGTAGTGCAAGAACACATGAGAAGAGTGCCTTACACCAAGATAGAACCTTTTGAATTGCTAGTTCCTGACTAAGTGAAGCAAAGCACTTGGCATACTTATGTCTGTGACCAAAAAAGAGGGAGCCACACATGTGATGTCATCAGTGAGGTATGCGATGGAATCTTTGATGTCGTGGGTGTTAGTTCTTGCTGTGCGTACTGATTGCACACGTTATGGTTCCTTACCTTACCATAACTGGCGAATTGCTGGGGGTTTTCAGTTTTACCTGTAACCATAATGTCCCTGTAACAACGTTTTTCCATTGAATTCCATAGGTTTTTGGTAGTGCACCTTAACCAATATATATATATATATATACATATATATATATAAAAAACATAAATCCACATGGCTTAATTTACAACCAACCCTGTTTTGCTATAAACATAATGTGCTAATAGGCTTCGGGATTTTGTGAGGGCCCTTCGCCAAGTAATGGCCATCAGCGGCTTCTTGGTGGGTTATTTGTATTTATTAAATTTTTACAAAGCGCTTTAAGCCAAAGCGCTTTACATAAGCAACAATGAGTGCTTTACAAGCATTACATAATGAAACATGAATCAAATAACTGACAACAATATAGAGAACAATTTACATAAAGGAAATGAATGAACTTGAGCAGCAGGGAGGTTGTGAGAGAATAGAAGGGAGGTGCTAGTTTGATGTGAGAAGAAGGTAGGATGTTAAGGAGGAGAGGAAGGAGTAGTAAGAGGTGGTGGAGCAGTAGGGAGAACTGGTGTCAGGTTGTGGTTTGGAGAAGGTAGGATTTTAAAAAGAGGAGCAGAAAGAGGAATAAGAGGTGGAGGAGCGGATTGGGAGGGGGAGACGGTTCCAGTGAAAAGGGGCAAGAAGTTGGAAGGAGCGGAAGCGGGATGAGGCGCAGGAGGAATAGAGTAGGAAATTATCAGAGCGGAGTGGGCGAGAGGGAGAGTAGAAAGAGAGGAAAAAGGAAAGGTAGGGTGGAGCAAGGCCATCGAGAGATTTGAAGACTAGACAGAGGAAGTTGAATTTAAGTTGGGAGTGAAATGAGAGCCAGCCCCGTGAGAAGAATGCGGAGGAGATGGAATCATGAGGAGAGAAGGCAGAGAGCGGATGGCAGAGTGGTAGATGGATTTATGGGGGGTTAGATGTGAGGAGGGAAGACCGAAAAGGAGAGCAGAGCAATAGAATAGCATAGAAAAGATTAGAGAGGAAATTAAGAGTTTAGTGGCGTGAAAGGTGAGGAAGGATCAGATTTTGCGGGTGTTATAAAGATGGAAGCAACAGGCTCGGGAGGTGAGAGAGAGGTTAGAGTCGAAGTGCAAGCCGAGATTGCGGGCATGTGGGGAGATGGATAGCTGGGAAAGAGGGAAGAGGATGGAGGGGGGAGGGGGAGGAAAGAAGAAGACTTCTGTTTTGTTTGTGTTTAGGGTGAGAAAGTGAGAGGACATCCAAGATTTAATAGAGAGGCAGGAAGAAAGCTTGAGAGTGTCGTCAGCATCGAAGTGATGAGATACCAAAGGAAGAGACGATAGGTGCTAGAAGGGAAGTGTATAGTGAGAAGAGGAAAGGGCCGAGCACTGAACCTTGTGGGACACCATAGTTAAGTGGATAGATGGGGGGGGGGGTTATCTCATAATAATGACCCTCCTTTGGGCTAGAAGGCTAGAATATAGAGGCACCATTGGTGATTCTCTAACGTGAAACGAAACCCAGGCTTGGGGTTAATAGATGCTAATTCAGCTGTGAATCGGTTTCGGGCTGTTGGCAATCAAAGGCTTAATTTTTCAGCACACTGGATGACCGACGACACTGCACCAGAGAACCACCAACATCATGGTCAGGTGAGCTCTTCTAGCTTTACAGAGTGAGCGCTTGCTGTTATCCTACAGTTCAGCGCCACGCTACAGGCACGCGCGCTAACAATGTTAGTTGCCTTGGACTCCCTTCCCTGCACCCAACCAATCTTTACCTGCTCTCGTTTACCTGCTACTGATCAAGGAAACCACTCCTGGCATAAAAAGGTGCTGCTCTCTCCCTCCGATTCACTCACTAGAGCGGGTGACTGCTCCTGGCATACAGTCTTCCCTCACCTCGTAACCACTCTTTCTGATATTCCTAACCTCTGATCCTTCTCTCATGGGCATACCTGGCAACCTGTTAATGTTCTGCTCTACTTACTCTTCCTGCATGCAGAATGTTGGAATGGTATACTAAAATGAGTGTGGTTGCACAGCAGACCTTTTCAATGGCACTGTGCGTTAGCCCCATGATATCCATGCCTATCAGTTAGAATGGAATTTCAATGATCAGCAAGATTGGAGGGTGGACCTAGGTATGTCATCTAGCAAGGTTTTCTGGCATACAGGGCAGGCCATGCAGAATTGTTTGACTTGGGCATACACGCAGGTCAGGTGAATCTTCCAAGTATGTTTTTCTACATCCTCTCTAGGCCCACGTGTCCCCAGCTGTCATATTGGAGTGGGCCAACTCCATCTCCACCTCCACCTTCTGGTCTTGCATAGGGACCAAGTGCTGATAATAATTGGTACCTTCCACTTGGTAGAGGAACCCATTCCAGTAGATGAAATGGTGTGTATCTTCAGAGTTTGCCTCTCAGCTTCTGAAACTAAAGTCTTACAAGCTTGCTCCAGAAGAGGATCCATTCTCTGGGTTTCTGCGAACTGGAGGTGGGAGTCTTCTCTCTGGGGCTCTGTCATTTCCCCAAACCTAGCTGCAGCTCACTTCGTGTTGTCTAAATCTTCCACTTTGATATTTGAGACTACGTTATTTTTCTTAGCTAAAGGCTGGCTCGATTTTATGACAATATGATTTCTCAGATTGAAACCCTTTGCAGTCCCCATGAAAGGAGTCTAGTTCCCACACTGAGGGAAGGTTTATGGGCCAATCCTTATTTTGGGGAAATCCACCCATATGTCCTTCTGGTACTTCCACTTCCAGACCAGTTTTGACTAGGGCCTTCCCTCAGGATGGAACACACACCTTGTTATCTTCATACAGATCACATCATGTGGCTGTGGTTGTTTGTCATAAAGTCACAAAGGCCATGCCCCCAGCGACAGAACAAAGGCAAGGTGGTTGCAGGGTTTGTGGAGGAACTTCTCTGAGCCGGTGTCACCTTTGTCCCCTGTGTAGATGTACTTGGTGTGGTGGAAAGAGGAGTTCAGGTGGCAAGACCAAAGGAAGACTACACTTCCCAGCAGCTTCGGGTATAGGACTACAACCCTGCCAGCCCGGGTCTCGTATGAGACAGAATCGGGCACACGGAGCCTGCAACCAGCCCAGGGAACGCCCAGGTCGACGCCCAAAGCAACGCGCATGTGCAAGGAGGCCATTGCACATGCGCGATCCCGGAACGCTTGTCCGTGCTCAACGCTGCTGCCGAGAGGACGTACCTAGCAGAGCTCCAGCTAAGCCACTCGCAGGGCCGCCCTCGCTGCCGGATTCCATCGTCATGCCCCACGGCTCAAAAGATAAGTAGATTGTTTCAATCTAATGCTTGCCAGAAGGAACTAATGCTGATAAGAGGCTCCGCTTGCCAGCCTGACAATCCGGAGAGCCTACCAAACTCCGGGAAGCTACGCAAACTAATAACAATACTAGGTTTCAATTGGAAAAATGCGGGGCTTATTTTCAAAGTTGCTCAAGCAGGCGACTCCTTACAATCCCTGTTAATTGCCACGTATTGACAATAATGGGTCAGTAGAGGGCTACTCATTTCATATATGGCTACGACTTATACAGTTTATGCTATTAAACAAAAAAAAAAAATTCCATTGGCGCCGAGTCCTGGAGTCATCTGTGTTTTTTCTAATAACAATACTAAACTGCATGTTGATGTACACTCGCCAGTTGCAGGTGTTTGTGAAATGTTATTCGCTACTCGCGAGTGCTTGTGAATTGCCAAAAGGCGTGCAAGAACAAAGCTATCTCCTTTCTTGTCAGGAGTTCACCTCCATCTACAGCGATCAGATTCCACGGCCTACAGACTGCAGAGCCGGCGGGCGGAACGAAGTCCATTGGGAAAAAACCAGAGCTAAGTGTTATTATTGTGATCAAAGTGTTGTGCTTGAATTCATGTTGATATTTAAGGATCTGTAACCCTAATGTAGTAAGAGGGAAAAACTCAGTGTAAAAGCCTAACTGAGTGCTGAAAACCTCACCCAGGGTACTGTGGCATAACTCAGTGTATGACATAAACAGAGTGTTGGGTTCCTGTCTAAGGGTAACGCATGCATGAGATATGAATGCATGAGTGAATGGTTAAAAACGAAGCTGCAACTACAGGATGAAAACAGGACAGACTCTTAATGGTCAGAGTCAAGGAGCATGCCTATCCTAACAACCCCCATCCTGTCCATAACCTCTTCCTAACCCTCAACCCGGTTACCCTACCACCCCGAAACCCATCCAACCCGTGGACCCTAACCTCTTTCCCCGTGGGGGTCGCGGCAACCTGTGTTACAACTAATCCAGGCACCTAGACCGTCAAGGGGAAAGAGGAGTTCTTGCTACTTCTGCGTTTGGACGGACTTCGCCTTGACATTGTTGCCCTGGTGGGGATTAGTGCAGTCTTAGTCAATCACACTAGCCTCAACATTTCTTTTGGCTGTCAGTTTCTGAACAATCATGTCCACCTCAAGAACACACCAACTCTCGAAGACTGTCAAAGGGTTTCTATTGAAAGAATATAAAGGGGACTTACTAAGGGCTGTCCCCTCTCTCGTCTCCTGCAAGCTTTCCCCTTCCTGGCCCAGACGTCCATAAACTCAAAGATGGTCACTAGAGATTGGTAACCCCTACTATTTAGTAGCTGGCTGACTAGTTGCAATGGCCTAAAGGCAAATGCCCCATCTAGCTGACTCCCTCTGGGGTCTTCGAAGTGAATCCTATTCAGGAGTCCAACAATAGCAATGGTCCGAACCACTGCCCAACAAATGCGGAGGATTCACTTGGTCTTTCCTCTCATGCCCTTAAACTCCTCATGCTGATATTGTGAAGGTCCCCTTTCCTTTTCTCCTATTCTCATCGCTGCTTTTTCTCTCACTGCCTGACCCCCCTCCCACATCAATCAAATGTCTCTTTTACTCAATACCACTACTCTCTCCTAAAAGCATCCTGTTTAAAAGAAAACCTGGATCAAAATTCACATGATCAAGTAGCTGTGCTAAAAATATTTCCACTCACAATTTAGTGTGGTGTAGGCAAGGCAAATGTTTTATGGTGGAAAATGCATTTCCTTTTAGTTATGGTAGGTGCAATATTAACCAGAGATGTTTTGTCTTGATCCATTCGGGGTCACAGGCCATAAAAACTTGGCACGCTATGTCCCTTGTGATACATACTCCAGCTTTATAAACAAACATAACTGGTTGCTGGGATTCCTCCAGTGTGGATATTGGATTACAAACATTGGTTCTAGATTAGGTTTTTAATGAATGTTTTGCATATTATTTCTCTAATTTTGAGTTAACTTCATTTTTACATAATGAGAACTCAAATTTTACAAAAAGTGTTTCGATTCCGTAAGAAAAATATATTCATGTTTACCAAAATGAAAATGTCTGCATAGTCAACAATACAGATACATTGACAACTTTAAAGCGGTCTTCTCTAAATTCAGCAGGAAAATCTTCTCCTTTTATAAATGTGAGAAACTTCAAGGTCTCTCCCTAGTTAGTCCCCAGGGATCTGTCATCCAGGTGGCCATCGCTATTGGATCCAGTTCCTGGGTGTGGACCAGTGAGGGAGGATCCCCTGGATGGGGGGTGCTCGGGGAGTGGGAGACCGATGGGTGAGACGTGGTATCCCCCTTCCTTTTACACCTTTTCCCCATCCTCTCACGGAGGACATTCCAAACCACTGCCCCCCCTTTCTAATTATAACATATTCGCACAAAAGGACAACGGACTAACACCATAGCCGTTTACCTGACATGTCCCAATACAAGCGTCAGGCAAAGTCAGGCAATTGATCAGAATCGCACACACCCGACATCCCTTTTCCTTCCCCACAGAGATAAAAGGTGGAGCCAGAGAGCACAGGACAAGCTGGCGAGTACAGCAGACAGCATGACAAGACGGCTACCACGTGGCAGTTCAAAAGAAGGAGCAAGGCGGCAGGAATCGAGGGGGTGGCGGGGATAGAAGTGACCTTGCCCTTTTTATCCCTGGCCCGCAGAACCTTCATGGAAGAGAGAAGACTGCGAACAATAGCACAATTGTCCTGCAGCAGATGTCAACGGTACACAGGCAAGCCTATGCCGATAGTGCGTTCTGCAATGGCGTCAAGCAGGTTCGAGAATCCCAGATCCGTCAGCAGCTGGGCAGTCGTCTCCGTGTGTTCAATGGCCAACTCTCGCGAACTGGCCCGAATGAGTCGTCCAGGTACGGGTACACGTGCATCCCCCGTAGACGCAGATTGGCCGCCACTGATGCCAGGCACTACGTGAACACCCTGGGGGCCGACTTCAGGCCGAAGGGGAGGGTCTTGAACTGGTAGTGCCGACCTTGCACCACAAAGTGTAGGAATTTTCAGTGCTTTTTGTGAATGGGGACGTGGAAGTCGGCGTCCGCCAGGTCCAGCAACATCAAGAAGTCCCCTTCCTTCAGTTGGCCGAGCATGTGCTGCAACGTGGCCATCCTGAATTTTTGGGACTTCAGGTATTTGTTGAGACGTTGCAGGTCCAGAATGGGCCTCCAGCCCCTGGTATTCTTTTTGACTAAAAAGTATCTGGAGTAGACTCCGGACCCCCGCAGTCATCCAGGAACCACCTTTATCGCTCCTTTTTGCAGCATGGCCCACACCTCCTCCAAGAGGTGAGGGACGTGCTTCTCCTGACGGAACACGGGAGGGATCCACGGACACTTGTGCTGAAACTCCAGGGTATGTCCGTGGGCGAGAGCGTCCAGCACCCATCTGTCAGTGGAGATCTCCTGCCACTCGCTGATGAATCCAGTTCGCCGGCCTCCCACCGGGGTGCATGGGTCAGGGGGCCTGATATCCTGGCCGATTCAGTCCTGCTTCGGGGCTGGGGCCTTGCCTTGCGGGCGACAGTAGCACTGACCACCTCCACCGTAGGTCTTGGAACGGCCTCTGCAGGCCTCCTGATTTGTGGACCTGGAGGGCTGGTGGTACGAGGAGAAGCCCTTTGATGATCTGCTTGACTTTCCACCGGAGGAGCGAAAGGAAGAGCAGGGTTGTTAGAGCGTGCCCAGGGCATCTTGATGGTCTGCAAGGGTTTGTCGAGAACCTTCCCAAAAAGGTTATCCCCATCAAATGGCATGTCCAGTACCCTTGCTTGGACCTCCTGGCGTAAATTAGTGGCCTTCAGCCAGCCTTGATGAGGGAGGCAGACACCGTCCCCCATCTGCCTGAAACCTGTGTTGGCAATGTCCAGTGCCACTGTGATGGCAATGTCCAGTGCCACTGTGATGGCATGGTCTGAAGCTACCTCTCCCTCCTGGAAGAGGGCTATCACCTCCACCCTTTTGTAGTCCCGAAGGAACTCCAGAATCGGGCCCAGCTTGTACCACAGCTCCCTGTCATACTTCGCCACGATCGCCAGTGCGCTGGCCGCCTTGATGGTTGAAGATGCAGTGTAGATAACCTTCCTCCCTATGGCGTTCAACTTCTTCCCCTCGCTGGGCAGAGGCACTGAGGACGATGAAGGATTCAACAACCTTTTCCTCGCAGTCACTGACACCTCCGACTCCGGCGATGGTTGCGACCATAGGCACATGGGTGCAGACTCCGGCACCCAGTACTTTTTCTCCAGCCTATCCCGCTTAACTGGGGCCATGCAGGGGGGTTCTTCAAGAGAGCCAGACCCTCCTCCCACACATTGTCCAGCAGGGGTACCGCAATGATGGTCTTCCTTTTTGCCCCGTGCCTCTGGTAAAGGAAACCCTCCTTCTTGGTCTCCTTGGGTGTAAGCTGGAAAAGTTCGGAAGCTGTGGAGACCGCAGAATGGAAAGACCCCACCTCATCCGGTGGGGACACTCAGCTGCAGAGATCCGGCTGCTGTGACAATATCGGCACTGTCGGCCGTTGCTGTGTCCGTCCCTCTATCCTGGTCCACGAGAGGGGGGGGGGGCACCCGACGCGGATGTGGAGGCTGAAACGGGGCATCGGATGACGCTTCCTCTTCTTAGCCGGTGGCTGGTCGGGGATTTCAGCCACACTTTGATACATCGCTTGGCGGAACTGGCGCGGCTGTAGTGGTTACGCCCTGCACCTTTGGTCGCCATCATCATCCACATCTTCGTGGACCAGGTATACGGGCTACTGGTCCTCGTCGTCCATGGACAAAACTTCCATGGCCTGGGGCACTGCATGGGGCTGTCCTGGGACTTCCTAGTCATCCCCTTTTTGGACCGCGAGTGGTCAGGCCGGGCTCAGAGATGGCCTCCTCTTCTCCGGTGTGCCAGCAAGCCTTGCCACAGTCATAGTGGAGGCTTCCCGTCTTAGAGGCAGGGACACCTTAGGCACAATAGAGGTTACCTTCAGGGTCAGCGCCTTTTGCCTTCATGAGAGCCGCCGCTACCAGCTCAATCGTTGATGGTAACTTCTCCTGTGCTGTCTGGGCCTTCTTGGACAGGTTGTCCGCTTTTTCCTCAGCCCTTGGCTTCTCAGGCTTCTCCCGCAGCTTAGTTAGGCGATCGCTGGCCGGTAATGGAGGTGGATGGTGAGGTTGATCGCGCCCTGGCAATCGTGGGATCCGCTTGCGTGGCGACCCCTGTGGAGCTGGACTTGCGGTGCGTGGCCTTGTTTGGGCCCCCACGGATGGGGCGCCCTCAAAGGATTTAGAAGCCCGCTCTTTGGACCAGCCGGTCCTGGGTGAGGCATGACCCTGCTCGGGGCACAGGGCAGAGGCCTCGGCGCTCAGCCACGCCGCCAGTCTACTGTGTCAGTTCTTCATCGTTTTCTTGTAGAAGCCGAGGCAGATCTCGCACTCTCCTTCCTTGTGGTCTGGGTGAAGACAGTAGAGGCATTGGAGGGGTTTGTCCTCTACAAACACGCTCCGTAGCTCGCATTGTTGGGTGTCTTGGCCCACGTTCAAGTTATTATGCTGCAACACTTGGTGCTGTGGGCTTATGAAATCCAAAACGGCAGAAAAGCCCACATTTACGCCAGAATCCTGGAGAACCGTGCAGTTTTGCGCACAGCAAAATGGTCCCCTGACCTGCCACCCACCAGTGCGAGCGTGAGGGGCCAGGAGTGCCATGAGTGAAATGTGTGCCAAAGGAAAAACAGCAGTGCCAGTGGCTAAAAAAAAAAAAGCTCTTTGAAATCACCTTTGTTTCTCTGAAATGCAAGCTAAAAATGCCTATTTTAAACATTGCAAGATATTCAAAAATCTTAATGAACACCAGCAGACATTTGGCAGAAGGCAGACTTGTGTGCATACAAAATCTGGAAAGAGAAAGAGCCCAAAACAATGTTTATAACAAAACTGGCTGAGCTGTGGATGTCAGCAGCTGAAGTGAAATTGGACTGAAAGACACTAAAATCTAAATGTTTAAAATAAATGAGTGACCTACTGTTGAGTGTCACATAGTTTGCAACTGTTGAAATGTCATAGTTTGAACTTAGAATCAGCGTTCTAGCTGCATGTGTAAAAATTGTCAGTTTGATTTGAATGTAGAAAACTAGGTACCAAAGTGACATTTAGCTGAAGCCTGGCTTGAAGTGAGTGAATTCTTCCCGGCAACTAACCCCGACAGGAGTGAAACTTGCTCAGCCACTCTTCCCAGGCCTGGCTGCATTCTGCTGCCCCTGCCAAAAGGAGATGACACCTCTCTGATTGAATTAGGGGAGGAGCACCTGGGGACTACAGGAAACTAAACAAAGCACTGTCCTTGGCCCAGGCAAATGTTAAATTAGGGGGGTCGTAAATGGCTTCCTCTTGGAAGGAATCGGGAAGGGGCACTGCATCTGTGAGCCAGCTGAGCTTGGGGGAAGTGGATAAACCAGAAATTCCACCATGTGCTTTGGAAAACCACACCCCTTTGGGGCCAGAGCATAATTAAAAAAAATGGATAATTCATAGTGCGGACTTGTAAAAATTATATAAATAACATCATCATTCTTGTGATTTTTCTGTGCACATTTTAAGAGGTGTTAGGACCCTGTGGTATGTTCTTGGGGATAGTAGCGGAAAAAAGGTTGTTACTCCAAATGTATGCATGTTAAAAATCTGACACTTTATCATCTGAAACCCATATCCCTGGTGCACATTTGTGTAAAATCTGGAAAGGTTTAGTGGTCGTTATCTGGATGAAAAAGGCAGATTTCTGTCAGAAGTGGACAGGACATCTTACAAAGACAGGGATCGGATGGTTTGGTGCTACAGAAAATATGTTAACTGGACGTATATTATTAGAAAAATGGTACATAGATAAACATGTATTTGCATCAGAAATAGATTTGTGTGCAATTTGACAAGGGGAGGATCCTCGGACCATAAACCTACCTCATCACTCTGACTCACAACCCAGTTCCCCCAATCAAGGGAGAGAGGAGGAACTGGCCAATGATAAGTTGAGAGGGTTGGTCATAGAAGATGAGCCGACCCTCCCACTTTCTAAACACATAAAAGGAGACTGTGCAGGACAGGTAGGGACATTCACTTCCCACTTCAAGCTGATTTCTTGCGGAGAGTTTTACCAGAAGACACCAGATCCAGCACTTAGACTTCAAATCCAGACAGAGACCAGAACTTTGAATTCAGACTTCAGAATTTGTTAGCGGGCCTCAAAATCCTTTGCAAACTGATTCACCCCAGACTTCCAAGGAGCACATCAGAGTAAAACAGCCGGGCTGAGCTGTTTGATTCTGGCCTAAAGCCCCAGAAAGCAGAGCTGTACCCGGAACCAGAGACCAGACCGCCGTGTAGTGCCAAGAACTTTTGCCAGAACCAGAGATCCAGACCGATGTGCAGTGCCGCTAGCAGAGCTGACCCAGATGGCTGTGAGCAGAACCAGGCAGAGACTTCCGTGGCAAGGGAACCGCAGTCCAATCCTGACCCAATCCGTGGCGAAGTTGCATTCCCGTCCAAAATATAATGCGAGTACCGCCAGAACTGTGCAAAACCCAATCTCTTAGTTTAAAACAATCTAATTCAAACTATTTTAACCTATTGAGAACTGCATCCTAGAAATCTTGTGTTCCTTCTGTGATCTCAAACCTGAAAACTGTCATCTGTCATTCAGAGCTTGACTTTTCTTTTGAGAATCTACCTTCACGAAATCGTCCGCATCTCCCGAACCGCTTGTCCTAGGAACGAAATTGGGAGGACTTTCTATTCATTATACTTTTTCCGCAATCAAGCTCGAAAAACACTCGGAAAAATAGCCGCAAATTGCGATTTGGCTCAGTTTCTTCACTTGGCAAAATAGCAGTTCCTTGCTTTCCTTTGCTGAAATTCATTTGCCACCTGACAATCATTCATAGAGCATTGCTAAAGTGATTCTGAACTAATACAAAGTAGCTGTCACCCACCCTGAACCTCTAGAGGGAATTAAAATCATTTTAGAATATTTTTCACTTCTTTGCATACCACCTTTAAAGTACTTTGCCTGTGTTTAAATTCATCCCTGTTGATCTAAGCTTGCTAGGGGTGAACTGAATTGGGATTGTACTGTGATTGTGTTCCTGAAGAACTGTGTGTGTCACTTCCACCTCCTTACATTGCATAGAGGGGGGGTGAATTGCCAAAAGGGGAAAAGTGATTATATTATGTTTTGCTGAAATCATATCAAGTTTATTCCTGTTTTGCTTCTTTTCCACCTTGCATTTCCTTGTACCATATAAAGCATTCTCAGCTACCTTATCCTCTATACTACTCCTAAGTAATTACCCAGTGTGCTAGTATCACCTCATCCATTGTTGATCACTCACTGTCAAATGTCTAAGTGTGATATCAATTATTAATTATAAAAGTGCGATATATATATATTGTTTAATTCTCAAATAAACCTTTTAAATTTGCAAAACAAACTTACTTCTTGGCTCAGTGGGGTCAGGGGGATTCTAAGAGAGGGGTGTTATACAAGGGTTGTCATCCAGAGTACACGAACTGGACATAAAAATATATCTAAATAAGGGCTTCCCTTGAGCAATCCCAGACAAGGCACTGACTTAGTGGGACCGCTTGATTGGAGTCTTTAACAGCATCTGGTGCAGAGCCTGAAAAGGGACCTGTTAGGCAGAAACCTGTGCAGTTCCCTTGGGGAACACTGCAAAAGATTTAAGACTACAGGTATAGCAGTAAACCCACTTGGTAGCAGTCCGCACCACCCAGATTTACCTGGTAGCTGTGGCTGAGCAGTCAGACCTCCCTCAAGAAGAGTTAGGCAGTATGCAAAGTATACACAATATGTCTCCAGACACAATAGCACAAGCAAACACTGACCAGAGCTTGGTTTCAAAAGTATATAGTTATTTATTTATAAAACACACATAAGTTGAAAACACTCTAGCAAAGGATAGTAAAAACACTTCAAACACAGTTATGATGAGAGCAGTTCCAACCCTTACTCCTATCTATACAACTCTAAGTTAACACCACATAATTAAAACAGAGGTGAGCGCTTAACGTTAGATGACACTCTAGTAGGTTGAGAAAAGGGGTAAAAAGACACAGAAATGGGTTAAACACACCACTCTAAGATCCAGAACACTTGCAATAGGCTCAAAGAAGCACAAAGTCACAGGTGAGCAAACGTCACTAGGCAGGGCCCACTCTTAGAGCAGCCGGAGCGAAAGTGTGCCCAAGATCACACTGTTATTAGGGATTCAAAGTCTTGCAAAGAGTTAAAAAGAGTGTAGAGTGGCTTAGAAAGTTTAGCCAGGGTGTCCCAGGCACTCCCAGGTTCGAAAGCCGGGGGCTAAATCTACCCCGTACAGTCGGTAGCAAGGGAAGCCAGGCGGAACACGGTACCTTAAGCGGAAAGGATCCTCCAGCGGTGGCAGTTGTTCCAGGCAGTGGCAGCAGGGCTCGACGTCGGTCAGGGGAGAAGAAGTTCTCGCTGAAGAGCAGAAGAAGAGGGTCGTTGCACTGCCCGGGAAGAAACCAGCCGCGGAGTCCTCCGGTTGAAGGGTTGTACCGACTTTCGTGGTTGGGGTAAAAGGTGGTGGGGATTCCGGTTGCCGGGGTGCTTGGCACTGGCAAGGCGGCCACGAGATACCTCCAGGAGCGAAAAGAAGGCGAAAACTGGTTGTCCCCACCAGTCAAGGGAAGGAGCCCCTCTGTTAAGAGTTCTCCTCGGTCGTCGGGAAAAGTGGTGAGACGGTTCCGCAGGGCTCCACCGGGTGGTTTCGTCGAAGCAGGTCGGCTCAGCTCTTCCCTCGTCGGATTCTTGGTCCTGTGGCGACTTCTGAAGTTCCAGTCCCCAAAGCCCTGCTTTTATGCAGCAAGCCCCCATTCACCCAGCCTAGCTGTCACTCAAACATGCTAAGTGGTGAGCCGGGCGGCTCACCACTTGGGCCAATCAGGACGGAGTGCGACTTGAGTTACCAAGGTAACTCAGTCCAGGGTGCCTAAATCCCCCTCCACCCCTCCTAAGTACCCCAGACAGAGTGGCACCACTTTGGAGGGCTTCTGTGGAGAAGCCCGCCAAAAGTGGAACAAAGGGCTCCACTTTGGGTCAGAGTTACAGAGGCGAACACCAACGCCATTTTAGAATCAAGTTTTGGCAAAAAGTCCCAACCGGAGTTATAAAAATAAATATATAAACCGGCGGTATGTTTAAGGCTACCGTAAATAATTAATTAAATGTGTTAGCCTAAAACAGTGGGAAATCCCATAGGAAAATATTCGCGGTCGAATATAAAACGTAGTTTCCACTGCCACCAGCCAAAACTCGATCAGGGGGGACGGAGACGTGCCCCCTCGACTAACAGACCCTGGGGCAATCGAATTGCCCCAGCCAGTACGTCCACAATATGATGGTTTGTACTGGTTCTGTTCAGGATTCAAGACTAGCAAAGTCTTTGGTGACTTTACATGCCCTGGGAGACAGTAGTCAGTCCCAGGGTATGGAGTCTATGTTGGGGAGTCCCTAGGACACCCCTGGGTCACGGCACAGAGGGTGCTGTGTAACCCACATCACAAAAATACATGAGGCCCTATGGAGTAAAAGACCCCATAGCCCATTCAACACAAGGTTTGTCCAAGATAACACAGTTCAACATGTCCAAGAGTGAGGGTAAAAGAGTCTCACTCTTGGCAGGAGAAAAAAAAGAAACCCCAGAAATCCAGCAAAGCTGCTGGGGGACTCACTAGGTAGGGAAATTCAGCCTAAACAGAGAATTCTCCCTAACACTCGCCCCCCCCAGACTAAGGGACAGGAGGATTTAATCCACTCCTGGATGAACCTCATACCTCTAGTCGATGATATACATCCTAGAGAGTCCATCAGCATTTTGATGGTGACATCTTGACCTATGCTTAAGGGAGAACTCAAAGGTTTTCTTTTGCAAGCTAAAGGACCTACAAACCCTTTGAGGAACATCAGTCTTTTTGTTATAGGGGATCTGGTTGACCAGTCCCTCAGAAGTTGGTACAACTTCTGAACCTATGTTAGGCTTTTTGAAGGGGTCCTTATAAAGGATTCCCTTAGATCTAGAGGGGCCTCCAAGGTTCCTCACCACCTCTCTTGTGGGAGCAGGTTGGGTCTTAGGCCTCTTGGTTGGAGGGGTTGGGGTTAGGCAATGTACCTGCTTCCCCTTCCTCTTAGATCTACCCTTACCTATTTTAGGAGTTTCCCCCCTAATATTAGGATTTGAGTTGGGGTCTTCAGTAGAAGGTCCAACAGTCTGAAGGTTTTTGGCCTTAGACTTTTCTTTTCTGGTTTTCCACCAGCACTGAGAATTACCAGTTCTCTCAGGTCCAGATAGGGGCCTAGTTGGTCTATCCACCTCTTCCTCAGAAGCAGGGGGAGTCAGAGACTCTGAGACTAGGGGAACAATGATGGAGCTTGGTTGGGGCTTCCATGTTCCTAGCATACTATCCTGAAAGGTGCCTGGGTTAGAGGTCAACTTACTAACACCAGGGCTTGTAGTGGGGTTCTCAGTAGAGGGTCCCACAGGCTTAGAAGGGTCCTTCAAGGTAGCCTTTCTAGCCAATTTGGTTAAGTTCTGCTTCTCCATACTGGGAGGCCTGGGGGTATGTGACACTACTCCTAGAGTTCTTAGGTCATTCCCTAACAGGACCTTCCCAGGTACCTGAGCCTGAACACTGACAGGAATCCTTACTGTCATGTTGTTACATTGAATGAGGGCTGGTAGAATAGGAACCATTTGGACAGGGCCTCCAGACATCTTAGTGGGACCTTTGGGTGCTTTGGCCACATCCTCAGGTTGAAAGAAGCTTTCATCCACTACTGTTCTGCTGGCCCCAGTGTCTCTCCTGGCAGGAGTATCCTGGCCATTGACAAGAACACTGTCCACATAATACACCTTAGAGTTAACAGGTAGGGAGTTATACACAACCCTATTCTGGGGACTAACCAGACCCATAGGCTCTAAGTTTACCGTTGCTTGAAGACCCAAGGGTTCTTCAGCAAAGAGTTCAAAGTGGGCACTAGCCATCTGTACTTCATCCTCAGGAGTGAAGGCTAAGGAGACTGTGCTGATCCCTGCAGGTTTACCCTTGCACTTGGGATCTCCTTTGATATGGTCAGTACCCTGACAGACATAGCATTGTCCAAATGCTCTCTGGAAGGGTGGCTTGTTCTGACCTCCTTCTGGCTTGTGGCCAGAAGGTACAGTAGCCTGACTAGGTTTCCCCTGTGGCTTACCCTGGTTATTTTGTGGTTTGGGGCCCTCTTTGGGATAGGAATTATTAGAATTCTCTTTGGAGTCCTTTTTAGGCTGTTTCTCCCCATCCTTCTTCTGAGTTACCCCAGAATCCTTGTGGGTGGCCCTGTTGGCAACCCACAAGTCAGCAGCCTTAGCTAGCTTCCTAGGATCTAATTCCTGTGAATCAGCCAAGTGCTGTCTGAGCTCAGGAGAGCAGGCATCATAAATTGACTCCAACATAAAGAGATTTCTCATCCCCTCATAAGTGTTCACTTTGTAACCCTTAATCCATCCCTCTAAGTTTTTCAAACATTCACTCACCCAGGTAGCCCAAGGGGTACCATCATGCTTTTTGAGGTTCCTAAACCTCTTAAGATACTGGGAAGGGGTCTTCCCAAACCTAGCTATCAAAGCTAGTTTCACACATTCATAGTCCTTCCTATCCTCCTCCCCCATCTCCATTACCACATCAGTTGCAACAGGGGGGAGCCTAGAGAACAACCAGGTGAGTAAGTCATTTCCTGTGATGTTCTGGAGCCCATGATTATATTCAAACAGAGACAACCAATCCAACACATCCAACTTAGGCTCATACATACCAACCAATTCTTTAGGCATCCGGGGTCTTTTAGGACTGGAACTTCTAGAGGAGCCAGAGAGAGAAACATTCTCAACAGATAATTTCTTCATTTCTAAGTCATACTTGAGCTCCATTTCCCTTAGCCTTAGTTCTTTGTCAGTTTGAGCATTAAGTTTCTTATACTCCAATTCTAGCTTCATTTTCTCCAGTTCAAAGTACTGAGGACTAAATGTGGGACCTGGTAAAGGTCCAGTAGGTACAGCAGGTAGAGCAGGCAGAGGCCTAGGGGGAACAGTTACAACAGCCTCACCCTCCTCTTCTGACTCTTCCTCAGAATCATCAACATTTTGCTCCATGTTAACTTCAACACTGTCATCTACAGTTGCTGGAGTGGTAGGTTCCTCTGAACCATCACCCAGACTTTGGTTAGCTAACAATCTTTCAATCAGCTCCATTTTCTTGCCCTTAGTCAGGAGATCCTTATGTTTACAGAGCACTCTTAAACAATCAGCAGTTTTGGCTGCAAGGGACTCTTGACTATAGCTTTCTATAACTGACATGTTAGAGGTTTTACTTTTACAGTGCTAAGCTTTGTGGTTAGTTGCACTAAGGTATCTAAAGCACAATAAAATGTATACTCAATACAAATCCCACCGCTGTACACCAGTGTTAGGCAGAAACCTGTGCAGTTCCCTTGGGGAACACTGCAAAAGATTTAAGACTACAGGTATAGCAGTAAACCCACTTGGTAGCAGTCCGCACCACCCAGATTTACCTGGTAGCTGTGGCTGAGCAGTCAGACCTCCCTCAAGAAGAGTTAGGCAGTATGCAAAGTATACACAATATGTCTCCAGACACAATAGCACAAGCAAACACTGACCAGAGCTTGGTTTCAAAAGTATATAGTTATTTATTTATAAAACACACATAAGTTGAAAACACTCTAGCAAAGGATAGTAAAAACACTTCAAACACAGTTATGATGAGAGCAGTTCCAACCCTTACTCCTATCTAGACAACTCTAAGTTAACACCACATAATTAAAACAGAGGTGAGCGCTTAACGTTAGATGACACTCTAGTAGGTTGAGAAAAGGGGTAAAAAGACACAGAAATGGGTTAAACACACCACTCTAAGATCCAGAACACTTGCAATAGGCTCAAAGAAGCACAAAGTCACAGGTGAGCAAACGTCACTAGGCAGGGCCCACTCTTAGAGCAGCCGGAGCGAAAGTGTGCCCAAGATCACACTGTTATTAGGGATTCAAAGTCTTGCAAAGAGTTAAAAAGAGTGTAGAGTGGCTTAGAAAGTTTAGCCAGGGTGTCCCAGGCACTCCCAGGTTCGAAAGCCGGGGGCTAAATCTACCCCGTACAGTCGGTAGCAAGGGAAGCCAGGCGGAACACGGTACCTTAAGCGGAAAGGATCCTCCAGCGGTGGCAGTTGTTCCAGGCAGTGGCAGCAGGGCTCGACGTCGGTCAGGGGAGAAGAAGTTCTCGCTGAAGAGCAGAAGAAGAGGGTCGTTGCACTGCCCGGGAAGAAACCAGCCGCGGAGTCCTCCGGTTGAAGGGTTGTACCGACTTTCGTGGTTGGGGTAAAAGGTGGTGGGGATTCCGGTTGCCGGGGTGCTTGGCACTGGCAAGGCGGCCACGAGATACCTCCAGGAGCGAAAAGAAGGCGAAAACTGGTTGTCCCCACCAGTCAAGGGAAGGAGCCCCTCTGTTAAGAGTTCTCCTCGGTCGTCGGGAAAAGTGGTGAGACGGTTCCGCAGGGCTCCACCGGGTGGTGTCGTCGAAGCAGGTCGGCTCAGCTCTTCCCTCGTCGGATTCTTGGTCCTGTGGCGACTTCTGAAGTTCCAGTCCCCAAAGCCCTGCTTTTATGCAGCAAGCCCCCATTCACCCAGCCTAGCTGTCACTCAAACATGCTAAGTGGTGAGCCGGGCGGCTCACCACTTGGGCCAATCAGGACGGAGTGCGACTTGAGTTACCAAGGTAACTCAGTCCAGGGTGCCTAAATCCCCCTCCACCCCTCCTAAGTACCCCAGACAGAGTGGCACCACTTTGGAGGGCTTCTGTGGAGAAGCCCGCCAAAAGTGGAACAAAGGGCTCCACTTTGGGTCAGAGTTACAGAGGCGAACACCAACGCCATTTTAGAATCAAGTTTTGGCAAAAAGTCCCAACCGGAGTTATAAAAATAAATATATAAACCGGCGGTATGTTTAAGGCTACCGTAAATAATTAATTAAATGTGTTAGCCTAAAACAGTGGGAAATCCCATAGGAAAATATTCGCGGTCGAATATAAAACGTAGTTTCCACTGCCACCAGCCAAAACTCGATCAGGGGGGACGGAGACGTGCCCCCTCGACTAACAGACCCTGGGGCAATCGAATTGCCCCAGCCAGTACGTCCACAATATGATGGTTTGTACTGGTTCTGTTCAGGATTCAAGACTAGCAAAGTCTTTGGTGACTTTACATGCCCTGGGAGACAGTAGTCAGTCCCAGGGTATGGAGTCTATGTTGGGGAGTCCCTAGGACACCCCTGGGTCACGGCACAGAGGGTGCTGTGTAACCCACATCACAAAAATACATGAGGCCCTATGGAGTAAAAGACCCCATAGCCCATTCAACACAAGGTTTGTCCAAGATAACACAGTTCAACATGTCCAAGAGTGAGGGTAAAAGAGTCTCACTCTTGGCAGGAGAAAAAAAAGAAACCCCAGAAATCCAGCAAAGCTGCTGGGGGACTCACTAGGTAGGGAAATTCAGCCTAAACAGAGAATTCTCCCTAACAGGACCTTCCTTCTCCTCTGCAATGGCCAGAGGTGCAGAGTAGGCCCAATGGCCTTCTGAAAACTTCAAAGAAACTTCAACGATCCTCGCCCTTGAGGGGCACTTGAAATTCACTGACAAACAAATCCCTGCTGTCGGTAGATGGAGAGAAGAGCACACAGGCTAAAATAGAAAATAAAATCTGTCGAAAAAAGAAAAACGTACAAGTAGCTCACGCAGCAAAACTAGAGGCCTCCCAACTATGAAACGTGCAGTAAAAATCTGACGATGGCTGCCAGAGGAGGGGCTTAGGGAGAGGACCGTCATTGGCTGGGGGCAGTATGACCCAGAGTACAGTGATTGGTTTAGAGGTGAAAAACAGTTTGCAAGTGAAAGTGAAACTGTTTCTTTTACTGAGGATTCCCGGCCTGACGACAGGGAACATTCATGAGCATGTGAATCCATGCCAAACCCCATGCTGGAGAAGGGAGGGTCTGATCAAGCGAGGTCTGACGCACAAACTTGAAAGCATTACATAGTAGAATAGATAGTCTTTAGCAGTGTAAATCAATTTGGCAGTAAGATAGAAGTAGTTGAGAACAAAGTGGGGGCCTCTAAAGAGCCCAGTCAAAACGACTGCGACCCGTAAGCTCCCACCTAACCCAAACGTATCCGGAATGTATCATGCCTCATTTAAGCTGCCAGTAGCTGCAGAGTGCTCGGGAGCTCTGCCAGCCTCTACATCACACTTGGACCGAGTTTGGAAACCTGAGCTGCCTGGGAAGCGAAGCGGGGGGCGTTAGAAGGTATCTGTGGTGAGGGACAGCAGACTGGCATAGCGGCAGCAGTCTGAGCGGAACGATCCCGAGATGCAGTGGGGACTTGGGCGTGTGGGGTGAGTCCTGAACACAAAGTGCCTCATTATCCATAGTGCCCCAGATCGGGAGGCATTGGTCGCGTTTCCCGCCATGGTCGGAAAAGAACATCATACAAAGATGGGGCTCCCTTAGGCACACGAAGGAAAACAGCTGCTGTTTCCGCTGAGAAGGACACAGAGGGGGTCATTCCGAGGTTGGAGGTAAGTAACTGTCCTTACCGGCATGGTGCAAATAGCGTGTTTGCGTAGTCACAAGCCCGCTAATAGAGGGCAATTATGACTTCGCGGGCACACGCTTTGCGCCATGCCGGTAAGGGCATTACCGCCATGCCGTAAAAGGCCCGAAAAAGGGCCTTAGTGGCATCAAATATAGCGCAGATTGCACTACCGGCATGAACCAATGCGGCATTAGCGGTCACCGCTAATAACGGTCACCGTAAATAAGCGGAACCGGAAGTAGCGTCATCGCATAGGAACGGGAAGGAGCATGGCGGCCATCTTTAAAAACACAATCCATTGCCATCCTCAGCACAGGACCTGTTGGATACTGCTGTTCGTGTAAACTCATCCTCTAACACACCACAATGCCTAAGGCTGTTAAAAAGGGCGCATCCCGCCAGCGCAAGGAGCGCTTCAATGAGGATGAGCTGAGCATGCTAGCTGACACCCTGCAAGAACATGCAGATGTCGTGTTTGCACAGAGCATGAAGAGGGAGGCCATAATACGGAAAAAGGAGATCTGGGCACTTGTGGCACAGAAAGTAAGCGCGGTCGGCAACACCCCCCGCACTATCAAGGACTGCAGCAAGCGGTGGGACGAGTTGCGGCTGCGAGTACGCAACATACTCTCTGCAAACAGGCAATGGCAACTGGCAGAGGAGCTAGCTCCCCCATAAAGCTGGCCCGATGGGAGGACATCTGTGCTAGCCTGATTGGCATGGAGGGCATAGAAGGTGTCGTAGACATGGAGTGTGGCGCCACATCGGCAGATGGAGGTGGGTGTCCTAAGAAAACACTGTAATGCAGAGTCTGATGAAAGTCCACCAATATGTCTGTCCAAAGAGGCAAGCCATGGCCCAACACACACACATTCCCAGCAAAGTTGTCGGACGCAGCACAGACACAAGCAGTTGCCTGCAGCAAGGCAATGCCGTACATGACACATACCACACAAAGATGTAAATGGCATAAGTCACACTGCATGCAGGCCCCAACAAATATGCATGTCACATACCATACGTCTGCCCCAACATGAGTGACCGACATATGCCTGCATCACCTACCCATGTAGCAAGCAACGTGATCATCCAAACTCAAATGCCTATTACCCTCGATTGTGTAGATGATTAATTGTACAAATGTATGCATGATGCCTATCAAACCATCACTCATGCCGTCCCTCTCGTCAACCCCCACAGGCTCAGACCATGACAGTGAAGCGCAGGACTCACCCCCACAGCAAACCACACCCCGTGAGATGGCCCGGGATGAGGCCAACAGGCCTTCCACCTCAAAGGGCCAACCCAAGGCCCGCAGTGCACCACCAATTAAACCACCTCAAGTTGCCAGGGCACCGGTGCTGTCAAGGGCCGCTGAGACGGAAGCGCCAACACCTGTCGCAATGCCACACGAGACACCCGAGGCGCCACACTTGGCAGAGTCCAGTTTGGTTGGGGAGGTGGCAGCCACAGCACCCCTGGCTGAGGAGGAGGCACAGGACGAGGAGGCACAGGACGAGGTGTGGGTGCCTATGGAGGACGAATCCTCAGAACAGCCCTGCACACCAAGTCCTGCACCATCCCCCCAGATCACATCTTTGAAGTCAGACCACACCACCACCCCGGAGCAGTCTGCGGGGTGGGAGGGGGTTTTCCCAAGGGGCCATGAGCCCCATATTGGCGCCCATCCAAGTCCACCATGACACACAAGCACCCTCCACGGGTGTACCAGCAAGGCCGCAGCGCCATGAGGAGCTGACTGCCCTTGTGCGTCAGTTCGTGGATGACAATGCCCAGGCAAGGCAGGAGTGGCGGGAAAACATTGCCTCTCTGGGCAAGACAGTTACTGACAACACCGCCTCCCTGGGCAACATTATTGCAGACAATACTATCCGACTGTGCAAGGAGGTATCCACCCTCCGGCAGGTCTTCAGCCGCATTGCCGATGCCATGAAGGCAGAACGTCCGGCACCCCAGTTTGAGCAGGCGGCCACGCCATTGTCATCAAGCTCAACCCAGACCAGCCCACTCCGCAGGTCATCACGCACCCTGCGCCGGCCGGACATGCCGCCACTAGGTCCAGGGAGTGCAAAAATGTAGACTGGCCAGCCTGATGAAGACATTAGACACTTGTTGGGACATGTGTGGGGGCGTTGTGCGGGGAGGGGGTGAGGGTGTGTGGGGGAGTCGTGGGGGGAAGGGGACAGGGGTGAGGGTGGTGGAGGGTTAGTGCACTTTAGTTATTGTAAAATTCAATACACCCGCTGTGTTAAAAGAAATACTTGAGTGGACATTCATCATTGCACATGTGTCATTTATTCATTTACAGTGCATAGTGTACATGTACCCCCACACCCAGTGCCCTCTGTCCAACTATCATGCACCCTCTGCAGCCATGTGTGTCAGAAATATTGTGCAATCACTGACTGACACACAGCACGTCCCTCCTGTGCATCGGCACCACGATGAGGTCCAGCCACATCTTCTTCATCACCAGGTGGTAGCAGTTCAATGTTAGGGGGCAGGGGCACGTTCCGGCGGATAGACATATTGTGCAGCATGACACATGCCATGATGATCTTGGCCACCTTCTCATGCCTGTAGAGGAGTGCCCCACATGACCGGCTAAGGCAGCAAAATCGTGCCTTCAACAGACCAAAGGTCTGCTCAATGACCACACGGGTACGGGTGTGGGAACGATTGTAGTCCTCCTCATGCCTGTTCTGTGGGTTTCAGACAGGGGTGAGGAGCCACGGCTTCAAGGGATAGCCACTGTCACCTGTATGGGAGGCAACCAAATGTACATGTCAGTCGAATCATGATAGACAGGTCTACTAGTCACACATGCCTGCAGATTATCGTTGGTCACATGCACATATCCCTGGTTGTATGCATGCCATTTTCAGGCCCTCAATGCGTCCTGTGCCATGGACTAATGGTGTGGGTTGCATCTTCAAGATGATACATGGTGTGCACTGCCGTTTTGTTGCACATGCATCGTGTACGCATACAGCTCTGTTCGTGTCAAATTTGTGATGTGTTGTGTGAGATTTACTTACTGGGAGCGTTGGCAGTAGTCTCTGCAATGTTAGGCATTCAGCGCCGATTTTTCACATGGTGACATGCAGCATTCCTGTGGGTGTGGCGGCCCTGTGACAAACAGTGGATTCCCTTGTTGGTTCAGTTCAATGCACTCCCAGGGATGCTTGTCCTGTGTGGTGATTTGCTGGAGACAGCAACATAGTGCATATGCACTGCATGTTGCTGGATGGCGTTACGGAGGGTGAGGTCTGCTGATGAGTGGTGCATGTGTTGTGGGATGTGGGGTGGTTTAATGTTAGTGATAGGTTTCGAACGTACTTCATTCCTATGGGATTTGGGTGTCATGTACCGTTTGTGATGCTTTGGGGCACAGTGTTCAGTGATGTGCACATCGTGCAGTCACATCAACATTGACAGCATGGTGGTGTGTGCATCTCTCCCCCCATGTCAATGCCATGTGCCAGTCATGCAACTTACCAAGCAGCCAGGCACGTCGTCCAGCATGTCGCTCCATGAAGCGTAGAGTTCCACAGAACCATAGTTATGAGTTGATCCAGGATATCGGGCACAGAAATGTGTGATCTTGCTGGCGTCGCATACCATCTGCACATTGATGGAGTGGTATTGCTTACGGTTGCGGTAAACCAGTCGAGGGCCCCTACACAATTTGGCATGCCTGCCAGTGCATGGAAGCCAACTTTTGTATCAAAAATCTCCTGCGGAGTCCGTGGTAGGGATATGTAGTCCCTTGTGTGCTTGAGGAGGGCATCCAGCACTTGGTTCAGAATGCGATAAAATAAGGGTTGTGATATGCCTTGAATGTGCCCCACTGTGTGCTGGTAGGTGCCTGTGGCAAGGAAGTGGAGCACAGACACTACATTCAGTAGAGGGGGGATGGCGCTGCGTATTTCAATGAGGCTGACAATGTCGTTGTGTATCATGTCCACGATGGTGGTGATGGTGTCACGGTCCAGATGGTACAGGGTGTGGATCTGCTCAGGGGTTAGGTTGAAAGGACTGGCTCTGATGAGAGGGATTAGGGGCTGCTTGCGTGGTAACGCTGGCTGCACTGGTGGGGCATGCTGGGCCTGTCTCACCCTCCTTCTCCTCCTGCGTCTCCTCTGTGGTGCCAGCTGTTGTTGTTGGTGTGGCAATGCAAGCATGTCCTCCAGCTCCAGTATTGCTACTACGATTGGAATCGTCTTGGTGTGGGAGGGGGTGTGGTGTGTGGGTGTGCTCATTTTGTACTGGGCCAGACTCCATTGCCTCCACCTGTGCAGATTGTGTGCACCTGTGGCAGTTGGGAACACTGCAAATGGAATTTTATGGTTGGTTCACGATGCCGGTATTACCAGCATGCCGGTATCGCCTATTAGCGCCTTCATGATGCCGGTATTTGCTTGTCGGCCTACCTTGTGATTTCCTCGGATTTAGGACATGCCGGTATTGCCGGTATGATGGGCCGCGTGCCGTGCCCATGCCGCTATTAGAGGCACCGTTAATTACGGTTCTGCTAATAGCGGTGTGTCTCAGGTCCAAATAGGCCGGAGGCGTATGCGATGCCGGTAATCCTTTACCGGCATTATTTTTCCATTACCTCCAACCTCGGAATGACCCCCAGAGCCTGCAATCCCCTCCTACCCCCCGAACCCATGCGTTTTGTGACACACCAGACACCGGCTCTCAACACAGAGGAGGGCTACTAGGAGGGAAACTAAAACAACTGCAGGGGATCATTAGACGGACCACATTAGCGCTGTGGCTAGCGCAGTGACCATAATCCTGCATAATCACTGCTCTCTTTTAAGGGTGGAATCCCAGCTGCCAATCCACTCGTGGACAGAGAGGTTAGTGACATAAGTGGTTCGACACAATACAGCACGACACAGATACGTGGAAAGTGCAGATCAGAGGTGCCATACACAGGGTGAACCCTGTAGACGCGGGGAACAGGGTGCAGGAGCAAGCTGAGGAGCGAAAGGCGACAACCGCCGGGGACAGCAGCACCCCGCCCCACGACATCGCTGACAATCTGCGACGTGGTCGCACCTCCCTGAGTAAACTGCTGACAGGGGGCACCACAGGAAACAGATCACACCGCCCACTAGTGTCAAAGCGCGGCCAGTGGACCCGGATTAAAAATCATGAGCCCTCACAGTGGACTCAACTTCACTCCAGAGGGGTGTTGGTAAACCGGGGGCCCAAGATCATCTAGATGAGAGGGAAAGCAGTGACACAGATTAACTGGGAGCAGGAGAGGTGATCCCATATCCCAACACATCGGTATGCTCGGGGCTGGTGGTCTGCACCATATCTAATGCACAGAAATCGAGCAAGCAATAGTCTAAATTACATTTTGGAACGACTATGCCGCCCAAATGATACAGAATCGCGGAGGGCCCTCGGGTGGGAACCTGACAAGCCACAATGTCAAGACTTAAGCGAGGTGCTCTGTAACATTAAAGAGATGCTCGGACAGGTACAAACCAGTATTTAATCATAAGACAGCAAAATGGACACCTTGACATGCAAGGTGGACCACATGCAAGTCCGCCTGGATAAGTATGGCAACGGCTGGATGAGGCCGAAGGCAGAATATCTACTGTCGAAGACAGGACCAATACCGCAGTGAGAGATCTGGCAGAGCTCAGATGTACTGTGAGTTAACTGAGAAACAAGACAACCTCGAATCCCGATCCCAGCAAAATAATCTGAGGATGATAGGGGTGCCAGAAGCAGCGGACCAGCGCAATATGGAGGCAATGGTGGAGAACTTGCTGAAAGAGGTCCTAGGCGATGAGGAATTATCTGCGGTATTTATTGTGGAAAGAGCCCACTGCATCCCGAATGGGAGGAAACCAGTACTGGGGGCACCTGCCCACCCGCTGATAGCTCGACTACTGAACTATTATGAGAGATGTGGCACTAGAGGGCTAGGGAAAAGGGCACCATGAGATACCACAACGTGCAAATCTGTTTTTCCGGACTTCTCGAATAAAGTACAGTCGTCCAGGAGGACATTTATCGATGTGAAACGAAGACTCAGGGAGAGAGGCATTAAATATGCAATGCTGTTCCTGTTTAAATTTCGGATTGCACATGGTGGAAGGTGCAGTTTTTCCACACTCCAGAGGAGGTAGGGTCCTTGCGTGGGGTTGCTGGTGGGGGAGGGGTGGTCACAGTCGGGGTTTTAAGTTGGGTTACACAGTGGGGTCTTGAGCCATGTCACATCCTTGGATGTTAAACTGTTGAAATATCACAACCCAGATGGCTAGGCTCCAATCTAAGAGGGGTGGGGCATAAGTGGGTTAAGCAGACTGAAGCAGGTAGGGGCGGGTTTGTTGTAAAGGTTACTGGGTCAGTCGTACATGAAGATTGGAGTCCATGCGGGTTCGTTGGATTACAAAGAGTCACAGTGATGTACACACTGCTCAAATGTGCAATACTAGCTTGAAATGTGACATGGGCATGCAATGAATCGGTCACTTAGAAATATCACATGGAATGTGTGGGGCATGAACTGTCCATCTAAGGGGTGCATGGTACTACTATACATATAGAGACACCAAGTGGAAATGGCGTTCCTACAAGAGACGCATCCGACATCAGATACAGAATCGAAATTTGGGAGAAGTTGGGGATGCCACCAATATTTCTCTTCTTACTCCTCATAATCTAGAAGGGTGTGTATTATCATACATCAATCTGTTGGGTTCTGTCTGACTACAACGATCAAAGATCAAGAGGGGAGAGGTCTACTGGTGCAGGTAATAATACACGGCAGATTATACAGTCTAGTCAAATATTATGGGCACGACCAGGACACGCTAGAGGTTTTGGAGTGGAGCAAATCGGCAATTTGGGAAGATATCACCCGGTGAGATAATCTGGGCTGGGGATTTCAATGCGGTCATGGAGCAGGGCCTGGATCGCACAGAGGGAATCTGCCGCCAGCCATCCAGGGTGACTGGTAAATTGCAAGGCATATGTACAACATGGGAGGTCGCTGATGTCTGTAAAATCAGAAACCAGGGGACAAAACAATACACACATTACTCCTCCGTGCACAACTCAGGATCCCAGCTAGACTACTTAATCTCCCACACACTAATGGGTAAAGTGAACATCCAGGCGTGCCACTATCGCACCACGCACCAGTATTATTAGTGGTTGAATTAATGGGTCGAGAAGCAGGGAGAACACCTTGGATATTTAAAAGTGAGGGACTGACAGATGTGGTATTTCGGGAGGGCCTAACCGGGGTAATAGACGCATTTTTTTAAATAAATGTATCAGTGGAATCAGCTGTGACCCTGTGGGAGAGCTTTACATTCGTAATTAGGGGCGAGTGCATCTTGAGGGAATCCGGGGTATTAAAACAAATACGTAGTGAAATCGCGAAGGCTAAGACCCATATAAGAGGACTACAAATGGGGGTACCCACACGAACACCCTTGGAACAAGCAGAGATCAGGAAACACCTACAGTTGTTCAGTGAACTAGCGCACAGAGAAGTGAAGTTTCTTCTGGGGAAGGCTGCAATAAGACAATATGGGGAGGGACAGAGATTGGATAATCTGCTGGTTAGAGCTGCCAAAACAGAGAATTCCAGGGATCAGGAAGACAAAGGTCCCAAACTTGGAGATAGTTCAAGAATTCTGCCAGTTTTATGGTCAGTTATACTCCTCTCATGTCTGGGTTTCCCAACACGCGGTGACCAATTATCTGGAACAGGTGGCCCTATATTGGTGCACGGAGGAAGAACAGGACTGGTTGTGTCATCCCCTGTCTCTTGAGGAGGTGCTCTGGGCTATCAGTTCGCTCTGATCCAGGAAATCAACGGGGCCAGAAGGATTTACATCAGAGTTCTATAAACACTATACTGCAGCGCCAGCCCCCTTCTTGCTGCAGATGTTCAATCAAAGTCTGAGTGACGGCCGATTACCAGAGTCAGAGTTGCAGTGGTGATAGTGCTGCTCAAACCGCACCAGGCTCCGGAAGATTGCTCTTCCTACCGAGCCATATCCCTCATCAACTTGGATAATAAAATCCTGGCCAAAATGCTGGTATCTATTTTGGAACCCCTGATGAAAAGAACAGTGAAAGAAGATCAATCTGGGTTCATACCTGGCCGCTCCACCTCCCATGGCCTCTGTAGGATGTTTGGGCTACTATCCACGGTGCAACAGAACAAATGAATAATAGTGACACTCTTGGAAACCACAAAGGCATTTGAATCAGTGGAATGGCCCTTCCTGTTTGCGGTATTACGCAGTATGGGGGTCGGGGAGCAATTTATCTCAATAGTGTCATTGCTATACACACTCCCTAAGGCTAACATCAGGGTGAATGGTCAACTCACCCCGAATATAATGTTGGGAAGAGGCACCTGGCAGGAATGATCCCACCCCCGGTCACTGCGGTTGTTCGCACTGGCGATAGAGCCGCTAGCGGAGGCAATCAGGGAAGGACATTCACATAGAGGGGTTCAGTTATGCAAACATAGGGTAGTGATCTCTCTCTATGCGGACGATATGGTGCTTTTTGTATCTGACCCCGAGCACAATCTTGACCCGATTATGCGGGATGTACTGTTTGGGGATTTTTCAGGGCTCAAGATTAATCCCACGAAATCGGTCCTTTTCCCCGTTGACCGAGAGTGTGACAATACGTAGGCGGGTGGGGGTTTCAATGGCATGTTGATTATACTCTATACTTGGGGGTCAATAGAGCCCGCAACCCGTCGGTTTTATATAACAAAGTGTTGGAACAGGCCAAAAATGCAATGGACAGGTGGATGAACCTACCTCAATCATTATGGCAGGGTTTGCTTGTTCAAAATGGTGCTACTTCCTCGGTTTTTATACATGTTTCTCAATGTCCCGTTGGCACCACCCAGAAGATACTTCCAGGATCTACGATCCGTGACGCTACAGTTCATTTGGGATGGGCAAGAAGTCAGTCTCGTGGGACAAGAGTTACAGCCTGTCCCAGTCTATGACCCCGCGTATAATATAAACAGTTGGTGATCTAAACGAAACTTTGACATACTTGAAATGTAGAAACTCAGAGCCCCTTGTGGGTCGAGTCTGTGTAGCCTTTCCTCTTCCTTGCTAGGATGAGGTGCAGGATAAAAAGTAGGTAATACTATCTTTTGTCCCAAATGAAAATCCGATATAATCTTAGGTAGCAATGAAGGTTTGACCTTAAGGACAATCATGTCCTTATGAAAGACCGTAAAAGGTGGTTTAGAAGATAGTGCCTGCCACTCACTTACCCTATGGGCTTATGTTAACGCTGCTAACAGGATGGTTTTGAATGCTAGTAGTCTTAAGGGACATCAATAGAGTGGTTCAAATGGTGCGTACATAAGAAACTTTAAAACAAGATTAAGGTCCCAAACCAGAACCTGAAAAGGAGATGGAGGGAACACATTAGTGAGTCCCTTTAGAAATTGTATCACCAAAGGAATTTTAAAACATGACGTTTCATCAGACGAGTGCTTGAAGATGGAAAGCACCACCAAATAACCTTGAATGGTCCCAATCTGGAGCCCCAGATTGGCCAAATGCAGCAGAAAAGAGAGCACCTTCATTGTTTTGCATAGAAAAGGGTCCACATTCTTATCCCTGCACCAGTTACAGAATTTATTCCAATGGCAGCTGTACAAAGCCGTTGTTGCTAGCCTTCTGGCCGAAAGCAACATCTTCATTACATCATCCTGGAGGTCCCAATTCTTATACCTCAGCCTCTCAGAAACCATGCATGAAGACTGAGTGTCTTGACCTCTGGATGGAGAACCCGACCCTCCTCTTGCGAGAGAAAGTCCTCTTTGTGGAAGACGTATTGGAGGGCAGATGGACATGTCCAGAGTGTCCGGGTACCATGTCGTCCTGGCCCAATCCGGGGCAATTACGATCATGGATTTCCCAAACTTTCGCAACCTCCTGATCACGTGTGGAATGACGGGGACTGGAGGAAAAGCGTACAGAAGTTGAAACTCCAAGTCCAGTACGAACATGGCCCCTAGAGCTCTTGCGGGAAATTCCCTGGAGCAGAACAGTTTGAACTTCGCACTTCCGGTTGCCACTGGTCGCAAACCGATCCACATGAGGGGTTCCCTAAAGGGTGAAGATCTCTTCAAGGACTTCGTGAGTTAGTTCCCACTTGTGGGAGACTGTGTTCTGCCTGCTCAGAGCATCTGTTGCCGTAATCTCCTCTCCGGCTAGTTGAACAGCTGATGGGGAGATTCCTTCTTGAATCATTCAGAGCTAGAGCTGCATGGCCTCTCTGCACAGTGGTAGTGACTCTACAATTCCTCTCTTGCTGAAATAGTACGTGGCCACTGTGTTGTCAGTCATTATCGGGACATTCTTTCCCTGTACAGAGGACAGAAAACTCTTCAGCGCAAGTCTGATTGCTCTCAGCTCCAAAATATTGATGTGTAGTTTGGACTCTGATGGAGACCAACAACTGCCGATTGTCATATCGTTGGCGTGGGTTCCCCACCCCGTGAGTGAGGCATCCGTAACTACTGTTATCTCCGGCCATGGTTGCCAAAAATGTTCTCCCTTCAGAAGATTGTCCTTGCAGGCCCACCACAGGAGATCCTGTGCGACCCTGTTCAGAACCTGAAGTAGATCTGACATGTTGCCGGAGAATTGAGACCATTGTGTCCCGAGAGCCTGATGAAGGGATCTTATTCTCAGACAAGCCCTCTGGCACCAGAAAAACGCTGAGCAACCTCAAGTAGTCGAAGGCGGGGAGACACTAGGCACTGTGAAATTTGGTGACCATCTACAGAATGTATTCACTCACTTCGGGTGGCAAGGTCTTTCCCAAGGATGTATCCAGTACAGCCCCGATGAACTGTAGCTTTTGAGATGGTATTATATGGTACTTCTTGTAATTGAGGGAGAAGCACAGTCCTTGGAGAGAGTGGCTCAGATGATTCAGGACTTGTTTGGGAGAATGTGCCCTGATCAGCCAATCGTCCAGGTAGGGGGTAGACATGAATCCCCCCCCACGCCCGAGACTCGCTGCCACCACCGCCATCAGTTTGGTGAAAACCATTGGGGCAGAGGTCAGCCCGAACAGCAGAACTGGAAACTGATGAGAACCGCCAACAGCGAACCTCAGGTACTTTCTGTGCTCGAGACGGATTGGCACATGAAAATAAGCATCCTGAAGGTCCAATGACACCATCCAATCCTGGAGCAGGAGGGCCTGAAGGATCTGAGAAAGTGCGACTTTCTTGAACTTGTCCTTCCTGAGAAATTTTTTTCAAGTATCTCAAGACCAAGATGGGTCTCAGTCCTCCGTCCTTCTTGGGGGATCAGGAAATATGGAGAATACTATCCTTTGTTCCTCTCCGATACAGGTACTGGCTACATAGCACCTTTCTCTAGTAGGGTCAAATCTCCTGCACAAGGAACAGATCTGGAACCTTTAACGAATGGCTTCCCGGTGGATGATTCTGGGGTCTCTGAATGAAGGAGAGGGGGGCAGTAACCTTGGGCTATGATTTGTAATGCCCAAGCATCAGAAGTAATACCCCGACATTCTTTCAGATGCTGAGACAGTCTGCCTCCACCAGGGTGTCTTGAGTCAAGACCTCGGAGGTTTTGAGGTGAACGAAGCCGTGGCTGATGGTAAAGATTCTGTTGCTTGGGCGGGCTTTGCACCTCTCCCTAGTCCACCACGAGAATCTTCTTTGGCCTCTTTGACCAGCCATTCCTCTCACTCTTCCAACTGAGGAGTAGTAGTGAAAGGGTCTACCCCTTCAAGACGGTCTACTAGGCTAAAAGGGCTCAGGCTGCCCAATAGCGGTACCTAGAGACCTGGCTGCTGCCTTCAAGGTCTGCAGCTTCTCAAGGCTTTTGTCAGCCTTGCTGCCAAAAAGATGAGACCCATCAAAAGGAATATTACAGAGTCTAGACTGCACGTCCGGTGCAAATCCAGACTTCCTTAACTATGCAAACCTGCGTATCACGGTGCTTGCGGCCATGGCTCTGCTGCTGCTATCAGCAGAATCCAAACCTGACTGAAGAGACTCACACATCACCTCTTTTCCATCTTTTACAATGGCCAAGAAGCCGTCTCTTTCTTACCCTTCGGGAATATGTTGCCACCATGGATGCACAGCCCCATAGGGTGTAGGTGAATTTAGCAATGGCACATATAGAGTTGGCTGATTTGAGAGCCATGCTCCCAGCAGAAAATACTTTCTTTGACCAGGCATCTATACGTTTATCATCCCAATCTGGTGGGATGGTCGGATAGGCAGCCTCCTTGGAGGTAGCGGTTGCTGCTTGCACCACCAGACTTTCTGGGGTAGGATGTTTAGACAAGTAGCCAGGGTCACTACTTGATGGCCTATATTTTTCTGGTCAAGTTTCTGTTGACTGCCGGACTTGATTCCAGTGCTTCCCAATTTGCACTTACTCTCTTTTGTAGAGCGATTTGAAAAGGTAGGATAGGATCGCCTTGAGGACCTATGTCCAGGATATCCGTGAGGTCATCCTGTACGAAAAAAATAAATCAGTGATCAACTGTCTGTAAGATGCACCTGCGTGATCATCTGGTTCTGGCTTATCAAAATCCAACTCTGGTGAAGTTTCCACCCCACCGGCTGACTGTAAATTTTCACGCAGTTCCTGCAACCTAGATTCCTCGGATATAAAGCAATCAGGGACATTAGGAGTGCCATATTGCAATTTAAAAGGTGGATCGTTGTCATCTGAAGGCTCATTGTCTTCATAAATGGATGCGAGTGATTTAAAAACATTCTTTCTAGGCAAAGATGTGAAGGAATTACTGCTAAAGGTGTCGAAGTCGTTGATGCCTTCGATGAAGATGTCTTGGGCATCGATGGCACTGGTGGCGTCAACGGCGCCACTGGCATCGATAGACATCGACTTGTCCGTCAACTTTGTCCATGATGCACTTGGATGGCTCAAAGGATTCCTTGATGACCTTTCACTGTGTCGAGGCCTCAACGGCTCTCGATGATAATCTTGCCTTTGTCCTGGGCTCAAGGGCGCGGAGGATTCGGCTCGAGCCCTTTCGTTACTGGGTTCAGAAGGTGCGGCAGGAGCATGACCTACCTGCTTCGAGGGTTCCTGGCTCTTGAAAATGTTTAGCATTTCCTGCCTGAATTATTCCCATTCAGCCGGAGTAGAGGCCTTAGTGGGGCAAGATACAGTCCTCTCTGGCAAGGAGTCAGATGAGGAAGACTAAGTAGGTGATTTATGATGCCTTTTCTTCGATTTCTCAATGAGCAGTGGTGGGAGCCACTCCGTGACCGGGACCTTTTAGTCTTCTTCCGTCGAGGAGAGGAGCCTCTCGCTTTGTAGGAAGAATGTTTTTTTGACGAGGTAGATGACGGGGATTTTTTGGGGATTCTATCTACCTTGAGAGCTTTTCCGGTCATCGATTGACACTTCTGACAGGTCAAACTCTTGTGCTACACACCGAGACACCACAAGAACACCCAATGTGGGTCCGTCGGTGCCATTTCTGCGTCGCAGTCTTGGCATTTTTTAAACCCGGTCTTCAGGGTTGATGGAGACAAAGACATTGTTGACAATTTTCAAAGAAATATATGAAGCGCACTGTAGTTCACAAAGCAAAAGCTTACTCGGAAAAACAGAACTGAAGCCAACGGGCGCTGCGCATGCTATATAACCTTCTGTGACATCACCCACAAGGCGGAGGCCCTCGAGGGACATCGAGTCAACCGCATCGACGTACAGCGACATCCGCCAACATTTTGTGCCGAAGCAGCTGAAGCTGGATATTGGAGATATGAGGAAGGTGTGACTGAATCCATTCGAAAGATCTACGCCCCTCCAGTACAACAATTCACCAGCTGCCACTGGTCTTAGTCAAGGAAATATGTGTGCTGCAATTGTCCTAATCAGATCTAGCTGTTCTGGATCCTATATTAATGTAGCTTCTAAATATTCCACAAACTATTTTTTCATGTCTTTCCATCAAAACTCACGCTTACAAATCCATAGATCTAAACCCTACATTCATCTGGTTTGCAGCAACAATCAAACAAGGTAGTCAGTGATTGTGCCAATGGATTTGTAAGAGCTTCTTCCACATTGTACGATCATGCTTTGTATCCACTGTTAGTTTACCAGTTGCAGACTGATTATTTATTCTGTAAATCAGCTTATATTGACTGCCTTCTATACTTTAATTTAGGTACGATACTAATGGTTTTTGGCTATGGAAACTTGGAAAAATAGATTTGATTAATAATTCTGATTCCGAACCTGCCTTGCACGCCGCCCTCCCCTGCCGCCAATTTTCAAGGGTTCTATTTCATTTCATCGACTGATTGTTTTCCAAAACGTTTTTTTACAAATATTTTTAAAATGGAAAATACTCATCGAAATTGATTTTTTTTTTATTTATAGGGGGCTCTGCCCCAAACCCCCATACTCTATTGTTTGTTTTTTTCTCCATTCCCAACCCCCCACCACTTATATGTACTTTCCACCAGCCCACTATATTTTACATTAAGTTTTTTCATTGAACATTTTTTCGTAAAAGAAACATCTGAAAAAATGTCGATGAAAGGACATTGTACCCTTTCAAAGATTTCTTCTGAAAGCAGTTTGGTCCTTTTCACAAAGAGAACTTCAGTTAAGATATATTAAAAATCATAAAAACGTCACTAATTGCTGTGGAGGTAGGGGGGAGTGCAACAACTGAACCATTCTTTGCAGCTACACAGAACATGTCCTCGCTCTATGAAATATACAATCTTCTCCAAAGTTGAAAATGCCAATTCATGGAAGAGAAAAAGTTGAGAGGTGGGCTGGGTATATGCCACTGAGGCACCGTTGTTTCCATTATGGGGGCTGTGTAAATTTCTTGGGCAACACTGCGCTAATACCTATAACTAGTGTCATTCAACATTCCAAGGTACCAGCCCAGCTATGTGTCACTCAGAAGAGTGTTTGTTCACATTTGAACTGGCGTGAAAAGGGCACCGAAGAATGAGACATGCATGAAAAAGTGCCAAGGAACAGCTAACAGTCTTGTACAAATTGCTTTCTAATTGCTATTAACTATCTAGCTAACAACTTGGAATGGTTAACAATATACAATCGAGGTGCAAACTGTATAAATTCAGTACATTGAAAAAAAAGTAAAGTGGTATAGTACATGCAATGTCTGCAATGTTTGAAGCCTTGCGGCATTAGTGAAGCTACTGGGGGCAGTGGAAGAAGGTTAGTGGGAGGAGAAGAAGATGCAACTCCAAAAGTGTTGAGTGCCGATAGGAAGAACACATTTTCTGTGTGACAGTATGTTTAGTAGGTCATTTGTGCAGAGGAAACTGTATGTGTATATAGAAGGGAGTCCCAGTTGAAGATATCGCTCTTATTTTACTACTGGAGAGGTCTGCCCTGGTAGCGAAGAAGGGTTGAGGATTGCTGGAGGGCTGTGCGAGAAACTGCTCCGTTCTCATGGTGGTCGTTAGTGCAGTGGACGGAAATACTAGCAGTGTGAGAGTGGACAACTAAAGTGTTTAGTGGAAGGTAGAAAGTAGCGTAGTATGCAGGTCAGTAAGCAGTACACACAACACAAGCCGCCACATGCAAGAAGGGCCAATCAGTTCCTCTAATAGCCCTACATATAAAGCAGCTATTGCTCAAGAAACTATATATACACAAGGAAGAAATAAACAGAGAAACATGGCAAATGCAACCATCAAGGACCAATATGTAAAATGGAACCATCAGGGATCAATACACGAGATGCAGAAAGGAGGAACAACATTTAAAGACATAAAGGCCAAGGAAAAATATTCAAGTTGCAGCAGATACTCTGTTAGGGCAGAATAGGAGGTGCATCCATTAGGAGCAATATAAAAAAAGCAACAATCCCTCAGCATCAATACGTATAAAACAGTTACTATGGTGTAGTGTGAGGTGAAATGATCACTCAAGGAGTACACCAATTAGGAGCACTCGATGTGAGGCAACAATTAGGAAGAGTCATTGATGACAAGTTTGGATGTGAGGTGTAGTAATCAGGAGCAGGTGGGAACAAGCACTCAAATGAATGTAGTATCTCAGGTGCAACGATTACCAAGGGTACAGTAGTTGCTGGGAGCAATGTATGGGAGGCAATAATCAAGGATCAATGTGAATGATGCAGCAATCACTTTGGGAACAACAATCGGGAGCAATGTATCCGAAGCAGCAGTCCGTTCTAAAGCACCTTTTTTAATTCATGGATGTATATCCAATAACTATCTGCACAAACGATCCCAACATTTAATCTGTAGATTTTTGTAGTTCCTTTACACATGTGATAACTTTTATAGGTCACTTGTAATGAGCCTGTGCAAGTTCCAAACATTGTGGCTTGGTGTATTTCCATTCACTCCACAGCTCGCCTCTCATTTTATTTTGTTTTGGCCATTAGTTGGCACTGAAAGCGCTACCTTTAAACTGAAACTATCATCATTAAAATAAGAGCTTTATAATAAGAGTGTCAAATAGAAGCTGTGAATGAGGGTCTGAAATGCTTTTCAATTGAGATGACATGTGGATGGATACATAGACTTTTGGTGTTTGGTCATGTGTCCACCTGTTTAGCGCCCATTTCGAAGTCAAATCTATATGATTTTTCCCCCATTCCCACCCAAAACCATACCCCCTTTTGCACTCTTTCCCTGAATTTGTATGGTGTGCTGAATTTGGCATACATGTTTGCTTCCAAAATGGTGGCTGCTATATGTTAACATTAAAAAAAAAACGTAATGTTACTTGTTCTTTGATTAAAGAATATATATATATATATATATATATATATATATATATATATATATATATATATATATATATATATACTAGTGCTTTTAAGTTATCTAATATATATATGTATTTATTTTGTATTAAAAATGAACAACATACTTTTATAGATCTGTTTTGTTGCAAAATGTCTGTGAAAATGTCCATGTACTTAGTTCTGGGTGTTGCTGTAGTGTTTTGGGATGTAAGCAGTAACCGATTGGATGAGCAGCATGTTAGTGATGTTAGTATGATGTGATTGGGTCTAGAGTATGTACTTTTTTCCCCAAGGTAGCCATTTTCTTTCACAGAATCCTGGTTTGCACCCAAGCAGGGCTGTACAGGCTGCAGTGCGAGTGAACCCGATCTTTAAAAGGAGAGGCTAGCATCTGGTTACTAGGAGAGGCTCTTGCGTGAAGCCCAGGAGCAGGAGTGGAATGTGGGCGAAGGAGAGGCTCATAGCAAGCAGGAGGTTAGCTTGGGATCGCTGGGAGAGGTTTGTCTCCATTTTGGCTTTGTGTTCATGGGTGCGCTCTATAAGGAAGACATGGTATCAACAGTAAGACAGACACAAATGACCACAGTTCAAGGGTGTTTATTGAAATTAAAAAGGGGTTGGAAAATGGCTATCTAATCCTAAATCTACAGATGGGAGCAAAGTACGACCATCAAAAAATAATAACGCAGTCCTGTAGTGTCTTGTCAAAATAAAAGTGCCTATACTAATAAACCTATTGCCAATCCGTACCTCTAAATATAAATAGTGTGGAAATGTCATGCCTGCTGGACATACCTCTGGACCAGGAACGACCTCTCCATACAAAATGAGTTACGCCCATAGAACCATTAGACCCTTCTAGACAAAATGGAGGTTGTTCGATGCATTGCCCGGAAAACGACATCTGCATTGTTCACGTCGTTAAAATTCACGTGACTTAGGTCCGTCACGTGTATCACGGCAGTGCGTACATAAGCAGCGTGGAAACTCCGATCGCTGCTTCTGATTAAGTCAATTTTGGCATTTTTGTAGCTGAACTCCGGACCTGCGTTCTCGCATTCCCTTCAGCAACTTCTTTGGCCTATTTTGAGCGTGCTTTCATTCACACGCTAATTCCGGAGCTGCGTGTATCCTGTTCGCGTGCCAAGTCTCCACGCGGACGCTGTCTGCTAGCGCGGCTGTCCTGAGCTGCGTGAATCCTGTTCGCGTGCCAAATCTCCACGCGGACGCTGTCTGCAAGCGCGGCTGTCCTGAGCTGCGTGAATCCTGTTCGCGTGCCAAATCTCCACGTGGACGCTGTCTGCAAGCGCGGCTGTCCTGAGCTGCGTGAATCCTGTTCGCGTACCAAATCTCCACGCGGACGCTGTCTGCAAGCGCGGCTGTCCTGAGCTGCGTGAATCCTGTTTGCGAGCCAAATCTCCACGTGGACGCTGTCTGCAAGCGCGGCTGTCCTGAGCTGCGTGTATTCTATCGCGTGCTATCCTGCACGTGGTTTTCTGAACTATTTTTGAACATTTGGTACCTCTGACAGTTAACAGGTGAAATTCTAATTTCTGTTCATCGTAGGAAAGGAAGTATGTCATGAACTATTGGAAAGTTATTGTGCACAGTACTTTGGACGCTATCCTGTGGTGCACCAACCCGGTATCTAGCGAGAGCCTCGTGCTGTTCGGGATAAGTCTCCCTTACTAATATTCCCTTCCTTTGTTCAACTCCTGATTTTCTTCAAGGAACTTTCGTGGATTACTTCAGTTTTTGCCATAAGGTCAGTGTCTGAATTAATGCTAAAACTGTGTTATCTTAGTAATTTGATTGGGACAGTTTCTTATGATACTTTATCTATCCTAGGCATACTTCCTACACAATTCCCACGCCCTTTCCAGTGATCCATCTCTCGGCCTGTTTTATCCAGTCAGAGAGTTGTATCATTTGGAAGGTCTAATTTGACCTGCCCACAATCAAGTTGTGTGAAAATAGGATCCGGAAGAGCCCTACCAAATTGTATCCTTTATTGGTTACCGTATCCTTTTCAGTTGATACATTGGTGATTTATGACAGAATCAGAAGCCATGGAGGGTACGGATCGTTTAGCTGTTTTGACTCAGTTAATCACTGACTTGAGAAATGAAATGATTATGGCACAGGACGTGCTACGGCATCGAATGGATGTTATGCAAGATGCCATGCATGCCACTCCTCTGGAAGCATAGGTTCCAGTAGCCACTGCATCTGGATCTGGGACTACGACACCATCATTATGGCAGGAAACTCTTAAAGTTGTTATGCCCACACAGTTTCCCTTGGCTCCCCCGGAAAGGTTCACAGGTTATCCTAAAACCTACAGAACTTTTGTTAATCAGTGCCGACTTCATTTTCTTTGCCGGCCTAATTCATTTCCTGATCTAACTACTAAAGCAGCATTCGTTCTTTCCCATTTGGGGGGTACAGCTGCTGCTTGGGCAAATCCTTTATTGGAATCAAATAGCCCTTTGTTGTACGATTGCGATGATCTTCTGGCTGCTATGAACAAAGTCTTTGATATGCGCTACGCTAGTCAAGCCACAGATCTGGAGTTGCTGAAATTACAACAAGGCATTCAACTCCTGTTGGTTTACATTGCATGATTTAACCAATTAACAGCCGAAACTCAATGGCCGGAAGACAAGAAGACGGCTGTTTTCTACAAGGGTCTTTCAGAAGAACTCAAAGATGCCTTGTCCACGGTCCCAGTGGTTCCTACAGGTTTTTCAGAATTTCTTGATTTAATCTTACAAATTGATGCCCGAAGAAATGCCCGCAAAGGAGAGAGAAAACCTTTCCTTCATGCACCAGTTTGTTCTGATACACCGGCACCTTCTTCGAATGATCCTGAACCAATGCAAATTGGTGCGGTGAGAGGCCGGTTATCTAGAGCCGAAAGAGAGAACCGAAGGAAAAATAACTTATGTATGTATTGCGGTTCATCTGAGCATTTATTGGCGGCATGTCCTAAAAGACCAAATAAGCCTTCGGGAAACACCAAAACTCGACAGTAGCAGGAGTACCTGTGTCGAGTGTTACATCGGCCTCCATTACATTTCCAACGCATGCACCGATAGCTGTTGAGGTGACTTTACGTTTCAATGATCAAGACTTGGTTTCCAAGGCTATGGTTGACTCTGGAGCCACTAATAATTACATTGATGTCACATATGCCAAGAAATGTTGTATACCCCTTATAGACAAGAACAAACCTGAAACTGTTAATACTGTGGATGGATCGGTCTTGATTTCTGGTATGGTAACTCAGGAGACTGTACCTATTCAGATGACTTTATCAAATGGTCAATCGGAGGAAATAGTCTTCGATGTCATTGCGGCTCCTCAATACAAAATATTACTTGGACTTAATTGGTTGACTCTTCATAATCCCGCCATAGACTGGGTTACAGGATTGATCCAATATCCTTCCGTTTTTTGCAACAAACATTGTTTTATCAGCCAGGTGGTGTCAAATAAATCACATATGTTGGCCTCTATTGAGGAAACTTCCACTATTAGTGTGGTACATCAGAGTGGTACACATATACCAAGTGAATATGCAGATTTTGCTGATGTGTTTGACAAAGGTCAGGCAGAACAGCTGCCTCCACATAGGCAGTATGATTGTCCAATTGAATTAATTCCTGGAGCTAAAATTCCTACTGGTCGAGGTTATTCTTTAACTCTCAAAGAAGAGGTTGTCTTGAAAGAATACATCGATAAAGCTCTTGATATGGGATTTATACGGCCATCTCAATCGCCGGCTGCTTCTCCTTTATTCTTTGTTCCAAAGAAAGAAGGAGAACTAAGGCCTTGCATTGATTACAGGGCTATTAACGACATCACCATAAAGAATCAGTACCCTTTACCACTGATTAATGTTCTGTTAGATCAATTAGGAACGTCCAAGTATTTCTCTAAACTAGATTTGCGCGGTGCTTACAATCTGGTTCGCATTCGCGAAGGAGACGAATGTAAGACCGCTTTTAAGACGCAGTACAGCCTTTATGAATATTTAGTGATGCCTTTTGGTCTTTGTAACGCTCCCGCCACATTTCAGTTTTTCATGAACGATATCTTCAAAGATATGATGGACCAATTCGTGGTGATTTACTTGGATGACATTTTGATATATTCATCATCTTTTCCAGAACATGTTAAACACGTTTTAGCTGTCTTACAAAGACAGAGAGAACAAACTTTTTGTTAAAGCCGAGAAATGTGTCTTTCATACACAAGAAGTGGAATTTCTGGGTTACGACATTACCAATCGAGGTGTTTGAATGAGTCGTTCCAAAGTGAAGGCCATATTGAATAGGCCTGTTCCACACAATGTCAAGTCATTACAGTAATTTCTAGGTTTTGCAAATTTTTATCGCAGATTTAGTCGTTCTTTCTCCAAAACAGTGGCCCCATTGACAGCTTTAACTAGTTCTAAAATTCCATTCTGTTGGAACCAGAATGCCCAAGCTTCTTTTGAGAGGTTAAAAGAAGCATTTACCACTGCACCTGTACTTCAACATCCTGATCCGGATGGTCAGTTTATCGTTGAAGCAGACGCCTCCAGTGTCGCTACAGGAGCTGTACTCTCGCAGATTTGTGCTGAAACTAAGGAGGAGCATCCAATTGCTTTCTTCTCCCGCAAACTTACCCCATATGAACAAAACTATACTGTCACTGAGCGTGAATTACTTGCAATCAAGGATGCTTTCCAAGAATGGCGACATCATCTTCTTGGGGCCAAACATCAGGTGGTGGTGTATTCGGATCATAGAAATCTTCAGTCATTCAAAACTATGAAATGTCTTACAGCTAGACAGGCCAGATGGCATGTTTTTTTTGCTCAATCCGATTTTCAAATTACTTATCGCCCTGCCAGACAACATGTCAAGTCGGACGCTTTGTCTCGCATCGGTGAAGAGGTGAAAGAAGAATCATTGGTGCAAAATAAGTTGTTGGCAGATCACGTGATATGTAGTTCTGCACAATCTTCCCTAAAAAACGAGTTACAGGAGTGGGTGAAACTAAATCCACAATTGATTCAGGAATTGAATATTGATATATACAATGGTTTGCCTTTTAAACAAGGAGTACTCTACCAACTGGTACCACTCAGAACAAGGCCCTCAGTTGGGGTCATGATTCTTTGATTGCCGCCCATCCTGGACAGAAGAAGACTCTAGAGTTACTGAAAAGATGGTGTTGGTGGCCGTCTATAACACAAGATGTTATAAATTATGTTTCAACATGTTCGGTATGCAGTCAATGCAAGAACACTCCTGGCAAACCAGTGGGGTTTACTCCAGTCTCTACCTGTTCCCAAAAAAACATGGGACATGATATCAATGGATTTTGTGGTTGTACTTCCAAGAAATAAAGGCTACGATACCATATGGGTGGTGGTGGACTACTTTACAAAATTGGTGCTTTTTATCCCCTGTATTGGTGTACCAACAGCTGCTGGTCTGGCTGATCTATTCATCCGGCATATATTCCGGTTTTTTGGTCTACCTTCAGTGATAATCACTGACAGGGGCTCACAATTTGCGTCACGTTTTTGGAGAGCACTAAATTCGGCATTACTAATTGATGACAGATTGTCTAGTGCTTATCACCCTCAAACGGATGGACAGACAGAGTCAATAGCACTATGGAACAATATCTGCGATGTTTGTGCCTGCAGCTTCAGTCAGATTGGCTCAATGTTCTGCCAGCAGCGGAGTTCGCCTACAACAATTCCTATCATAGTGCCATAGGTACTTCACCTTTCTATGCTTTGTATGGGCAACACCCACGATCCATTCCTTTGGATTCCAGTTTGTCATTGGATACTCCTGCAGCAGGACGTAATTTTAGAGATCTTAAGAGTCTACAGAAGAAAGTTAAGCAGCAATTGGAGCAAGCTAAAAAACGAGAAGACCTATGCCGATGCTCATAGAATCCCTGCACCTGTCTACAAAGCAGGTATGAAGGTATGGCTGTCCACAAAAAACTTGAGGATACCCGGTAAAAAGAAATTGTTGCCTAAATACATCGGGCCATATGAAGTGCTCCACGTTATAAATCCGGCTGCTGTCCATCTGGCTTTGCCACAACAGTGGCAAGTGCATCCTGTATTCCACGTGTCACTCATCAAACCGTGCTCGGATGCCACTAGATTGCCTATACGGCCTGTTGCTATTTCTGTGAAAGGGTCAGACGAATATGAAGTACAAGACATTCTGGACATGAGGTTACGGTCTGGGAAACCATATTATCTGGTGGATTGGAAAGGCTATGGTCCCGAGGATAGATCCTGGGAACCTCTGTCTAACATTCATGCTCCAGATTTATTAAGGCGATTCCACTTGAAAAGGGGAGAGGCTGCTCCTTTGGGGGGTGGCACTGTCATGCCTGCTGGACATACCTCTGGACCAGGAACGACCTCTCCATACAAAATGAGTTACGCCCATAGAACCATTAGACCATTCTACTCAAAATGGAGGTTGTTCGATGCATTGCCGGGAAAACGATGCATACGTCGTTAAAATTCACGTGACTTAGGTCTGTCACGTGTATCACGGCAGTGCGTACATAAGCAGCGTGGAAACTCCGATCGCTGCTTCTGATTAAGTCAATTTTGGCGTTTTTGTAGCTGAACTTTGGACCTGCGTTCTCGCATTCCCTTCAGCAACTTCTTTGGCCTATTTTGAGCGTGTTTTCATTCACACGCTAATTCCGGAGCTGCGTGTATCCTGTTTGCGTGCCAAATCTCCACGCGGACGCTGTCTGCAAGCGCGGCTGTCCTGAGCTGCGTAAATCCTGTTCGCGTGCCAAATCTCCACGCGGACGCTGTCTGCAAGCGCGGCTGTCCTGAGCTGCGTGAATCCTGTTTGCGTGCTAAATCTCCACGCGGACGCTGTCTGCAAGCGTGGCTGTCCTGAGCTGCGTGTATTCTATCGCGTGCTATCCTGCACGTGGTTTTCTGAACTATTTTTGAACCTTTGGTACCTGTGACAGTTAACAGGTGAAATTCTAATTTCTGTTCATCGTGGGAAAGGAAGTATTTCATGAACTATTGAAAAGTTATTGTGCACAGTACTTTGGACGCTATCCTGTGGTGCACCAACCCGGTATCTAGCGAGAGCCTCGTGCCGTTTGGGATAAGTCTCCCTTACTAATATTCCCTTCCTTTGTCGTTTGTTCAACTCCTGGTTTTCTTCAAGGAACTTTCGTGGATTACTTCAGTTTTTGCCATAAGGTCAGTGTCTGAATTAATGCTAAAACTGTGTGATCTTAGTAATTTGATTGGGACAGTTTCTTATGATACTTTATCTATCCTAGGCATACTTCCTACACAATTCCCACGCCCTTTCCAGTGATCCATCTCTCTGCCTGTTTTATCCAGTCAGAGAGTTGTATCATTTGGAAGGTCTAATTTGACCTGCCTACAATCAAGTTGTGTGAAAATAGGATCGGGAAGAGCCCTACCAAATTGTATCCTTTATTGGTTACCGAATCCTTTTCAGTTGATACATTGGTGATTTATGACAGGAAAACAATGTTACAAAAAAGAAAGAAGCGTTCACAAAATGATATGTCAGGATGTTCAGGCCTTTGGTCTCCATTGCACACGTTTTCAGCACGGGACAAAACTGTACACTCGAGTTTAGCACAGTCTCTGGCTTCTCTAAAATGAGGATACAGTTCAATCATTAGCATCACGGCCTTCCCTGTCCAAGTTTCTTTGCCTTTTCAAAGCCTCTTCATTCAGAGGACCTGATGTGATGATCAAAATCTTCTTTCCTCTTTCATATTTTCACAAGTACTTTGATCTCATATTAACACAATGTGTAATTAGTCTCGCTCAGCCGGGCTCAGACCAACTTCATATGCTTTTCCATCAACTATCGGAGACTTTTGAATGTGCACAGGATTTTGGCTTGACCAGTTGCAGGACCACTTCGATTTCACAATTCTTTAGCACTCTTCACATTTGCCACCTTTCAACCGGATACCTAACAAAGACTTTCGAATGAGCATCCACTTGGTGCCGGACCACTGTCTACGGTATTGTTTCTTGGCTTCAAAGTTCAGTCACACATCTGATGTTTAATTGTGTTCATGGTGCTTGTCACATGCGCTTTATACAATGTTCTCTTTTAGTTTCCACTATACAATGTTACTGCTTGCAACCTTGGCTTCAACACAGACTGGTCTGTTATCAGTCTCCCCAACTCACTAACTGTGCTGTCGTCACTGGCGCTGCTTTGTTGTAGGAGCCAAGAACAATACCACGACAGCAAACGATTCTCCCCGCCTTGACTATCGACGTGGGAGAGCCCTGTACCTCCGACACACAATGCAGGATTCTTCAGCCTCGATTCCTGGTCTTATGTTTCCTATTAGCTAAGGTTCCTGAAAGTAACAGCCTTTCGTTGAAAAGGTCAACGGCTATTCCCTCCTTGCAATTCTCTTCAGTTTTGCAGTCTTTCGCCTGCCATTAAACTGCCATCTTCGAACTTGTGTTTTCTCGCGTGCTTTGCCCTTCTCAGCGTGTGCTTTCGTGCTCCGCCTGTTATCTGTGTGGGGAAGTTTAATGGAAGTCAGGTGTGTGTAATGGTCAACAGTAATTGCCTGACCATGCCTGACCATTGCATTGGGACATGGCAGGTATATGGCTTGGGTGTTTGTCTGTTTTCTCTTGTAGTGACCAGTCAGTGAGGAAAGTTTTGTGCTCCTACTTCCATTCCCCAAAGACCCCTCAGCCAGGTGATCCTCCCGCACTGGTTCACTCCCAGGAACTGGATCCATAAGCGATGGCCGTGTCCTGGCCACATGGATGACAGATTCCCCAGGGACTAGCGGATGAGACACCTTCAGGTTTCTCACAGCTCACGCCCGGCCGCACTGGCTACACTGGTTGGAGGTCTTTGACACTCCTGTGTGACTGTTGCCAGCTTCTTTTGTTGATGGGAGCCACTAGTTAAACGCAGGTAGTTGATTGCAGTGTCACTTTGCTTCCCTGAACCTTCGAGAATGGCAGAGGGAAGGCTGTACATGGAAAGTCCTGCATCCATTTCAATGAAACTCCTGCTCCGTTTATGTTGTGGAAGGATTTTGTAATATTAACAAAGCTTCTTTTTTTAATGTAAGTAATCGAATTGACATTGCACAACGTTTCCTTCCTTACGTTATGCGTGCTGATAAGCCGTGATTTCAGTCTCTCTAATTTTCCTATGGGAAAATAGATTTTTTTAAACACAAAACTGCTCATGGTGTACGAACCCTGATCAAAACGGAGGGGGTGCGAGAAGCAAAATCAGAACGCCTTGGTGAGCAGCTGGGCAGGGACGCCCATCTCCTTTCAAATAGACTCCCTCTGAACCAGAGAATAAGGGCATTGTGCTTTCCAATTTCAGCTACAGTGTTAGCTAAGTTTGAAAGGGAGGACAGATGGACCTGCTGTGCCTTTGGTCTGTTACTCTCTGCTTCAAACTACAGTACATATAACGGCTGCATTACGGAAGAATACGGCACTGTAGCCCATACTCCTGGAATAACGAACAACTAGAGTGACAGTTCTCACCATGAGCTGGAACCAACAAATGTGCTGTGGTGAGTACTCGCGTTCATTTACATACGATTCATAGCCACGGGCACATCATTTATATTGATGGGCATAACTTGTATATACACAGCAAGAAAACTGCTATTGTCGAGGCTATAAATCATGTTAGTGGTCGCCACGCTGAATATACATCCTTCATGGTAATGCGCATAGAAGTCATGTTTGCTTTGAGTCAGAGTGAGCTTAGTAAGAGTCAATTTCACATACCTGCGATATGTATTATCACACACAGTATTCATGATAATAGTCAAAGGTTCGGTTCGGTTCATTTTTCCTAAAACTAATTGATGTCCATAGCCTTTCTGGTAGGCTGTGTGCACATTGTATTTATTTGCATAAGATATAAATGTAAATAACTGTTAGAAATTCACAAAAGATACACATCACTTGGTGAATATGCACAATACAACTATGTGCATAACAATGATATACATCAGCATAGGATTCCTACAAACTTGCCTCAGATGCATATTTCCAGACTCCTATTATTGTGCCTTTGAGAATCACAATATCCCAGAGCACTTCATGATCACGTGTGTGTGCTTCCCACAAGCCTGCAATGTTTGGATCACCACGGTTGTTGAGTTTGTAACTAAATGCAAGGACCCAGCAGGTGGGCATCTGTGTTGCTTTTAGAGTGCTAATGAAATCTATAATTCCCTTTCAATTATTGAATGGCAATTAATTATGAAGCAACCGCCATCTAATCCTGCTTTATTTAGAGTCACCTAATTTATTGACCGCATAACAGATTCTTTTCTGGTGCCAGCCTGTTGGCAAGAGGATTCTGGGTACTGATAGTTTCCCTCTTTTAACGTCTCCATTAAAAGAGGGAAACATTTGCTGATATTACTATCCGGGCAACACTGGTGCATTAAGATTTAGAAGACCTTCCCTTACTAGGATGGGCCTCTTTCTTTTTTTATCTCCATGATGTGCATTCCCAGGCATAGTGGGGTCTGGCCAGTAGGCCACGATTATGCCATTTGCTTCTAAGCTCCATAAGAGAGTATGGAAATTGCTTTGGTACAAAGGAAATGGCTGGGACAGTTGAAACATTTTGAAAGGACTATTGATTTTATTTTGGCTTGGCCTCATTATATTACACGTCACATGAAACTTTGTTGCCCTTTTTTGTTTGAATTCTTCCAGTGTAAGAGCTGGCTGACAATTGCTAATATTTCTCTTTGGAAGTGTTGATCTGAAAAAAGTGTGCTCTTGTAAGAGACCTAGATGTGTCTTTGTCTATTTAAGGTTGTGTTGGAATACCACTTAATTGTGCCTTTTAAGTTTCATTAATTGAATAAACCACATTTTGTGCACAATAGTCATCAAATGTTATGGTTTTGATGGAACCCTTGATACATTCATAGTAATCAGTTTGTTGAAGACATTGCTGTGTGACTTGTAGTGGATCCTCAATACATTTGACTTATGTGCACACCATTTCTATTTAGATTAATAAAAATGGTCTTACAGTGCACATTAATTACATGCATGCAGACCAGATTATGTATTTACAGAGTGCAAAACCAGCCAGATAGACAGACAAGCGTTAGGGGGGAGGGGTTAGAAGAGGGATATGATGATTTAAGATTGTGAATATAATTAAGGTAGAGGGAAGCCAGTGAGCTGAGATCATGCAAAAAGTGGGTACTAGAAAGAGTGCCTGGTTGCAGGTCCATGAGGCCTTAGGAGCTAGGGAGTTTCTTCGTGGGAGGCAGTTATGTGCTCATTGAAAAGACAGGTTCATGCCTACACAAAAGCCCAAACTGATGGTATTGTCAATGCTTGTCAGTTTTGGATATTGGTTGGGTGTTTGAATGACACCTATAATCAAAGCTATTACATCGGAGTACAGCTAGAAGGGAGAGGACACATGAGGAGGAACACACACCTATAGACTGACCATGCCATTCTAATCCCTCTGACCATTCACACCCATGACCCCAGCCTGCACAAAACACATCCTCCTGGAATCTGAGCTACCTCTACCAAGCAGTGTCATCAGACCTTAGCCTGCCAGTGTTATTTTTAGGCAGTTGGCTGAGAATTAATTATTTTTATTTATTGATTGGGTATTTATAATGCAGCTATACAGCAAAAGGTGTTTCAAGGTGCAACAAGACAAAAGAGGGGGGAGCGATGCTCGGGACCGGGATGAAAAACAAAAAAAAACAGTACTACCACGCCTTGTGTCATTCGGAATCATGCAAATGAAAAGCCCTTGCAGGACAAGGCCGCGGTGTTGTACGCAGGAGACGCTGCCCGATTTGCACGCAACATGTTTGTTACGTCCATGCTACCGAGCCTATAAACTCCGACGTTTGCACCCTCTGTGGCAAAGCCCTCGCAGGACAAGGCCGTGGTGTTGAACGACGCAGGTTCACAGGAGGAGATGCCCGATTTACACAACACATTTGTTACATCCACGCTACTGATCCTATAAAATCTGAGGTTCGGACCCTCTGCGTCAAAGTCCTCACAAGACAAGGCTGCGGGGGCCAGGTACGATGTTAGGGCGTTTGCTTGCTCTGCGCTTCTTAGCCCTTCTGACTGCGTCCCTCCCTTCTCCTGCAACCTGCGCCCCTGTCCCTTGCGGAGTGCACCCCTTCCCTTAGGATTCCTACCTTTGTTGTCCCCTCTGACCACTCCTTGAGCTCCCCTCTTGCCTTTCCATCTTGTCCCCCCTTGCGCTCTCTCCCTGCTTAGCCCCTCGCTTTCCTTGATCGCGTGCCCTTCCGTGCCCCTTCTACCCCTGCCTGTTACACACGCACCCGCGCCACTCCCATCTTTGCAACACCCTCGTTGCGCCCCCCCTGACCTGTGTGGCCCCTCGCAATCTTGATTGCGTTGCATCTGTCCTCTTCTAACCTTGACAACATTCTCGCTGCACGTCCCCGATTTACGTGGTCCCTCGCAACCTTTGTTGCATGTTCCTCTGCGCCTCTTCCATTCCTGACTTCGCTCGCGCTGCACAGCCCTGACTTGCGTGGTCCCTTGCAATCCTTGAGCGCGTCTGCCTGCGCTTTGCGTCCCTCGCCTGCGTGGCACCTCGCAATCCCATGATCGCGTGTGTCTGGCAGCCTTTCAATCCTCGGCCACGCTCGCGCCTGCGTGCCCTTAACCTGTGAGGTCCCTTGTAATCCCCGATTGTGTGGGTTCCTCGCACTTTCCATCCTTGGCTTTATTCGCATCTGCGCGTCCCTGCCTGTGTGGTCCTTCGCAACACCTGATCGCGTGTGCCTCACACCCTCCCTTCTCCAGACATCTGCACCCACGCAACCCCCTCAATATCCTTGACCCCTCTGTGTGTCTTACCTTCACCTTCCCCTGCCCCATCCCTTATCCCCAGCTGCTTCCCTGTCCCTTGGTGCATTGCCTGTGTTCTGCTGTGCTCTTCCCTCCTATGTTTTTTTCCTCATTGACTGCTCTGTTGTGCGTTGTATTGCTCCGTGTTCTGCTGTATTCTTCCTTCCTCTAGGTTTTCATTCGTCGACTGTTCTGTTGTATTTTGTTCTATGTTCTGGCTGTGCTTCACCCTCTTCTAGGTTTTCTTTTAGCGACTGCTCCATTTCTTGATGCCCTTGTAACCTGATTGTTGTTTCCCGGACTGCCTTGTTTTCTGCTGTGCCCTTCCTTAGAGCTCTTCCTCTCACTTAATTTATTCACCATTTGTTCTTGTCCCCTTCCGTTGTGTCTGCTTGCACCCCTCCTTGTGTCAGCCGCCCATATGGTCTCCCTTCTTTACCTTCTTTCCTGCGCCTCACCTCCTCCCCTCTACCTCTCTACCTCTCTTCTTTCCCCCACCTCGTCTATATGTTTCTCCTATCTTTTCCAACTACTTGTCTATTGACTATCCTGCTCTTCTCACTGGTAGGAAGAAGTTCAAAAGGGATATCCTGGTCTCCAACCCAGGGCTCCCCATCTCGAACACCTATGCCAGCGCTTCCTCCAGACAGACCCTCACTGACATCCTCTTTGTCGTTCCTTCACCAGACCTATGGACTTCTCATATGGTCCGGTGGTCTGGTGGATTCCTGCCTCTGTCATTCCTATGCAGGGATACTCCTCTTTCGAATGCCTTGCCTGCAGGCTGTCTCTCACTGTGGCTACTATCTATTGGCCACCTGGTCCGACCACTTCCTTCCTCTCCCCCTCCCTCCTGGGCTCGACCACTTAACTCCTCCTCCTTAGAGACTTCAACATCCACCTGGATGCTTCCTGTCCTTCCTCTGGACTCTTTCGCGACCTATGCAACTCCCTCTCTTTATATTCTCTCCTCTGGCCCGACTCACTCTGCAGGGCACTCTGGATGTTCTCATCTCCTCAGACCTCACCCTCTCACCACTTCTCTCTCCTGGAGTGATCACTTTCTCCTTTCCTCCGACCTCCCCCTCTCTAACCCTCTCACCACTCCTCTCTCCTGGAGTGGGGACTTTCTCCTTTCCTCCCATCTCTCCCTCTCTACCCCCCCAGGCCAACCCAACTCAAGCACTGACATCTACCTTCTAGGTCATCCGACCCATGAAGCGTGTGTTAGTTGAGGCTTTCACCGCCACTTTCTCACCCCCTCCTTCACCTCTGTCTGACTCACATCCTGACACAGCCCTTTCCATGCTCCACTCTACTATATCTGATGTTCTTGCCCATGAGGATGCGCTTAAAGCCCAAAGCCAAGTGCAACTCCTGGTACGACTCTGAACTTGTCACTCTTAAACGCAAGTGTAGGGTGGCTGAGAAGAAATGGCTGGCATCTTGTGCATCCTCTGACAAAGTGGCCTGCTGCCTGCTCCAAAGGCAATACCAGCTCACTGTCCGCAGTGAAGAAGAGAGCTCACGTCCAAGCCCACGTCCCTGCGGCATCAAACAAATCGGCCAAACTCTTTAAAATCTGCAAGGAGCTGGGCAATCCAGCTGCAGTCTCTACTTCGCCTGTCCCCTCCCAGACCCTCTGCACGGCACTGGCTTCTCATTTCATCTCTAAAACCCGGGACATCCTGTCCACCCTCTCGTCCTCTCCTTCTCGCTCTACTCTCTCCTCTACCTCCAGCCCCCCTGCGGCCACCTCTCCTACCTCTTTCCCTTCCTTTCCTCTCTTCTCCCCTGACGAGGTTCCTAGACAAGTATGATCTATAAAAGTCTAGTCAAAACAGTTTCTTCCCTGTCCTTCCAAAACCATCAAGGACCACATTGACACCCTCGCTCCTGCCGTGGCCGACTTCTGCAATCACTCCTTTGCCACTGGAGCCTTCCCCTGCCCCCTGAAGCACTCTCGTGCACCCTCTTCTCAAGAAACCCTCAGCCGACGACTCCGGCCCTGCTATCGCCTGATCTCCATCACTCCTTTCCTGGGCAAACTCCTGGAAAAGCTGGCCATCTCCCAGCTTAATCTTCACACTGAATCTGTTGGTTGTCTCCATGACCATCAGTCTGGCTTCAGAGCAGCCAGAAGCACGAAAAAATGCTCTCCTGAACATCCATGAAGACCGGCTCTCTAACCTGGATTCTAATCTCCCCTCTGTCCTCATCTTACTCGATCTCTCTTCTTCCTTTGACATGGTCAACCATGCCATCCTGCTCAAGCGTCTGTGATAAACTGGGTATCACAGATCAGGCCCTGTCCTGGCTGACCTCTCCTCTCCGACCAACCATTAGAAGTCCAACATGGGTCCTTCCTCTCCTCTATCTCACTCTCTACCTGTTGTGTTCCCCAGGGGTCTAACCTCTCTCCCTGGCTTTTCAACCAATACTTGGCACCTCTCGCCCACCGCATTGCCACTCTCTGCTCCAACTTTCAGTGCTATACGGATGACACTCAGCTCATTTTCAGGCTACCCTCTGCCACCTCCGACTGTCTGCAATCCAGGAATGATGTGCCACCAATGATCTCTGCCTTAATGTCAGTAAGACGGAGATCCTCCTCATTGGCACACCACACTCCCTTGGCCCTCTTCCTACTCCCACCTTTGAGGCTAAGAACCTCAGGGTCATCTTCGACTCCACACTCTCCTTTTCTCCTCACATGCAGACCTATCTAAGAAGTCAAACTACCCACAGCACCTCCTCAGAGGTATTCTTCCTTTCCTCACCTTCCCCCAGAAGCTCCCTCTCTAGGCGGCTGGACTACTGCTACAGCCTCTTTCTAAATCTGCCTGCTTTTACTCTTCGCCCTCTGAAACTCATCCAGAACAGGACTGCAAGACTTTGCCTTGGCCTCAAGCCCAGGCATTGTATCTCTCCAGCCCTGAAATCTCTTCAATGGCCTCCGGTGGCTGCAAGGATCAAGTTCAAGACCCTTTGCATTGGCCACAAGGCCTTCTGGGGCCCAAATTCCTCCAACTCTCTCTTCGGAAAGTTCTTCCTACTCGAGCTCTTCACTTCTCCACTGTCAACTCCCTCAGGGTTAATAGCTTCTCCAAGCAATGAGTTGGTGGTAGATCTCTTTCTTCGGCTCGGGCCTCCCTCTGGAACAGCCTCCCTGGCTCTCTGAAACTTGAGCTGAACCATTTCTGGTTCCGGAAGCACCTCAAGACCTTCTTTGCTTCTGCTTTTTCTCTTCCTTTCCCCTGCTGATCTCCTGTCTGATACTGCACTGGTCACCTGGCCACCCTGTGAATTCCGGGCCAAGTCCCTGCCTGCCCAGTTGCACACCTGCACTGACTCCTGGCAACCCTGTGCACTTGGGTCTGTATCTGCAACCCTACAGTCCCCTTACCTGCACTTATTGGACATCCGCTGTTTGCACTTAACCCTGCACTTGCCACCTGCTGGCCACACTGCTTGTTTTGATCCCATGTACGGCACTTGCCCTTCCTCCCCCACCCCTGCCACTTTTCCCCTCTCACTTGACCATCCGCAATCTCAGTGTCACTTGGCCTAGTAAGATAGTTTCCCTGTCCTCCCTCTGTCCCCCTGCCTTGCCGCACCTTGAAACATTTGTGTATAGGCGCGTTATAAATGCCATATCATAAGTGCAGTAACAAAAAGGGTGGGGGATGCGAGAAGTGCAGGTCTCGGCAGAATGGCCCATGGGTTATGCGAGTGCCATGGGGAGGCCAGGTAGACCAGTGCCAGGGGAATGCACAGTGTGCAGGGGAAAGAAGGTCCACATGCTAAATGTGAGGGACAGGGCTGAAAGAGCTCAATGGGGAGCAGGTCCAGCCATGCTAGTGCAGGGGGAGGGAGCCCGGTAGGTCAAGTGCAGGTTGGGCGGTAAGAGGGGGTCAGGGGAGACCAAGTGCAAGGGTAGACTGGTCCAGGAGGGCCTGGTGCCCTGTAAGAATCGGAGAAAAATACAGCCAGTGAAAAGGAGGTAGAGGGGACATTAGCAGGGTAGGGGGAGAGGGAAGGAAGAAGAGAAAAGGAAGGTCTTGAGAAGCTTCCAGAACTTGGGGAGATCTGGCTCAAGTCTGAGAGGGGCAGAGAGGCCATTCCTGAGGGAGGCACCTGCGGAGGAGAGAGATCTACCCCACACTCTCTGCTTGGAAAAGCATCCAATCTGCAGAGTTGGAGCTAGAAGACCAAAAGGCTTTAGAAGGGAGGTATTTAGGGAAAGAGAGAGTTGGATGTAGTGGGGCCCCAAGCCCCAGAAAGCCTTGCGGATGATACAGAGGGTCTTGAACCTGATCCTCACAGCAACCGGGCGCCAGTGGAGAGATTTCAGGGCTGGAGGGATGCGGTCCCTGGGCTTGAGGCCAAGAATAAGTCTTGCAGTCCTATTCTGGATTAGTTGAAGGGGGCAAAGGGAGGAGTTCGGCAGATTAAGGAAGAGGTTGTTGCAGTAGTCCAGCCTAGAGAGGACCAGAGATCTGGAGACAATGAGTTTCTAGGGAAGTGGACCTTCTTGGCAAGGTCCATGATGTGAGGAGAGAAGGAGTGAGAGGAGTGAGAGGAGTCGAAGATGACACCAAGGTTTTTTGCCTCACAGGAGGGTAAAGGGAGACCCATGAGGGAGGGTGGCCAGAGTGTAGGAGAGAAGGACAGGAGGGAGCTGGGCTCCCAAAGAGAAAGATCTCAGTCTTACTGACTTTTGCAAGCAGATAGGCTATTAGCTCGGCAGCTGAAGGGATCAGAGGCAGCTAGGACGATCCAGCGGACATTGAGCGCAACCAAATCAGTGGCTATAATAAGAGGCCTTTGCATAATTTTATTTATCACTATATACGTCAGAACAACCCCATTCTCGGGAGATATATCGGTACTTCTCAGATATATCTGTACCAAAGATGACAGCCAGGGAACAGGAAGAGGTGGACAGAGATATTAGGAAGGAGGAGATGGAAGCTGCTATTAAGGCATTGCTATTGAATAAAGTGCCGTGACCTAATTGCTTCAAGGCAGCGTTTTACAAAAAATATGCAAGGCAATTGATGCCGAAATTGGTGGAATTATTCAATGCAATAGTGGCTAGTGGGGGGGTAACACAGACTATGACAGAAGCGAAAGTGGTGGTGTTTGGGAAACCAGGTAAATCCTTAACGAAATGTGGGTCATATAGACCCATCGCATTGATGAACATAGATGCAAAACAATATACAGGCATTCTGGCTGTGTGATTAGCGCCTCTCCTTCCGGATTTGATATATACTGATTAATCGGGGTTCATTATGGGTAGACAGACCTCTGATAACATCAGGAGAGTCATCCACTTAATAGAGAAAGTCAATTCTAAAACAGATTCCATCAGTGTTAGTGTCGTTCGATGCTGAAAAGGCGTTTGATCGGGTGGATTGGCCTTTTTTATTTGCAGCTATGGAGCAGATGGGAATGGGAACTAAATGTATCCAAATGTGGGGCAAATTATCCCGATACCTGTTCTTCGGTCATTCTTTGTGAGACTGATTAGAGTAGTTTTGGGATTTCGAAATAAAACCCAGAGAGTAGCATTGCATATGCTAATGGCACCTAGCGACGGTGGGGGGGGTTTCCTTCCGAATTTTGCAAAGTACAATGAGGCGCAACCGTTACGTGTACTCCGCAAATGGTTTATGAGAGATACTTCGAAACCCTGGGCAAGGATGGATAGGGCAGTGGCAGGGTGTCCCTTGGAAGGGGTCCTCAGGCTACATAGACAAGATAGGCCTCAGAACACACGGATCAGCCAAGTACTGGCAGTAGTTTGTGATCTATGGGACCGACTAATAGAAAAGGGGAATCTATCTACACGGCCATCTCTGTTTACCCTGCTATTTGGGAACCCGCAATTTCGCCCAGGGAGCGGTTTGGCAGTGGTGGAAACGGGGGTGCTCAAAGTTATGAGATATGATGCAGGTAGGGGAAATCTCTGCATTTTAGGAATGCAAACAATTTGTGGGTTTATCGGAGAAGGATAGGCTGGAGTAGGGGTGTGGCTTGGCGGCATGAGGTAGGAGACGTGTCCCGGGAGCTCCTCCCTGATCCTGCAGCAGATCCGACAGAACTGGCGTGATCTGTAATGAAATATAGCTGAAACACGCAGCGAAGGTGGTGTAACATCCAGAGAGAACACAATAAGGTAAGGTACAATCGACCAGGAATACATTTATCAATGTGAAAAGAAGACTCCGGGAGAGAGGCATTAAATATGCAATGTTGATACCGTCTAAACTTAGGCTTGAACATGGTGGAAGGGCACCGTTATTCCACACACTGGAGGAGGTGGGGTCCTCTCTAGAGACCCTCCGGAGGTCCCAACGAGACAGAGGCAAGAATGACTGAGTGGAGGTTCACCTGTGGAGCTTGTGCAGTGCATCCTCAGAGCATCCTCAGAGCAAGGAATACAGTGGACATTGTGAGCTCATGGCAGCTGAGATGTTACCCATGGACTGGGTTGTCGCGATGACTGGGTCCAAGTGAGCGCCCTCCCAAGCGTGTGCATATGGGTGATTTTATGGTGGTGAGGGAGGGGGGAACTGTCAGGTTGGTGTTGCGGGGGGGGGGGGTTACAGTGAGCTATCACTACCCAGACAGCCAGGCTCCAATTTAAGAAAGGGGGGCATAAGTGGGGTCAGGAGACTGGAGCATGTAGGGTGGGTTTGTTGTAAAGGTTACTGGTTCAAGCAGGTTCGTTGGATTACGAAGTACCACAGTGATGTATAGAATGGTCAAATATGCTATACCAGGTTGAAATGTGACATGGGCATGCAATTAATGGGTCACTTAGAAACATCACATGGAATGTTAGGGGCCTGAGCTGTCCATCTAAAGAGTGCAAGGTACTGCTATACATACAGAGACACTAATTGGAAATAGCGTTCCTGCAGGATATGCATCTGTCATCAGACACAGAATCGAAATTTCGGAAAAGCTGGGGATGTCACCGATATTTCTCTTCTTACTCTTCATATTCTAGAGGGGTGTGTATTTTCAACCATGAATCAGTTGGGTTCTTTCTGACAACAATGGTGAAAGATCAAGAGGGGAGAGGTCTGGTGGTGCAGGGAATAATACAGGGCCGACTATACACTCTATTCAACTATTATGGGCCCAACCAGGACATGCTGGAGGCTCTGGAGTGGATTGACCGACATCTGGGGAAGTTGTCACCCGGGGAGATAATCTGAGTGGGGGATTTCAATGTGGTCATGGAGCAGGGCCTGGATCGCACAAAGGGAGTCCATTGACCGTCATCCAGGGAGGCTGGTAAATTGCAAGGCATGTGTACAACGTGGGAGGTCACTGAGGTCTGGAGAATTGAAAACCAGGGGTCAGCAGAATACACATTCCTCCGTGCACAACTCAGGATCCCGGCTATACTACTTCCTTGTCTCCCATACACTAATGGGTAAAGTGACTGAGGTGTCCATCCTGGCATGTACTCTATCAGGCCACTCACCTGTGTTTTTAGCGGTTGAATTAATCAGTGGAGGGACAGAGAGAACGCCTTGGATATTTAAAAGTGAGGGGCTGACAGATGTGGTATTTCGGGAGGGCCTGACCGGGTCAATACACATTTTTGGAAATAAATGTCGGATCAGTGGAATCTTATCTGACCCTGTGGGAGAGCTTTAAGTGCGTAATTAGGGGCTAGTGCACATCGAGGGAATGCGGGGGTATTAAAACAAATATGTAGTAAAATCGCAAAGGCTGAGACCCATATAAAAGGACTTCAAAGGGGGGGCACCTACACCAACACCCCTGGACCAACCCGAGATCACAAAACACCTACAGTATAGTGAACTGCGGTCCAGAGAAGTAAAGTTTTTTTCCGGGGAAGGCGGCAATAAGACAATATGGGGGAGGGACAGACATCGGGTAGAATGCTGGCTAAAGCAGCCAAATCGGAGAAACCCGGGTATAGGGTGTTGTTGATAAAAGATACACAAGGAACACAAAAGTTAGCAGACTTGGAGATAGTTCAAGAATTCTATCGGTTTTATGGTCAGTTATACTTCTCTCAGGCCCAGGTTTCCCAACACGCGTTAAGTGATTACCTGGAAGAAGTGGCCCTATATTGGTGCACGGAGGAGAAACGGGAGTGGTTGGGTCGTCCTTTGTCTCTTGAGGAGGTGCTCAGGACTATTAGAGCCCTCACAAATTCCCGGTGCTGGACGGATTCACAGCAGAGTTCTGTAAACACTACGCTACGAAGCTTGTCCCCCTACTTGCTGCAGATGTTCCACCAAAGCTTGAGGGATGGCTGGTTACCAGAGTCTCAGAGAGGCGGTGGTAATAGTGCTACTCAAACCAGACAAAACTCTGGACTGCTTCTCCCATCGACCCATATCCCTCATGAACTTGGACAGTAGAATCCTGCCCAAAATACTGGCGTCTAGACTGGCACCCCTGATGAAAAGAATGGTGAAAGCAGATCAGTCTGGGTTCATACCTGGCCGCTCCACCTCTCATGGCCTTCGTAGGATGTTTGGTGTATTATCCGCGGTGCAGCAGAACAAACTAATAATAGCTGCACTCTTGGATACCACAGAGGAGTTTGACTCGGTGGAAAGGCCCTTCCTGTTTGCGGTATTAAGCAGGATGGGGGGTGGGGGAGCAATTTATCTCACTAGTATCATTGCTATACACACTCCCAAAAGCTAAGATTACGGTGAATGGTCAACTCACCCCGAAAATATTGTTGGGACGAGGCACCCGGCAGGGATGCCCCATCACCACTGTTGTTCGCACTGGCAATAGAGCAGCTAGCAGAGACAATCGGGGAAAGATACTTGCATAAAGGGGTTCAGTTATGCAAACAGAGGGTGGTCATCTCTGTCTACGCAGACAATATGGTGCTCTTTGTGTCTGATCCTGAGCACAATCTTGACCTGATTATGCATGACATATTGCTGTTTGGGGATTTTTCAGGGCTCAAGATACATCCCACGAAATCAGTCCTTTTCACGCCGACGGAGGGTGTGACAATACGTAGACAGGTGGGGGATTCAATGGCATGTTGATTATACTCTATGCTTTGGGGCCAATATAGCTCACAACCAGTCAGTTTTATACAAACACAATTATCAGAAAGTGCCGGAACAGGCCAAAAATGCAATGGACAGGTGGATGAACCTACTTCTTAACCTCTATGACAGGGTCTCCTTGGTCAAAACGGTGTTACTCCCTCGGTTTTATACATGTCTCTCCAAGTCAGTCTCATGGGACATGAAGGTAGCTCCGGTGCATGGGGGTGTGGGGGGAACTGGCATTACCTGACTTTCAGACCAATCACAATGTAGCTGAAGCGGGGTTCCTCTTATACTGGTTTGGGGAGCAGGGAGATGGGGAACAGGTAGAGGTGGAAAGGGCGATAGCATCACCATTTTTCCTACGGTCAGTTATCCTGACAGCACCAGATAGGACACCCAACACAGATAATATGGTGGAGCAGACCTCCAGGGCATGAACCTGAATTGAGCCCAAAGCCAGGGGGGAGATCATCTCATCACCATAAGTGCCGATTATTTACATCCCCAGGATTCCCCTCACTAGTGAAAAATGTTATGTCACCGTTACAAAGCGCCTGCGATTGACCTGCTTCCAGGAACTCTTTCCAAATGAGCAATTTATAACGCTAGAGGAAATACGAGGAAGAGAGGAGCCACCAGCCCTGGAGGTGTTTTTGTATTTCCGGCTACAAAACTCTATAAAGCAAGTGCTCCGACCTTCCCCAAGCAACCTGTAGCGGCTCCGATGCTCCATAAAATACTCCAGGGTGCTTGTAACAAGGGAGTGGTCTCCACTATGTGCGCTATATGTCTCGACTCTAGGAGCAGGATGAATTCCTCCCCTCGTGGGAAATGGGAGCTCTCACTGGGATGTGTAAAAGCAGATGACACATGGAGGTATTGCTGTGAAGGCACAAGGAAAGTGGCCTCAACGCTAGATATAAGCTGATCCACTTCAAGTACTTGCACCAGTTCTACCACACACCAGCATTGTTGCACCGGGTCTCCCCAAAATCCCCCCACCCCCCCATTCCTCGGATAGATGCGCACAATGCCATACCGCGCCAGCTAACTTCTTGCACCTGGCGTGGGATTGCCTGCGGATTGCTCATTTCTGCATACCGGTATTTGAGACACAGTGAGATAACAGGGGAGCAGTTGATCCCAAACCCAGTGATGGCATGATTAGGTTGCACTAAATCAATTTCAAGGGGTATGAGGAAACTGGTTCGGTTGCTTCGGCTCCTGGCCAAAAGACTGGTGGCAATGGTGTGGCGGGGGAATCACAGTATCCAAAGTTAAACCAATCGCAAGCCGACATCCTGTATTGCAATGATATGGAAACGGAATACAGTAAACTATCATATTATCAGGTTAACTCCAGAGATATATGGGGCTCATACGTGCATTACCTGATGGCAGGGGCACGGGAGTCGGAGGGGAACCCATCTCAATCTCCCAGCAACCCTGGAAATATGGTCATAGCAAGAGTTGATGCTGCATGACACTCCCATAGACGAACTGGAATTGCAGTAATGACATGCAATTGTGGCGTTGTACTAAATGTAGTAAGACTGGTGAGTTAGAAGATCCACAAATGTGATGCTTAAACAGATTGTACCTAGATCAATGTACTTCCATTTAATGTAACGTACCTGAACCAATGTATAAGGGTTGTATGTTGTAGTTGGCACATTGGTGCCGGTTGTGTTGAAAAATGCCAATAAAAATAATTTTGAAAAAAAGGAAAAAAAGAATAATAAATGATTTTCTGCCAAGTGGAAGAAATGACATCACAACTGCCTGGGGGCGAGTGGGAGGGTCTATCAGAGGGGGAAGGGGTGAAATGTTTCATTTAAAATTGTCAATAAAAATATACAAAAAAATAAATTAAAAAAAAACACATCTCTGTCCCGTCTAGCTCCCCCATGAGTGTGCTGGTCCCCCTCCTAGTCTTATATAACCTTAGTGGTCAGAAAGGGAACCCCACCCCCCTCGCTATCCAGATTAAAATCCTGTGAGAATAGGAGAAAGTTGTGCCATGGGTTTCGCACCCCAGCTCAACTTAAGCTTCTCAAGATCCGCCTCATCAAGGTGTGTTTCTTGGAGGAAGGCTATGTGCACCCCCCACCTCTTCAGAGATCCCAGTCTATCCAGGCGCTTAGCAGCTCTTCCCATCCCCTCGCGTTCCAAGTTAGAATCCATTGCTGCCCCATATTTTAATTTGTGGGATGCCACCCAGTCCCCCCACAGCTTGCCCTACTGTCCACACTCCAATACAGCGAGTCTGCTCGGGCTGGAACCAACCCTCCTTCGCCTCCTTCCCCCCTGCCCTACCTTTCACCCCTCCACTTCCTCAACTTCTTAACATCCCCAACAATTGAGTAAAAACCATACAACTTCCCAACATACATGGTTAAAGGTCTACAATCTAGGCACTCAGCCGTGACCTGGCTCACCTGTGTGAGTGGGAAGACCCTGCCACATGCTGGGGGGGGGTGAGTGGCACGGCAGTCCTGTACAAAGCCACAGGCACGCTGTACCTCGGCTGGCTGTGTGGTAAGCCTAGGACACTTGGGAAGTGTCCCCCAATCGTTTCCCGCCTCTGCCCACATCCATCGTTGCGAGCCTCGCGTAGTTAATTTGCTTAAATTCTGCTGGCGATGACCCAGGGTATCGTGGGTTGCATCCATGTTGGTGTCCAGATTTCTGCCTCTTGCGATTCTGAACGCTCTATCGTCTCAGCCGGCTCTTCTCTCCTTCCCTAGTTACCATTGTGCAATTGTTAGGTGCCATCTTCTGTCATTATGATCCTGCTCCATTCAGTATCCCTAATGGGCTCATGCGTTCCTTCCCAGCCTGGGTGGTCACTACGATATAGTCGTTTGGAAGGCCGCTCCTCACGATTGTGGCTCAGCGAGTTCACTGACCAGCTGCCTTCAGCCTCCCACCATTCCCAAGCTTCCTCTGGAGAATTATAGAACCAGCGTTTATCTCCACAGATGATTTTCAGTCTGGCTGGTTATAACAGCATGTACCAAATCCCATTATCAAAGCTCTGCCGCCGTTGCTGGACATGCTTAGTGTAGTCCGCGAACACCAGGACTGAGGAATTGAGGAGTCTGATCGGTCACTTTAATCTGGCTTTTAGTAGGAGTGCGTCCAGATCTCGGTAGATGAAGGGACTGGCTACTACCAGTCTGGGCCAGGACCCCGGAGCCGGTCACTGTGCTGGAACCCTGTGTACCTGTGCCACTGCAAATCATTGTCACAGGCGCTTTGGCTCCTGATTCTCCTGTAGCCACTTCTCCAGGAACAGCTCCATGGAGTCCACCTCTGTTTTCAGGTAAGTCAACACTATGCAGATTGTTTCTTCGCAGTCGTCCTGCATCCTCTGCGCATGCCTCCAGGATCTTGGTTGCCTGTAGGAGCTTGGAGACTTGATTCTTGAGAATCCATACCTCCGCCTTAGTCTACGAAACCCTTAAATCAGTTGCTTTCTGCATTTCAGTGGGTTTTTGTAGGTCTGTTCGTATGAGGCTCACCTCTTCACCAATTGCTCCTATTCTGGACTCCAAAGCTGTCCTGGAGCTCTGCACAGCTTGCAGGACGTCAGCTATTTCCCCTCCAGGCTGAACACTGGGGGGCCCGAGGGAGGGGGGGGGGTTAAGCTGCGGGAGTCTGAGGCTATGGCAACGGAGCCGTGTATTTGTCCATCTGAAGTTGCCTGCCCCTGCCTCCCATCACTTATTCCTATGAAAGTCAATATCTGCGTGGGAGAGCGGGGGACAACTGCTTTGCATCTATCTGTCGGGTGCAGAGCTTCTGGCATACATGATGCATGTGCTGCAAATGGCGGTTTCCTGAATGTGTACAGCTTTTTGTAATAGTCACAAGTATAGTTTACTAATAGCAAATGGCTGTGCGCCCTTATCTGCAGGAGTCTGAATATGCAGTGAGCAGTTGCTGCTCTATTCCTGCGGCTGCATCACTGAGAAGCCTCTGGAGGGAGTAGCTGCACACTGCCACCTTCCAGTGTTCCTCCTCCATTGCCGAAGTCCCACCAAGCCTTCCCAAAGTTGTCTGAGTGCAGACTCCCAGGCCCCCCCTGCTCACCTATTGATATTCCCTGCTGCGGTCCGCTAACCACTCTCCCGCCTGGAGACGCTTTGCAGCGGGCGCTTCCCCTCCATGCCCAGGACCGCTGCTCCACTGCAATTCTCTGGGAGTTTGGGGAGGAATCAGGAGGAGTCCTTTTTCCTGCCCTGGCTACCAGGTGCAGGCAGCCGGGGTCTCTACTTCTGCCACCTCGGCACACGGCCGCTCATGGTTACCCGATCTGCACTCCGTGACAGCGCGCTGCTGTGCTGGCGTGCAGCTCCGCATCCCAATCCCCCTCAATAGGGGGTGGGGTGGAAGGAGACCACCACGTCCTCCGCTCAGCAGTATGCCGTGCAGGTGCCCCTGGTCTCGGCAGCCTCACTCGCAGCAATCTCCAGTGGGCTCTCTGCCTCACTGCCTTTCATCCTCACAGAGTTTAGGTCATAGCATGCAGTCACGGACCCAGCAAAGTTTATCACCAGACTCCCGGCGTCGTCCTCCGCTGTAGTTGGGTAGCAGGAATTTAGGATGTGTTCAGGATTACTTACAGTGAACGCAGGAATTCAGCGGAGCTAGGACTTCATCAGTCACCTGCTGACCGTGCCCCGTTTTCACAGCATACTTGATCATTTAGGAAGAGTGTTTCATATTTAATCCTACCAAATTATAAAACAGTTGTGTAAGTGAATGAGGTCCTTCAATGAGAGTTTTTTTTTTGTCTCCCTCTGTAACCACAGATGATGCAGACCGTGGGTGAAATATTTATGAATTCGTACTGCACTTAGACTTGCTTCGTCTTGGTAGTCAATTAGTTTTGGCTAACCTCAAGAGAATACTATGGCCAAAAGAAAGGCAACCTGAGATGGACATCGTAAGCAACCTTGTATGCCAAGTGTCATCAAAGGATGTTGTGCATTTAGAGGCTGACTGCTACCAGTAATGTGCAAACACATTTATATGGTGTTGCAAGTGCCTCCTAATGTCTGGAAATATTCAACAGCATGCAAATGTAGAGTGGGAATGTAGTCATCTTAGGTCTCTTCTCACTGCACAGCAACTGAACCCATCGCGATTTTCATATTTTTTTTTTAATACTAGTCACACAATTATTTGCTGCCAAAACCCCCAATTCTTCTCAGAGTTGCTATAATCAGTCTGAGATCACATTCGTTATTGTATTTTTCAAATTGCTGACTCAGTATACAATTTTACATTTATTGATCAAGTACTCCCTTGAAGACAATTTCAGAATTTCTCAAATACTCTAATGAATAAACACATTTAAATATAAGTGTACCCTGCTTCATCAAACATTGCGTTTCGTAGTATGTGAAAAATACAAAATTAAATTGACCAGTTCTGTTGTGACCCCATTCATATAACTTTGTTTTGGTTTCCAAACACAAACCGTCCACTGCATCTCATAGTTGGACATATATTTTTAGTGATTGAATTATGCAAGAACATTCCTTGAAAGGATACTATAACTTGACGATTCAATGGGTTCCGCTGCCGTGTTCTCTCAAGCTGAGCCATTTGCTTTGCTTCCCGGTTTCTTGCTGTAAGGGTGACTTTGAGGTCCTCCTGCAAAGTGCAATAAACATGAATATAGACTATGTACATTGTACACAAAAATGCAACCCAAATGCAAGGTTAGTACAATAAATAGGACAATTCTTTTTTTGGCAAATTAAAAAAACACAAATCTTTTTTATTCCATTTTGTTCTTTTTTACATTACACCACAATACATTTTACACAATTACAGCTTTACTGTTCCCCATTCCTCCCACCCTACACCTCCGTTAAACCCACAACTACAGGTGCTAAAACATATGCTATTCAATTGGCAGCAGAATATTGAACACAGCAGAATATTGAACAAATAAAGCAAGGTTCAGTATGGTGGTGCTTATAGGGCGACGATTGCTACGAGTGACACTGGAAGGAAGTGTACCCCAGGTGTAGTTATACGATGATCCTAAATAGTGCCTGTGCTGGATCAAATGGTTAACCCATCATTTCAGTACAATCGGGGCATGTCATGATGCAGTGGGACCTTCGGTTCAAAGGATATATGATCAAAAAGGGTTACAGTGGTCGATTGGCCTCGTCATGGGTAGGGAGAGAGGCAAAATATACAGATTCCCGGGTTTCGCAGAGTTTCAGCATCTGGACACATTCTTTCACCGCAGAAGGTCTTGTTCTCTTCCATGTTTTAGCTATTAATACTCTGGCAACCAGAGAAGCCATAGCCATAAGTTTCCTTTCCACTTTAATGGGGATTTCAAAAAAAGCAAGTAACCAAGCCACCGGAGAATCACGTGGACAGTCTGGGATAATTTTGCCCACAGTTCTGTACACACCCTCCCAGAATGCCTGTATATATACACAGTTCCACACCATATGCATATAGTCAGCAGGGTCAAAATGACACTGGGGGATCCAGGATGGCCGACGGGGAGACTGCTAGGAGCGCTCCCAGAGCCCCCAGCAAGAAAAGTGGGATAATTAAAGCAATTCCCCTCCCCGGGTTCACCTACTGTTATGTCGTGCGTTTTGCCGGAGGCCCAGCACGAGGGGCTGGCTCCGGTCCAAGAGGCCGCATGGCCTGGAGCGCGGCCTGGGCAGGGGAGATCAAGAAAAGACACACACACACACGCTGGCTCAGCTTCGCCCGGAACTGCCTCCCACTCAGGGGGCGGGGCTTTTATTAACTTGCCCTACGTCACCGCGCTGCGGGACGTAGGGCGGATATAACATTCCTCCTTTATTTCAACATGACCTAAACAACATAAACATAAGCCGCATGCTCAACTATAAAACTTCTGCCACTGCTGGGGAAATTAGCATACATAGTCATTCAGCCTCGCAGGCGGTCTCGTGGTCTTTCTCAGGCTGTACCGCTTCGCTTGTGGGCTGTCCCCGCTCGGCTCGTCAGTCTGCTCACCTTCGTTACATGTGTCCTCACTGCTGGGTAGTCTCGGTGATTGCCAGCTGCAATCCCCCGCAGATTCTTCCTGGGGGTCTTGCGCCGGCACGTCGCTGCTTTGTTGCTCGTTGTCGTCGTGATGTCCTTCGCCATCCGTCCAGAGTTGCTGGGGCACGGGCTTGAACCAGGAAGCGTTCCTTGTTACTTCCCGACCTCCCCGTGTGACCGTTATCATGGTCCCACGCCGGTTTCTGATAGTCCATGGCAGTTCGTCATACCTGGTGTCCATCTTGGATTTTGTGGGATTTCGCAACATGATGACTTGGTCGCCCACTCTGTGGTTGGAGGGCCTTGCTCTTCTCTTGGAGCTCATGTGAGCATTGGCACGTGTTCTCCTCGTTTCCACACGTGCATGGTCGATGTCGTCAGGGGTTCTGCTTGGATGATGGGGAATCGACGAGTTGATGACAGTTCCGAACATAAGGTCAGCAGGTGGTATGCCCGTGGTGCTGTGGGGGGTGACCCGATAGTTCCTTAGGAACCGGAACAGGTCGATCCTCCACGGGCTGGCGTTTGCCTTTGATACTCGGAGTACCTTGTTGATAGTTCTCATGAAACGCTCGACGTCCCCATTAGCTTGCGGCCACCTTGGCATGATATGGTGGTATTTGATGCCCAGTTCCTGTAGGTATGACTTGAATTCCTCCCCTGTGAATGGGGGTCCATTGTCACTCTTAATGGTCGTGGGCAGCCCATGGGTGGCAAACATCTTTTCTATCACCGGGATGACCACCTCCGCGGCGGTGGACTCCAGTATCTCGACCTCTGGATATCGTGAGTGGTCATCGATTGCCACCAGTAGGTGTAGACCCTCTCTGATTTTGCAAAAGTCAATGCTGATCGCTTCCCATCGTGCCCGGCCACGCTCGGCCGATAGGATCGGTTCTGGGTCTCCACTCGTTATTTGGCAGGGTAGACATGTGTTCACTAAGTCCTCCACTCGATCGTCAATGTGAGGGAACCAAACCCTGTGTCGGATCCGTGCCTTTGTCCTCGCAAGCCCTTGGTGTCCTTCATGCGCTAGGGCAACTATCCTGTCTTGCAGCCTTGGGGGTATGATGATGCGGTCACCCCTTAGCAGGAGCCCTCCCTCAGTGATCGAGAGGTCTTGTCGAACCGTGAACATGCCTGCTAGGAACGCCTTGGCCCCCTCGGTTCTGTTGCGTGTATGCGACATGAAGTCTTTCCAGTTGCCTGACAGGATGGCATCTTTTACCAGATCGCAACATGGGTCATTCTGGGTTTCTGTTGTAATGTCCTCGATGTTTATCGCTTTGGGCCTCATGGTGTGGACCACTTGACAGATGTGCTCCTCCGTTTCTTCGGCGACTAACACTTCCTGCTGGGTGGCTGGTCGTGGGTGTCTCGACAGGAAGTCCGCGGGGTTGCCGCTGCCCGGTTGGTAGACAAGTTCGAAATCATATTGCTGGAGGTGTAGCAGCCACTTGGTGATTCTGGCTGGTGGGTGTGCCGATGACCCAATGAAGATTGGTAGCAGGGGCTTGTGGTCGGTGATCGCCGTGAACTTGCGCCCATATAGGTACATGTGGAAGTGTCGACATCCCCATAGAACGGCAATTGCCTCCTTTTCTATGTGGGAGTACCTTTGTTCCGTTGCTGTGAGCGCCCTGGATGCATAAGCAATCGACCTTTTTGTACCCGCTTTCGTGACCTGCATCAAGATTGCTCCGAGTCCGACTGGGCTGGCGTCCACAAATAGTTCTGTCGGGAGGTCCGTGTCGTAGTAGGCCATCTTGGTATCCGTTGACAGGGAGTCTTTTATGCTCTCAAATGCCTCCTGGCATTCGGTCCCCAGTCCCACTTGGTGCTGGCCTTTGTTAGCTCCCGCAGTGGTTCGGATAGTGTTGCTAAGTTCCGAATGAATCTGCCACAGTAAGTGGCCATACCCAGGAAACTGCGCACCTCGGTGGGAGTCGTGGGGGGGCTGGCAGCTTGTATGTCCGCCACTTTCTGGGGATCAGGCGATATGCCGGTGCGGTCGAACCGGTATCCAAAAAACGTTATTTCTGGTTTTAGGAATTCGCACTTCTCTCGATGGATTGTGAGTCCGGCGCTTTCCAACCTGCCCAGTAGTGCCTTCAGTCTCACGATGTGTTCCTTGATGTCTGGTGCATGTATCAGGATGTCATCGCTCACGTTCAGTACCCCTGGTATGCCTCGGATGACCTCCTGGATGGTTTGTTGAAAAACCTCTGCGGCCGACGATATGCCGAAACTCAGGCACTTGTACCTCCTCAGGCCCAAGTGGGTTGAGAACGTGGTGATGTAGCGCGATTCTCTGTGTAGCTTCAGCTGGTGGTACCCCGCCTTTAGGTCTACCTTCGAGAACACGCACGATCCCGTGAGGTCAGTGATGATTTCATCGATTGTCGGCATTATGTGTCGCTCTCTCTTTATGGCTGCATTGGGCAGGCGCATGTCAATGCAGATCCGAACTTTCCCTGGCTGTTTGGGCTTCCGGGTGACCACCATTGGGGAAACCCACGGTGTTGGTCCCGTGACTTCTTCAATAATACCAGCGGCTTCGAGTGACCTTAACTCCTTCTCGACTTGTTCCCTCATGTGGAAAGGTGTCCGTCGGTGTCTTACTGCGCGTGGTTGCACTGACTGATCAATATGTAGTTTGATGGTCTTCCCTTTGAGACAGCCTATCCCCCTCTGTAGCATGGGGTGTTGCCTGAGAAAGTTCTCGACCTCGGATGTGTCGTCAACGTGGCATATGAATTTTACCACGCCCAGGTCTTCAGCCGCATCTCCGCTCAACAGGCTTTCAATTCCCGCCTTGACGACATAGATCTTCGACCACAACTTCTGTTCGCCATGCTCAAGCGTGGTGCGGAACCTCCCGATGACTGGTAGAGGTTTCCGACTGCCGTAGGCAAATAGTCGAGTGTCTGTGGATGTTAGCTCGGGTCGTGGAGCGAGGGTTCGGAAAACGGTGGTTGGCATGACGTTTACCGAAGCCCCCGTGTCGATGGTCATTTGTATGTCCTGGCCTTGTAGGTTGACCATGCATTTTCGTCGCCTGGCGGTTCTTTTCGACTGTGCTGGCCCTTGGTTTAGTGTCGATACTAAGTACACCTTTCGGCCCTTTCCTTCATTCTCCGTGCCTGCTGTTTGTCGTAGGGCTGAGAGATCATCTCCTTCTTCCGTCGAGGAGTTGACTACCGCTACCCTCCTCACGCTGGCTTGTTTCTTTTTCTTCGATGACCCTTTCTCCTGGTATCCTTGCGGGGGCTGCAGTGGCGTGTTCACGGATCTGCACACTTTCGCGTAGTGATCCTTCCGGCCACATGCTCCGCACGTGGTGCCTTGCGCCGGGCAGTTTCGCCTTCCGTGCCTTTGGCCACCACACCATCCACATTCAGTTGGTCCTGGTGCTCGAGGCTGCCACCTGTTCTGGGTGTAACCGCTGCCATATTCGCTCCTCGTTGATTGTCTGTCCGAGATTTGAGCCACCATCGCTGTGGACAGTGACGGCTGGAGTTTTTGTAGGGTCACTTCCATGTTGGCGGCCCTGGAGTGGGCAAGCTCCCGCTGTCGGCCCAGTTCCAGGATGCGCTGTAGAGGGATGCCCTTTTCACTGAGCACGAGACGCCTCAGCTTCTCCGAGTGAATTCCATTTATGATTTGCCTCCTAATCTCCCTTTCAGTGTTCGTAAACTCACACGACATGGCCAGCTTCCTCAGCCTCGTGTGGTAGGCGTCGAGAGTCTCGTCGGTGGCCTGGATGGTCGTGCAGAAGATAAAGGTTTCATAGTCCGGATTTAGTTGCGGGAGAAAATGTGCAGTTAGAGCGTCCTTCGCACTCTGGTATGCATCTTGGCCGTCGTCCACATCCAGGGAGTTAAAGATGCGCAGCACCTCGTCGCCCACACTGAGGAGTAGATGAGCCTTCATTTTTCTGGATGACGTGACGTCCTTACATTCCATGGCCATCTCGAACTTCTGTAGCCATAGCTGCCATCTGGGCCCACTGGACGATGGGTCAGTGAATGGGTCGAATGGTTGGATCAACGTCGACGAACTTCCTTAAGTGCGAGGCGGTGGTGACGCCATGGATAGGTTTGCCGCCATTCTGGACGGTGTGGATGGTCCAGGGGTAGATAGCCCAGTCGCCATGGTGTTGCGTGCGCTCGGTCGCCGAGTGTCTGCCCTTCGGGTTCGTGCGTGCCCTGTGGTGATGCAGCGTCCTACCGGCACATGTGCTCCGATGGATTGGTGCAGGAGACGACGTGCTGGTGGTGCCCGGGACGACACGTGAAAAAAAAACTTTTTTTTCTTTTTTTTTTTTTACCCTCTGAGGATGAGGTGTGGAAAGAGGGAATGAAAAGAGAAAAAAATAATTTTTTTTTTTTTTTTTTTTGAGGGTGGGGGTCACGTGGTCGTGGGGCCCCCACCGGGTGTCCAAAAATTTACATGGAGCGACCGTGTTTGTGCGAACTCGCGTTGGAGCGCGTGGATGCTCGCTCACTTCCTCGTCGCCATTGTTATGTCGCCATTGTTATGTCGTGCGTTTTGCCGGAGGCCCAGCACGAGGGGCTGGCTCCGGTCCAAGAGGCCGCATGGCCTGGAGCGCAGCCTGGGCAGGGGAGATCAAGAAAAGACACACACACACACGCTGGCTCAGCTTCGCCCGGAACTGCCTCCCACTCAGGGGGCGGGGCTTTAATTAACTTGCCCTACGTCACCGCGCTGCGGGACGTAGGGCGGATATAACACCTACCTGCTGGGATTCGGTGCCGCGGTGCTTGGTGTCGGTGTGGAGCAGGGGTGGTGCTGCCTCTGTCCGAGGTGAAGAGCGCCACCGCCGAGGAGAAGGTGGCCAGACAACGCGGGGCGGCACAGCCTGCGGTGTGCGTCGGTGGAGCTAAGCCCGCACTGTTCTGGGCAGAGGGGCCACGGCTGCGGGGGAGAGAGGCGGCGCTGGCAGAGAATCGGAGGCCTGGGTGGGAACTCACGGTGTGGGTCCGCCTCTGCTCCGGGGATCCGGCCCGGCTCACGGCCGCTGTGGTGAGCTGAGGCAGAGGCGCCCTCCAGGGAGTGGAGAGAGGGTGGCTCCGGGCCCTCGCAGAGGAAGGGGGAGGTAACCCCTGCGGTGAAGGGCGAATCGGAGTAGCTCCAGTGGAAGACCCGGAGCTCCAACGTTGGAGAGGGACTGCCTCAAACCTCGCCAGCGGGGAGAAGCGGACGACCAGAGGAGCGGGCCTGTTGCAAGCTGCGGCGGGGTGAGCTGCGAGGAGGTGTCTGCCTGCACTGTTAGCAGGGAAGCGGCAAGGAGGCAATCAGAGTGACAGGTGAGCATGGGGAGCAGGAGAGGGGGCACGGCCTGACTATTCTTAAAAAAATAATAATAAATACGCTGTAAGGTCCTGTGCAAGTGCCGGTCCCTTGCCCCCCCACCTCTGAGCCCCCCACCTTAAATTGGGACAGTGAGCGGCTCGGAGAGAGAGGCAGGAACGGGCCAACCACCCCAAGGGCTGCGCAGAGTGAAAATCTCTGGGAACTTTCAGTATCAGGAGGCCCAATCCTGCCCAGGGTGCATTAGCAGAGGAACCTCTGGGCCAGTTATAAAGGGTCCCAGGACACTACAGGGGCGATCTTGGACAACAGGAGGGCACAAAGAGTCCAGAAGTGCTGGGAAATATGGCTAGGAGTGCACTCAACCCTGTGGTCTAGGGGGAAAGTTGTCCGGAGTTCTAGCAGAGCCCAGGGAGGAGTAAAGCCGTGGAACGAAGAAGAGCTGGACTCAGGCGAAGGAAACAGCAGAGCTAGGAGGGCCCAGCACTGTTTAATATGTCCAAGAACAGAGGAAAGGCTCCAGGGACCCTGGCGAAAGGGAATAAAAAATCCCCAGAGGGTATGCTTCAGAGACTGGAGAAAGGAAGAGGGAGCATCGCCCGAAGGAAAGAGGGAGACAGGAGCGAGGAGGGGACGGACCTGGGAGAAGACCAAGAGGATAAAAGGGTCACAAAGAAGCTACTTGAGGAGTGTTTCCAGACTTTTGGCGACAGAATGGCCAATGTAATGCAATCGCAACTTGATAAGATGAAGGAGGACCTCACGGGGGCGATCCGTGAGGTGAAGGTTGATCTGACCAGTCTGGGTACAAGAGTGGATACTAATGAAAGGGCTCTCCAAGATTTAGCAGAGGACTCTCACAAAGTGCAAGAATGGGTGGAGAGCCTTGCCAAAGCCACTAACAACCTGGAGCTTCAGACCGTTTGGATCACCAAAGGGTCAGGGCTGACCTGCCAATGGGGTCACTGGGGTTGGAAAATGGCACTGCCTCCGAGGAGGAGGTTCGGGAGGGGCTAGAGGCTGGCAGTGCATACCCGGTGTGGGGGGGGGAGGGGGTTATAGGTCTGGTGGGGGGGAAGCAGGGTATGGGTCTTGGTTCTATAGATAATGGGTAGAGCGATGAAAATATTATCCCTGAATATCAGGGGTTTGAACTCGCCGGTAAAGAGGAAAAAAAGTGGAGCTAATGCTGGCAAAAGAGAACCTTGACATCATATGATTTCAAGAAACTCACATACAAGAGAAAGATCGGCAGAGGCTGAGGCTGAAAGGGTTTAGCCGCCTTCATCAATCGAATGCCATGGGGAAGAAGGGTGGCCTCCTCATAGCCCTGAAAAATGGTTTAGACACAGCTGTCACAGCCTTTTCCTGGGTGTGATCAGTGGCAACCCTCTATGTTCCAAACACAGGGCAGGACTACTTCATACAAGCAATGTTGGGTAAATTGGAGAGGGCTGCTAAGGGTAACATAATACTCACAGGGGACTTCATTTTTGACTTGGGACCTGGCGAGAGATAGGAGCGTGAGAATTTTTCAAGCCCAGACTAAGCAGTCTAAAGAGCTGTAGAACAAAATGGAGAACTTATCATTGGTTGACGCATGGCGGGCAAAGAGGGGAGGAGATAGCGTGTATACTTTTTACTCTGCTGTGCATGGGTCGGCTTCCAGGATAGATTATGTCTGGTTGGAACGTTCCCTGGTAGGTAGGCTTAGGGAGATATAAGTAGGCACAATCTCGATATCAGACCACGCTCCGATTGTGATAGCGCTCGCATTCCCATCGCAGGCGGCGGGGCTGTGGAAATGGAAATACCCCTCTCACATATTTAAGGATGAGGTGTTACGAAAGGAGCTGCGCCAGGAAATTAGCCAATATTTTCAGAGGAACGATACAGAGGGCATGGACCCAGGGATAGTCTGGGATGCCTTTAAAGCCACCATTAGGGGGACGATTATTGGGATCAAGGCTTAGGAGGGACAGGGAGGTTCGGAAGCTAGAAGAAGATTTGGAGGCTATTTGAAGGCAGTAATGCCTTTAGACCTTTAGACCCTCCACAGAGACTAGGAGGAAATATAGGGTGATCAAGGGCCAATTGGAAACGATAATCTCGACCAAGGCGGAGAGGGCACTGTTGCATCTCGAGCAGAAGTAATATGTGAAGGCCAACAGGGTAGATAGGCTATTGGTAAGAAAGCTGAGGAGCGAGGAAAAGGATAGAACGATACTGAGAATTAAGACGGTAGCGGGAAGAGAGGTCAAAGCGGTCCAAGAGATCAAAAGGGAGTTTGTGTGTTACTATTGGGAGGTTTATAAATCGGACAGGCCAGCGGAAGGGAACCAGGGGACGTATTTGGAAGGGTACCACCTCACTGGGATCAAGCTAGCGGACAGGGAGGAGCTTGAGAAAAACTTAACTATAGAGGAGGATCGCAAGACCATTGCAGCTCTCCCTCTTAACAAAGCTCCAGGGCCTGACGGCTTTACAGCAGACTTTTATAAAACGTTTAGGGACGTTTTGGCCCAGCGTATGGTAGCTCTATATAATGAATTTGGGGGAGGGAAGGGGATAACCAAGTCTATGGAGGAGGTGAAAGTGGTACTACTCCCTAAGCAGGGGAAAGATCTTACAATATATGGGGCCTACAGATCGATTGCTTTGATCAATCTGGATGTGAAGATCTTTACTAAGATTCTGGCGTCCAGACTGGAACCCCCTCCTCCCATCCTTAGCGGAGTCTGACCAGTCCGGATTTGTATGGGGGAGGCAAACGCATGATAATACCAGGAGATTGCCCATATTATACAGAAAGTAAACACATCTAAGATGGAGGCTATTGTGGTGGCCCTAGATGCTGAGAAAGCGTTCGATAGGGTAGAATGGGGCTTTCTCTTCAGCACCATGCGTAAGATGGGATTTGGGGGAAAATGTATGGGTAAGATGGAGGTGAATTATCGTAACTCCACGCTGCGCCTGATGATCAATGGGTAGGCATCTGATCCGGTGGTGGTATCTAGAGGCACGAAGCAAGGCTGTCGCCATTACTCTTTGCGATATATCTGGAGCCGCGTTTGTGTAAAATCAGATTCCACCAGGCGATTAAGGGGGTGATGTTCGGGGGAAGAGCACATAAGGTGGCTGCCTTTGCAGACGACATGTTGTTGACCCTGACAAACCCCCGGGAGTCACTGGACGCGGTAGAGGGAGTTTGGCTGGGTTGCAGGGCTACGGATCAATAAAAGTAAGTCAGAGGTGCTGTGTCTACAGATGTCCCCCGGGGCGGAAAGGGAGTTAAGGAAGAGCTTTGATTTTGCCTGGGCGCCGAGTAGGAATAAGTATCTGGGGACTATCATTACGGGGACAATAGAGCATTTGTATGAGGCAAATTATCTCCCGCTACTGAGGAAAATCAAGGGGCTGCTCCTGGGCTCGGGACCGCTGGCCGTGTCTTGGATAGGCAGGATCAATGCCTTAAAGATGGTTATCCTTCCAAAACTATTGTATCCGTTTATGGCGCTACCAGTTAGGGTTCCGGCTCCCTTCTTTAGAAAGTTAAGCAAGCTCACTCAGGTTTACATATGGGGGAACAAAAAGCCTAGAGTACCCCGGAAGCTGATGCAACTGCCCAGACACAGAGGAGGCATGGGGAGCCAGACATGGTAAATTACTACCGGGCAGCTCAGATGAGGGTATTACGAGAATGGGCGAAGGACGACAGGGGGAAGGTGTGGAGGGAAATGGATAGGTCAGTGGTAGGTAATGGACTGGAGGGGGTTTTGTGGCTTCCCCTGGAGGACAGGCCTAGGAGGATGTACTGCAGTGCAATAGAGACGCTGGTAGGTAGGTCATGGGACGAAGCGGTGCGCAGATCAAGGATTACCACCTTTCTTTCACCTCTCACACCCATCTTTGCTAATCCTCAGTTTGCCCCTGGGCTGGGAGTTGACTCCAACTTCGATGCATGGCAAGTGGGGGGCTGTAGGTGCCCAAAGTACCTCTATCAGGGGGGGCAGGTAAGAGACTTCCTTACCTGTAAGAGCATCTTCGGGGTAGGGGAAGAGGAGCGCTTCCGATGTATGCAACTAAGACATTGGGCCCTACCTCCATCTATAAAGGGAGCGGCCACTAGGGAACTTACCCAATTTGAGAAATAGGTCACAACCAAAGCAGGGGACAGACACCTAGTGGGGGATCTGTATAGGCTGCTCGAGGAGGGGGAAGGGGCGGGTGCGTGGAGTTTTATTTCCAACTGGGAAAAAGAAACCAGGCAATCAATTACACTAGAGCAATGGCAATCCCTGTGGTCGAACATTCCCAAGTTGACGAACTCCCTACAAATTCAAGAAATTTGGGTGAAGATGATGTACCAATGGCACCTTACACCCTGTAGGATAGGTAAACTTTATCGGTCTAAGAAAGCCCTGTGTGGAGGGCAGGGCTCCTGGGAGCATGTCTGGTAGCAATGCCCAAAGGTCGCCTCGTAATGGGACAATGTTTGTGAAGCACTTCATGACATGATGGGCGCAGACATCGCAGGAGGCGCAGATACAGGGCTGTTTATCATGGGGCTGGGTGGTACTCTAAACAAGCTGCGGACGAGGGCCCAAAAGAAGGTATATCTGACCCTGGTGATGGCAGGGGCACTGGTAGTAGCACAAAAGTGGAAGGCGAAAGAAGCACCCGCGGAACATGACTGGGTAGGAAGGGTTTGGACCTTGGCAGCGCTGGAGAAAGTGACATACTCGATAAGGGGAGAACACCAGCTGTTTCTTTTGGATTGGGACTTGGTTCTGCAATTCCTTAAAAGAGACTCCAGGGCGGCCTGGTGCCTGCGTAGCATGAAGCTTCTGGGCTTGGTGTAATATGGAGCTGGGGATGGGCTCAGGGTGGGGAGGGAATAGTTTGAAGGATAGAAGGGGACCCGGGAAGCCCCAGATGGTGGAACATGGAGTGCCCGGCAGCGTGGAGAAGGGGCTGCGGGGGACTAGCGAGGAAATTACTTTATCAAAGGACAGAACCTAAGAGAGATGCACCATGATCTGGGGTTTGGGGGGATAGGGGTTGTTTGGGAGGGGGTGGGGGGGAGTTGGGGGGAGTATGGGTTGGTTTGTTAAGTAGATTACAAATGGCAATAACAAGTTATATGAAAAAAATGACACTGGGCAGGCAGATATTCTCGTGGGGTAGTATTTATGCAGTTGTACAGGGGAAAGGTACGACTGATGCATGAACTTAAACAGGAGTTCTTCCGGGTCATTCTGCAGACCACCAACCATTGGTATTCCGTCAGAGGCGTGCGCAACCGCCTATCCCACCTGGCTCTAAACAGCACTTGGGGAACCGGGGGGAGAGATTTAATGAGTTTATACAGTGCTCAGATTACGCCAGTGAGGAAGGGGGCAGGGGGTGTACGTCACAAACTGGGCTAAAAGAGAAGGAGCGGGTATCAACGGGAAGTCATCCCACAGCCCCCGAAGTGTTTACCGCAATCTATAATAAAGCAGCATGGAGGCAGCATTCCATGGACCTCGACTCTTCAGGGAGTCCCATTGTATAAACCTGCCATCCTGAACTATATCGCAGAGGGAGTGGACACTCAACTTCTCAAAGTGTGTTTTAAAGATCCCCTCAGACATGAGAGGGAGTCCATGAACCGAATATAATGCATAGTCAGGGTGGTACTTACCTCTCGTATCTGTTCGAGAGATCACAATCCCACACCCACTGCGTCACATCTATGGGCTGGATCTCCACCCTGAGGATTTGTCTGGGAGTTCCCCATAGCATGCCCTTCAGATCGTCCGGTTGAGCCACTACCCTTTCGAGTCTGATGTGCGACAATTCCGCAGAGGGATGCCACCACCATATGTCATACTGACTGAGCAGCGAGAAAATATATATAGATTCACTAACAAAAAACATTGTTAAAAGGGACGTTATGTTTAAGTTGCACTACTACGAACCTATCCCCTTTACTAAAAAAACTATGCTAAAGGAAGGGTCTGGTTACAGTGGCCTACTAAAAACCTATCAAATTCAGTGAAAAAACGTTGTTGAAGTGACGCTATACTTCAGTTGCCCTAAGAGCAACATCCACATGCTAGAATCCAAAATGAGCAGCCACTGCACAGTGTTTTTCATTAATTTTCAATCAATGTATTTAGAACTCTGCCAAAACCCGTAAGCTGTGGCTCGTGAAACACACAGCCAAAACTGCATCCTCTGTTTTTCTGTTAGACAAATACACTGTGTACCACACCCAGAAACCTTATTGACCAATCCCGTAGTCTCTACAGGCCCATTTGTATGGCCGTCTGTTAGGCAGAAACCTGTGCAGTTCCCTTAGGGACCACTGCAAAAGATTGGTGTTGGCAGTAAACCCACTTGGTAGCAGTCTGTACCACCCAGGTTTACCTGGTAGCTGTGGCTAAGCAGTCAGACTTCCCTCAAGAGAGTTAGGCAGTATGCAAAGTATACTCAATAGGCACTCAGATACAATAATACAAGCAAACACTGACCAGAGCTTTGGTATCAAAGTATATAATTATTTATTTAAAAACACACAGTTGAAACACTCCAGCACTCTTATTGTAAAATATTCTAAACAGTTACTATTATGATATATACACCCCTTTTTCCCCATTAGAAAATCACAGTAAAACGCCACTTATTTTCATACAGAGGTGAGTGCTTAACTAGATTGCACTCTAATAAGTTTGTGAAAAAGGGAGGGAAAAAGACAGAATAGGAAGAGGTACACCACTCTACGATTCCAGAACACTGTTAGCAAGGTAGAGAGCAAAAAGTCACTGGCGAGTCAAAGTCCAAAGGGTGGGCCCACTCTTAGAGAGAGCAGAGCACAAATGCGCCCAAGATCACACAGTTACACTAGGCTTAGAAAGTCTTGCAGAGGGTTCAGAAAAGCGTTGAGAGGCTTAGAAAAGTTTAGCCAAGGTGTCCCAGGCTAACCCAGGTTCGAAAGCCGGGGGCTAAATCTACCCCGTACAGTCGGTAGCAAGGGAAGCCAGGCGGGACACGGTACCTTAAGTGGGAAGGATCCTCCAGCGGTGGCAGTTGTTCCTGGTAGTGGGTGCAAGTTGCGTCATCGTCCAGGGGAAGAGAAGATCTCGACTTGGAGGAAAGATGAAGATCGTTGCACTACCAGGGCAGAAAGCAGCCGCAGAGTTTTCCGGTTAAAGGTGGTACCTTTGTCTCGCGGTCGTGGTAAAACGTGGTATCCCGGTTGCCGGGGTGCTTGGCACAGGCAAAGCGGCCACGAGATACGTCGGGAAAGTGAAAAGACGGTGAAACTGGTTATCCCCACCAGTCAAAGGAAGAAGACTCTCCGGCGGGAGATCTCGGTCGTTGGGAAAAGTGGTGAGGCAGGCCAGCAGGGCTCCACCGGTGATGGTGTCGTGGCAGGTCGGCTCAGCTTCTCCCTCGTCGGATTCTTAGGTCCTGTGGCGACTTCTGAAGTTCCAGTCCCCAAAGCCCTGCTTTTATGCAGCAAACCCCCATTCACTCAGCCTAGCTGTCACTCAAACATGCTAAGTGGTGAGCCGGCCGGCTCACCACTTGGGCCAATCAGGACAAAGTGCGACTTGAGTTGCCTAGGCAACTCAGTCCAGGGTGCCTAAATTCCCCTCCACCCCTCCTAAGTACCTCAGACACAGTGGCACCACTTTGGAGGGCTTCTGTGGAGAAGCCCGCCAAAAAGTGGAACAAAGGGCTCGACTTGGGTTGGAGTCACAGAAGAGAACACAAACGCCATTTTAGAATCAAGTTTTGGCAAAAAAATACCAACCAGAGAATTAATATTAATTAAATAAACCGGCGGTATGTTCGAGGCTACCGTAAATAATTAAATAAAGATAGTAGCTTAAAATAATGGGAAATCCCATAGGAAAATATTCGCGGTTGAATATAAAAAGTAGTATCCACTGCCACCAGCCAAAACTCGATCAGGGGGGATGGAGACATGCCCCCTCGACTAACAGACCCTGGGGCAATCGAATTGCCCCAGCCAGTACGTCCACAATATGATGGTTGGTACTGGTTCTGTTCAGAATTTAAGACTAGTAAAGTCAATGGTGACTTTACATGCCCGGGAGACAGCCAGTCCCAGGGTATGGAGTCTATACTGGGGGGTCACTATGACACCCCTGTGTTACTGCATTGAGGGTGCTGTGTAACACATCACAAAAACACATGAAACCCTATGGAGTAAAAGACCCCTTAGCCCATTAAACACTTCTAGATCCAAAGAAACACACTCAAATCATGCCCAACAGTGAGGGTAAAAGAGTCTCATTCTTGGCAGGAGAAAAAAATAAACCCCAAAAATCCAGCAAAGCTGCTGGGGGACTCACTAGGTTAGGAAATTCAGCCTAAACAGAGAATTATCCCTAACACCGTCATCTGCAAAAGGAGCGTATGCGACACATGCAACCCTGCAATTATTGCGATGTCCGCGGACTTTTCGTGCGGTGCGCGTGTGGGATTGGGGCAATAAATGTCAACCAGGGTAAGAGCCTTTTTTAAAAAAAAAATATTTTAAGTGTGCTTCCATAGAAACACCTGTTTCTGCTGTTTTTATAAGTATTTTTGTGTTTTGTACGTCAGCTCACATTCTTACAAAAGGGTCTTCAGTGCAGCCTGTAGATTGTGAAACAAAATATTATTGCCACTGGTCGACAAAGACATGCCATTTGCTTTGAAAAGGTGTATATATCAAGAACCAATGTTCTCATTCTCACAGGAGCCCAGCAGCACTCAAGAAGTTACACATGCTTCCTCTGGCTGGCGACAGGAATCATTCGAATAGTCCCATACTATTCTCAGTGGTATAAATGAGCAAAGCACCTTGGCAGTGGGAAAAATGCGCTTCACTGCTTTCATCAACTTCTTCTGTTTTTTTTCTTCCCACCCCCTACCATCAAGTGGCACTTCAGTGGTGCTTGCAACATTTTCATTTACCCATATCATACATTGTAATGTCGAAACTGGAGCTTTACTTTCCTTCCGGCAATGCTACGAAATGTTTTCCCCACTAACTGATCGCCTACATAAATCGTAAAGCTACGCCACCAAAACAGCACTGCATGTATCTTACCAACCTAAAGCAAGTTTACAAAAGGTCAATGTCTGCACAGCTGTGCTTCTGGCTGGGCTGCACTACTGCAACCAGCTCTTTTTAAATCTGCCCGCTTCTACTCTCCGCCCTCTGCAACACATACAGAAGAGGACTACGCGACTTGGGATGATATCTCCTCTGCACTGAAATGTCTGCAATAGCTCCCAGTGGCTGTGAAGAATAAGGTGAACACCCTCTGCATTATGCACAAAGTCTTCTGGGCCCTGGGACCTCAATACCTTCAACTCTCACTTACTATACATCTATGTGCTCGAGCTCTTCCCTCATCCGTCTCTAACTCGCTCAGGGTCAATCGCTTCTGCAAACAACAAGTTGGTTGTAGATGTTTTTTTTTGGCTGGGGCCTCCCTCTGCAACAGCCTCCCTGCCTCCCTGAAACTTGAGGAGAACCATTGCTGGTTCCGGAAGCACCTCAAAGCCTTTGTCTTTGAGTCTGCTTCTCCTCCACTCCCCGGCTGACTGCCTGGCGTAAACTGATTCTGCACTGGTTACCTGGCGACTCTGATGTCGAGCCAAGGCCACCTCCCCCGACCAGGCGCACCCCTGCACTGTCTTTCTAGCAAACCCTGCACTTGGGGACTGTTTTCTGTATCCCTAACAGTTCCTGCACCACCTGATGTGTACATTTATCCTTGCACTTGGCACAATCGGCCCGTATTTTTTTACTTATTGTCATTTCTTCTTCTAACCATGCACCTTCCCCTCGTCCCACCCATGCACTTGGGCAAAGTAAGTCAAACCTGCCCTAGTAGGTTCGTTGTCTCTGTCTCCCCTCCGTTCCCCAATCCCTTGTCTTGTTGCGCATTGCTAAATGTATGTATAGGCACATTACACATGCCATAGCATACATTTGCACATCATATGATATGATATACACAAAATGAATTCATAACAATAGGATGCCAGCCTCTTACCTTGTACACGGCACAGGTTTTTTTCCCCCCTGCATTACCCCACTTACTGCACACGTTGCAAAAAATATAGCTCACAAACAGCACTGCATTCATGTTACAAACCTCAAACAAGTACATACAGTTCATGCATACACCCAGGATGGCTGGCCATTACTTTGCCCACTTCCACCATAGCCTTCTGCACTTTTGTACAAAAAGACCTTCGACTACACTTTTTGCATACACACCACAACCACAAACTAGAATGGGGGAGTGTCTTTCGCTTCACAGTCCTATTTCCATGGCTACCATCCTGAAAACGGCAGGATGTGGCACATGTAATCCTGAAAGTACAGCGTAATCCGCTGAGTTTTTGTGCTAGGAAGGGGTTGGGGGGAATTGGGAAACAGGGTAGGCAAGTGGGTCTTTAGTGGTCCCTCTGAAAAGGTTTTATGTTTTCTTTGTTTTTGTGTTTTGTATGAGTGTGTTTTTTACATGCTTGCAAACCACCTTTTTTATTTTTCTCTTTATATGACTTTGTTCGCTTCTCTTTCATGTTTTACCGAATTAAGGGCAACGCTTTGTGCACAGTGTACAAGAAAATGGTAGTGCCAATGGCGGTCAAAGAAATGCCATTTGCATGAAAGCAGTGTATGTTTTGGAAATTCATGCTCTCATAGTGGGTGGACAACATGCCATCAGTGAACATAAATGCAGACATGCTTCTGTTCGTAAGACACCTTCCGAGCTGTGGCTGGGGACAAATTACACCAGCATGGTCCCATACTCCTGTGGGGGGAATGGGTGAGAAAACTACCTTGGCAGTGGGAAAAATCTGCATCACTGCAGTCATCAACTTCTTCAAGAGACGGGGACAACGTCCATATAACATGCAACCCAAATGTAGATCTCCATAATGCACCACAACAACTTCACCTGTAACGATGGAGGCCACATATCTTCAAAGGTGAACCATCCCACCAAAACTGCACGCATCAAGACTGCCCCACAAAGCGTCCACTCCTTCCAACCCAAAATTAACAGCAACGCCTCTTTGCGCGGCATACCTGTACACATCTTGTACACATGCATCACCCACGATCAGCACTGTGCATCTCTCCATGTCCACCAACCTCATTACACAGAGTATTGGGAGAAGTAGTACCTCCCCTTCCTGTGACCCACACCTTTGCCACATGATTCCATAATTCCCACAGTTCCATTCGGATGCCCACCATGCAGAGAATGGCAGGATGTGGCGCGTGTTCTTTCCCAGCTACAGCGAGGGCTGCACCACAGTAAAACAGGGGCAGTCCTTCTCCCCTCTCCACTGTTCTTCCAGCACTCCCTCATTGACGATTGTGAAATACTCACGCATGCATGCATGCACCATTCACAGCCAAGAAGTCTACATTCAACACTAATTTCTGTACAGCCCTCCATATTTACTGTTCAACACTCCGAGTACACGTCTCGTGTGCTTCCAAAGCACCTTCCGTACAAAGGTGTGGGAAAAAAGCCACAATATCAGCAACCAAAATCGGCCAGAGTGGCACCCATCATGCCTTTGACCATGCACAGAAGAGTATTGCTTGCCGACACCCACCACAACATAATAGAGCCATGCATGAGAACAAGGGGCCATAAACCACAATCCACAAATGTACCATAGCCAGCAGCACTTCTACCCAATCCCAGCACCATAACACAGCAATGCATGGAAACATGTCACAGTTAGCAGATCCACAAACATACCACTGCCTCCGCCACTGATACCCACTTCCATGCACAAAGTATTATGGCACTGGCAAGCAAACCGCACAATCCTCACACCAGTGGGCCTACCCCCAGGAAGCTACACAAACCAGAATGTTGAAGCACATCGAACATTTGCTTCAACCCTACCCTCTTGTATACTGACAGTGTTCCAACACTGCATCCAGTGGGCATACTGCAAGACTTTTCACTGCACAATCTCCAGCCATACACCGAAAACCGCAGGATGTTCCAACAATGACCACACCCATGGAACCAACAATGCATGCATGGCAGCACACTTCTGGTGCTCTATAAAGAGTAAAATGTGTTCCACCCCCATTTTGTGATGGTGACCACCCTCTGAGAGATGCAGTAAAAACTGCATGGCTGCAGTGGGTGTGGTGAAGGCCTTGGCTTTCGGGTGCATGGCCTACGGCCTTTGGCCATGAACCCAATAGTCTAGGTCTTGGCCACGCCCACCGCAACGTAATGCAGCCACGCATGACAACATGTCATCAAGTACCACAATCCACACACATACCACAGCCACCAGCACTCCTACCCAAGCTCTGCACGGTCATACGGCTATGCATAGAAACATTCACCTTCTACCAGAATCTACAAACTTACCCCAGCCTCCGGCACCCCTACCCATGTTCATTCACATACGATGGTGTTACTGCCAACCCAGCCAACAGTATTTGCAGGTTAGCTGACTTCTGAAGCTCTGTTAAGTGTACAATGTGCTCCACAACCCTTCTGTAAAGGTGAGGAGTCTGACAGATGCAGTGTAAACTGCATTGCTGCGGTGGGTGTGGGCAAGGCCTAGTCTATTGGGTGCATGACCTTCAGCCTTTGGCCATGCATCCAATAGTCTAGGCCTTGCCCACACCCACCGCAACGTAATGCAGGCATGCATACCATCATGTGCTCACGTACCACACTACACACATGTACCTACAGCCACCGCCACTACTACCAAACCTCCACACCGTAATACAGCTATTGATGGAAACATAACAGCTTCCGGCATCCATACCCACTTTCATTCACACAGTATGTCTCACAGCTCTCTATTCAGTACAGAAAAGCAATACATCATACTGCAGTAAATCCGCGCAAAGGACACTACGCAATCCGATGCGATATGCACTTTAGTCCATCTCCACTTCTATGCACAGTTATGAAGAATTGCGCCCACTTCACACACTGCAGTATCCATGACACTGAAGGTGCACTTCATCCCTACCCTCTTCAATACTGTCAGTATTGCAACACTGCACTCAGTGGACACACTGCACAACTGTTCACTCCAGTAGCTGCAGCCATGGATTAAACACTGTAGGCTGTGCTAAGAAGCACCACACCCATACAATCAACCATTTATGCAATGCCGATGTAACACACACAGAAGGGAACAATGTGAAACCTGATTCCAACCACGGCACATAGTTGTCACTGCAAGGCTTCCATCCATGCAACACACCGGAGTACACGCTATCGGAAAATGTGCATGTCATGTGAAATGCACTCCCCTTCTACAATGGAACTCCCACCAGTCACCCCGGAAATAGGTCTCCGCACCAGCTATCGTGCCGTAACGAAGGCAGCCTGCATGCAGCACACATGGGAGGCGGCTTTGCAGAGACCCGTGAATTGGCGCTGTACGCAAAGACACTGCAGCCACATCAACGCCTTTGTCCACCTACTGAAATCTCTCGCATGATTCACCTCTCATTGCCCCACCCTTTCCATCCCTTCCTTCCACCACCACAAGGCGTAATTATATATGTGTTGCAATGCACTCCCCGTCTACTATTCAGGTACCACCAGTTAGCATGGTAAGAGGTTGTGGCACGCGCTACCGTGCCATAACGAAGGCTGTCTGCATTCAACACACATGGTTGTGGCCTGTGCAGGGACCGGTGAATTGGCGCAGTACGCACGGATACTACAGGCACACAACCGTCTTCATCCACCTAATAATCACATATCTGTGATGAACCACTTCTCTCTCCCCCACCCTTACCATCCCCTCTTCCCACAACCACATGCCATACATTATGTTTGTCAGTCCCTTTCGGCGCTGCACTGTCCTCCGGCACACCATGGCATTGTTTGCCAAAAACTTTGATGCACAGCAAGCTTCCCTCCAGGCAACCACTGGCCGCATCCAATGTTCGACGACATCACAGCGTGCAGCAAGCCAATGACACTTCTGGCCACGGAACAAACCGGGAAATGGGTCCGGAGAACAGACCCAGAATCACATTTTCTGAGACATGCATTTCAGTTGTTTGCAACAAAAGTACTGGTCGGATTTCCATCAAACACATAAAAGCACGCTTTCTGACCCAAACTCCCGCCCCTGCCACAAATTTGGTGAAAATCCCTCCAGCCGTTTGGCCTGTAGCCGTGGCAATGTTTTTCCCCACGCCGTCTATGGAAAAGAAAATTTGGGCCCCCCCCCCACTATAACTTTGCCCTCCCTTCACGAAACTTCACCAAACTTGCCGGAAAAAATCAGAGCGGGCCATACACTTTTTTTTGCAAAGTTTGGTGAGAATTCCTCCAGGGGGAGAGAAGTTATAAGCCGCCAAAAAAGTGGTGTTCCTATGAGTTTAGCAACTGAACCATGTGATACTGCGGGCTGTGTGATAAATATGGGTAATCCAGGCCTCTAGCATCATACGGCAGCACCAGGGTGTCCAGTGCGATGTGTGCTTGTCTCTCTGCCCATACCAATCTAGACAATGACCGGGCACGTTTCCAGAACCATGACCGTGGGATCAATGGAACATTATTAAAGATGTAAAGCATTTTAGGAACCACCACCATCTTGGCCAGGGAAGGGCGTGCTGCCTGGGCTAATGGGAGCTGGGTCTACAAACCAACCTTACTTTGCAGCTGCTCAAGGGCCGCCAAATAGTTTTCTTCGAAAAGCCTGGATGGGGAGGTGGAAACCACTATACCAAGATACCTCATTCCCCCAGGACACCACTGGAATTCAGTACCAACATCCGTGGGAAGTACTGTTGGGGTCAGTGGGAGGATCTCAGACTTAGGATCTCTGTGCAATTAATGTGTAATCCCGAGGGACAGCGCACACAGAGCGACGGACAGCGCGCACAGTGAGAGAGTGTGACAGGGCACAGTGCACAGAGAGTGACAGGGCACAGTGCACAGAGAGGGAGAGAGGGACAGTGCACAGAGAGAGGGAAAGAGACAGTGCAGAGAGACGGCGCACAGAGAGTGAGAGTGAGAGAGAGCACACAGAGAGGGATCGAAAGGCACTGGTAAATCAAAGGGACTGGAATAGCGATACCGAAGACTTTCAGAAGTTCATGAAGAAGCCCAATGTGTGAAACAGGCTGCACATGTGGAACAGATGTGCCTGGTCTAGGGAGCGAGCTTGGATGAGCCAGTCATGAATGCCTTGAATATGTGGTGAGCCGGTACCACTGCCAGCAGCTTTGTAAAGACTGTGGGCCAGGCCAAATGGCAAAACCCAGCTTTATGAACATCCAAAATAAAGCAGGGACAGCATGCAAACAAAGGATTGTCGCTCTGAGCTCTTCAAAGAAAACAACATCTTTTATACAAAACCTAACAGGTAAGGAGATTGATTAAGGGAATTGACAACATTTTCTATATGGGTTAAACCTTTTTATTTTTCTTTATTATAAGTTTTGGTATAATACAGTAATCAACTTTGTGAGGCAGTTCGGTCAGCAGAAATCCACCTTCTTTCCACCCTGACCCCCTACCCCCTCCACAATAACACCCCCGCCAACTGTCTCCGACCCTCCCCTTATCCTACTCCCCTCCCACTTGGTACTGATTTCTCCCTTCTTAAACCACACCTTTAAAACTTCAAATGACTAAAACTTCGTAAACATTGACCTTTGGCACCTGGCCACCGCTCAGGTTTGCATTAAAGTGTGATTCCATTAACATTGCAGGCACTGCCCCTGTTCATCTCCACCAAGAACTCCAAAATCTCCATCTCTCATTCATTTGTATTACCCGCTGATAGGTTTGCTCTGGGCTTCATAGAATTATCAATAAGTTCTCCCCACCCATTTCAAGAGGGCCTGCCGGTCCATGGAGCCCTGCTGTTATTCTTTCCATGATGCATATGTTCATAGCAACATTGATCCATTCCCTTTTACCTGGGGGGTGTACACTTTTCCATTTCATGGCTGGACAAGCTCTTGCTGCTAAAAGTAGAGACAAGGCCATTTTCAACAGTCTGACATTCGCCATCCTCCCCCTCCAGACCAAACAAGACCATCATGGGCGATTTAACCCGTGCAATCCCGTTCAACTCCTTGATCCACCCAAGGACTTCACCCCAAAAGAATTACATCCTTGAGCACACCCAGCACATATACCAATAGTCGGCCCTTGCTCCACATCCCGCCAACAAGGGCTGGCATTTTGAAACATTTTGGGGAGTTTGACCGGATCATATTGCCACCTGTGAAGGAGCTTGATGACATGCAGCTTATATTGACTAGAGATCTATGTCTGAGAAGCTCCCCTGCAGAGTCTACCCCACAGAGCTGGATCTATACCCCTTTCCATGTCTCGTTACCAGTCTTCTAAGTTTCTCAGTGGAGCGACTCCCGGATTCCACAAGAGCCCCATATATCGCCCAGATCAGTCCCTTCATTTTAGTTCCTTTATTTAAGTTTTTCAAAGGGGGTAAGGTCTCTCTGTATCTGTTCCCGCCATCCCACTCCAGTTAACCCCTTTAATTGAAGGTACAAGCAGACAGTTTACCTATGCCAACCGCCTCCTCCAGCTCGATTATGTTGATGAAGCTACCCTCCCTCCAAAGTTGGCCAATCCTTTCCAGTCCTGACTCAAACCATTTCTGGAATCTTTCGGGGTTTGGAATAGCCTGCCTAACTCCAGGCACCCAGAGGTGTCCAAGGGGTGAGGGCCATGTTGTTCCTACTTTTGTTTCTACACATTGTCTCCAGCTGTCCCATATGATCCCCACAATAGGATGCTCCCGAATTCTGTGGCGGAGCTTACTGCTATGTACCCACAGCCATTCCCCAACTGTGGCATGGTGCAACTGTAAGTTATCCAACAAACTATTGGAGATCCCTTTAGGCCCTACCTCTAAGCTGAGCAGCTTTATAGTAGATTTTCATGTCTGGTAGGCCTACTCCTCCTTTTGCCTTGGGTACGACCAATATGCCACTGAATATCCTAGCCTTTTTCCCCTACCAAAGAAATCTCAAGAGAGCCCTTTGTCTCCCCAAAAAATGAGTCTGGGATTTGGATGGGGAGCATCTGGAACATATAAACTATCTTTGGGAGGAAAACCATTTTAAGTGCATTTAGGCGACCCAACCATGATATTGCTAGCTTGCTCCATTTCTCAAATTCCGCTTTAATTTTGGCCATGGGAGGCTGGGGGGTCACCTCAAATATTTACCCTTTTGTCCCTCGTGACATTGATTCCCAAGTATCTTAACGTTCCCAGGTTGACCTGCAGACCCATGGGTGCGAACCTCCCTATTTCCCCATCCCTATTCCTGTCCAAGGGGAAAAGGACTGATTTAAACGTATTAATCTTGAATCCCGGCAGGGAGCCATATTGCTCAATCAACTGGATCGCTACCGGTGTGGAAGTCAGGGGGATCCTTAATTGTAAAAGCATATTACCCTCGTAAAGCGTGACTTTATAATTCACCCCTCCTACCAGGAATCCCACTTCACGGGGGGGGGCGGGGTTTGTTGGGGGGTGGTCTTCTCTAATCTTCTGGGCAATGGGTTCTGAGAGTGCAAATAACGTCAGGGAGAGGGGGCAACCCTGCCTAGTTTCCCTTCCCAACCCAAACCAATGGGAATACCCACCATTTACAGCCACACATGCCTTTGGGTATGAGTTCACTGCCATAATACCGCATTCCCCTATACCACAATTGATGAAAACTGCTTTGAGAAACCCCCACTCCACCCTATTAAATGCCTTTTCGGCATCCACTGAAAGGAGGGAGGGGTCCCCAGTTATCCCTTGAGCTTCACGCATCAGGTGTAAGATATTCCTCATTGTGTCAGCCCCCTTTTGTCTCCTGCTGAAACCCACTTGGTCCGGGTGGATAAGTCTTGGCATGTACCCCGCAAGCCCTACAGCAAGCACCCAGGTGTAGATTTTGGCATCTATGTTAAGAAGGGAGATCGAGCGATACGCACCACATGTCTGGAGATCCCTGCCCTCCTTGTGTATTACCATGATAAGTGCCCAAGCGAAAGACTCGGGGGCTTTCCCAGCATTTAATAGGTCATTAAACAGTTCTGTCATAAATGGCAGTAGGGCAGTGAGGAAGGATTTGTAGAACCCTGCTGAGAACCCATCCGCACCCGGGCCTTTCCCAGCGGTAACCTTGCCACTGCCTTCTTAATTTCTTCCTGTTATGGGGCCTCCAATATATTAGTCTCCACATCAGACAGTTTGGGTAGGTGAACATCTGCTAAGTATGTGTCTATGTCACCCACCTCCAGTTTAGTCTCTGATTCGTACAGCATCTCAAAAGGAAGCAAAAGCCTCTTGAATCCCCTCCATCGAAAATTCATTTACTTTGTCCCTCCCTTCAATTTTTGTAACCCATCTTCCTGCTCGCTGGCCCCTTAGTCTAGCTGCCAGGAGTGTATCCGCCTTGTCCCCTTTCTCTTAAAATTTCTGTTTCAGAAATTGCAAGTTGCAAAATATTTTTCTTTCCTCATTTGAATCCGCAGCTCCTCTCTTTTCCCCCTAGCCTACATAACAGTCCCTTCCGCCCCCCCTCCAGGGACTCGTGTGCCCATTTATGAGTTGTTTTATCTCCTCCCTCAGCCTATTTTCATTAAGTGTCTGCTCCCTTTTTTTCTGGCTCCTTCCCTAATCAGAATCCCCCTACAGGTCGCCTTCCCCCACTTCCCAAACAATTATTTTCTCCACTTCGCCTTTGTGATTCGAATTGAAGTATTCCCCGATTTCCTTAGCCATCTCCAACTGGAATATTGGGTCCTCTCATAGGGATGAATTGCACCTCCATTGTGAGCCCCAGGGGCTCATACCCATCCAGCCCAAATCCACTCAACCAGCCCAAATCTAATGTCACCATATCATGGTCAGGCCAGGTGATCAGGCGAATCTCTGAACTCTACCGACAGGTCCCTTGAAATATACATATAATCAATCCTAGTAAAGGTTCCATGGGGGGATGAGTAAAAGATGTACCCCCTTTCCTGTGGGTGGAAAAGAAGGCACATGTCTCACAACCCATACACTTCCATTGTCTCATGGACCTCCCAATATCCCGACCTTTGCAATTGTTATTCCCTAGGAAGCAACACCTGTCTGTCTAACTTGATATCCACCCATATATTAAAGTCACCTCCTGCAATAAGGTGTCCTGAGCTTTCAACCAGTATTTGAGAGGTTACTCTTCCGAAATCTCAGCTTTCCCGGGTTTGGGGCATAAATTGCAGCGAGTGTAAAGTACACCTTGTTAATGGTACCCAAAGACCAAAAGGGCCCTCCCCTCCACATCTGAAAAGAACTTAGACACCTCCATCTTCAGCGCTCTACTTATTAGTATACCCACTCTTGCTTTCCTTAGAGGACCTGATTCCCAAAATTCTTGGCCAACTAATCCACATGGAATCCTTCGTTCTTCTCCCTTACTAAATTTAGTCTCCTGGAGGAACAGGACATTCAGATCTGCTCTCTGGAATTCCCTTCCAACCAGGGATCTTTTCATTGTTGAATTCAGCCCTTTGACATGAAGAGTGCCAATCCCATGCCCCTTCCTCCAATTCGAACGTTGCCATAAAAGGAAATCCAAAAGAAGAAAACATGTACCAAGGTCGCAATTTCCCCCCCAAACCCTCTCCCACAATCCCCTCTGCTCCCTCTCAATCCCCAAATGGCACCCGGCTCTACCCAGTTAGCATCACTAGGTTGAAATTGAACCACCAACAGCACCCGTTCGATCGGAACCCTTCCGTCCAAACCATTTACTCTAGAGACCCACTTCTCGCCCCTTGCTAACAATCCCTTATCAAACGTTAACTGCAACTCCCCACAACCCTCAGCCCAGGCACCACTTCTTTCCAAACACTTAAGAGGCGGTCAGATATTCAGTAAACCCCCAGCCAGATCCCCACATCCTGTGTCCCCTCTAATTGTGACACCCCCTTTTCGAGTGTCCACTGTGGAGTTATACAACAGTATTAGGTCAGGTCTGGGCTAGGGATCACCTGCTCACCAGGCTCTTGACGGCAAGCTTGTCCCTGCTGTTATTCTTGGCCATGTCGTATCCCTGAGCACTAGAGTCCTCTTGAGGGCAGCCAAAGAAAGTCTCCTCCCCTCAGCGGTTTCAGCCACAGCATGGAGGAAGAGGTTGGACACCCAGTATTCAGTGGGCTTTCTGGCCTTGGCAGAACCGGCTGCTCTCTTCTGCTTCGTGACCAGCTGTACCCCTCCACTCCAGGGGGGCCATGAACCGCACAGAGGACACCCAAAGGATGCCCAGAAGACGATGGGTACACACCCGGGGCTGAAGCGTGACTGGCCGGTGCCGCCGGCCTGTGTTGGTCCAGTGGATGGGTCTATGCCCTCCCTGCAAGTACAGGGATCAGAAGGTGTCAGGGGTGTGGGGGGCACTCACCTCCCTGTACTGCATCGCGTGTCTCTGGGCTCCTTCCCTTGCCAAATTAGGGCTGGCAGGCAGCGCACTGTTTCCTCTCCTTGTATCTCTGATGGTAAAAATGGCTTTGGTTTTCAGCTGCTACTGCCGCAGGGTCAAACTCCGCCAATACCGGTCTGATTTTGACGTTGTTGTGCCCTTCACCAGCCCTGTAGTCTGGGGTTGCTTACCGCAGGGGCACAAAAAGTGGGGGCTCTCACCACTTTTCAGGTCTGCAACGGGAGAGGAGCGCCCACAGACTCCCTTCATCAGTGTGCCCCCTGGTGGCCATCAATGGCAGGACCTTTAACTGGTAATGGCCCACTATGAACCTCAGGGGCACTTTCTGTACTTTAGGATGCTTATTTCCATGTGCTCATTCACCTAATGATCCAGCAATACCAGCCAGTCATGTAGGTCGAGGGCTTGAAGGATTTAGGCTAGAGTAACCATCTTGAGCTTGTCTTGCACAGAAACCGGTGCAAGAGGCGCAAATACTGTATGGTACACAAGCCCACACCCTTCTTCAGCAACAGAAAATAGTAAACTAGAGGCAAGACATCAATTCACCATCCTCATCATAAAACTCAGGGAATTCCCGGACATACATTGAGCATAATGGATTGAGCCCAAAAGGGATGGGATCGCCCTCCTCATTAAAGATGTCCTCCATCTTGGACATGAATGCTCCCAGAGGAAGCAGAGTATTCACAATACGGAGCAGTGCGGCATAGACATGGGTCTTCACCCATAGGGGCCATGGCCGAGCCCAAAAGATTGCGGTCATGGTCGTAATAGGTTCTCTGGTGGCTCATCGGAGTGTTCTGGACCCAAACAGCAATGCCAAAACTGCATCTGAAACTGCCTGCGCTGGGGCTTTGGCAAAGATGTCCATCATCTTGTGCCGAAAGGCCCCACAGTACTCCGCCATGGATAATTGGGTCATGAAAGGAACCCGTGATGCCTTTTCCTTAGGAGTCTCTGGAGCGGTGACCTTTCATCTTAAAGGAGGAAAAAGGATGCGCGCACGAGCTGGCAAGTGAGTTGTGAGCAATCGGCAGGGAGGTGAATCTGGTCCCTGTGCTCTGTGCTCAATTATTTTTGACTGCCCAATTGGCTGTGCTGGAATCTACTGCCTGGACTTAGCTGCTGCCTCTTGAAAAATTGGAAAATAGCACGTGAGCTGGCAAGTGAGCAGTCTGCAGTCTGCCGTTTGCGGCTTGGTGTTTTCTTAATTCTTCGTTGCGTGGAGAGACAGTAAGTGCGAACAATTAAATACCAATTCAACACCTATTGCGCTGATACAACTAACCGTCATTAACTAATACTTTTGTGAAGCTACTGTGTTCATCGCAGTACATTGCTGTTCCGTGCTGATCTGCGAAACAGTTACTCCTTGCAGATTCAATCGCTCATCAAACAATCTCTAGGAATCGGAAACACAGGAGTAAATTTGCGTGGCAAAACTGCCCGGCTTGTTGCACTCTCACATATTCCGTTTTGGGTACTTCCTTACCTCTTTATCTCTAAACCCTGTGTCCCCCACACAACTTCTGCACCATGTCTAAATTATGGAGCAGCTGGTTGATGGACATTGAGACGGGAACTGTTGTTGCACAATACTTGACCGGCACGATGACAGGGCTGGTAGTGTGTGACAGCGAGGAGACAACTCAGCCTGATAGAATGAATAGTGTTCCAACTTTGTTCACTGCATGTTTCTAGGGGCAGGGTGTGAGGGAGGAAGAACTGGAGTTAAAGCATGTGGGCCTTACGACTTCAACAAATTAATGTAATATTCAGTGCAAGGCCGGGGCAGGATCTTCAGTTGTTTTCAATATTGTTTTCAATATTGGTAACAAACCTGCATCATCGGCAGTTTTTACTGATGCTGCCACGCAAACTGGTGTACTCCAGGACTGTGTGGTCAATCACTTGCCCACTTATACTCCTCGTTCCTTGATTCTAGGACCTAAACCAAAAATGAGGAACATTACAGAAGACAACACCCAGGAAACACCTAGCAAGGCGACAGAGGTGGAGGTTGGGGGTGGGGGTGGGAGGAGGGTGGGCCAGATGGGGAGGTAGAAGACTATTTTGGACTAATCATTCATCCGACCTATGTCAGAACATTGAAGGAATAACAGACAGAGGGGCTAGTGCCTCACACTCGGGGGTGGGTCTACCCTCCGAACTCACAACAACTGATGGCAAGTTCACCATCCAGCAAGGCCCCCGATGTGAATGCTTTCTGGCCCAGGTCCATCCTAAAAATATCTACAAACGTAGACTACTTCACGCTCCGAAATACTGATCTGCGTCGTGACCAACATTCTGCCTGATGTGGATCCCCTGGGTCCAGCTTTAGTCTCTCCTTTACACCTAGTCTTGGAATCTATATTGAGTCTGTATGACAATATCAAATATATTGCACAAGAATATTGTTCTAAAATTGGTGACGTTGACCAGAACTTGAGGTATTTACTGGACAGGCCGATTAGTGGCAACGTCAACCCTAACTACAACATAGATAACAATGCAAACACTGCTACCAACACTTGTGTGGCCGCCTTAAAGAGCCTGTGTGGTTTGCATCTAGATCGAGTATCTGAAGCAGAGGTGGTTGCAAGTGATATCATTTCCTTAAACTACAGCGTGGCACTGTAGAGCTGCCCTCTGATGGACGGCTCGCCATTATTGCTCCATCCTTCAAGGGTGGAAGAGGACTTAATAGAATTGGCGGCAACTGTTGAAGAGACTGTTCATGGTAACAACGATCAATGATGTAGGTGCGACCTAGAAAGCAGCAAAAAAAGAAGGAAATTGCCTGAGAAGACAAAAACAAAGAATCTACCTGACCCAAATAAGAGGAAATCCTCAATAAAATTCCTGTGGTCATTACCGCAGAAGGGGCGACAATTAATTTGTCCTCGGATCTACAGGACCCAAGGGAGGGTACTTCAGGGAGTGTTCCTGTGGAAGGGGACACGCAGACCACCAGACCCAAGAAGGCCATGAAAACAAGGCAAAGTAAAATCACTACCTTCCTGGCAAAGTCTATAGAAAGCATGCAACCTACGAACGTGGGAAGTATCTCAACGCAAGAGGGGACCTGCCAGGTCAATGCAGCCACTGAAGACACTGTAATCCCCCAACCATCACTGGTTACAGTACCAATACTATTCAAGAGTCTGTCCCTCTGGCTCATATAGACTCAGTACCATCAGAGAAATTCCAGGGTAAAACCATGGGATGGGAAATTATTACCCATGCAAACTGTAATTTCCCTTGAAACGAGGACACAAAGTTCAAGCTTTCTAGGCAATTCCCAGGCTACGTCCTCTTCGCTCAGACAATATCAGGAATGTGGCATTGTCAGAAATAGGGATGGAGAGATCAGTAAGTAACTTTTCCTCTAATCTGGTGGTGCAGCTGGTATGGAAAGAACACAACCGGCTGAGATCCCTAGGATATGAATTGTTTGAGCTCACTACCCCAACAATCCAATTATTCATTCTTGGCGACAGTGGACCAGAACCCCAGTACAAAACCACAAGTCCAACAGCCTCAAGAACATCTATCGGGGGTTACGAGCAGAATTGTATTCAACTTGGGTGTGACGGCCAGTACATCCATCGAAAAAACTGGTCTTGTTTGGAAGCAACGATTAGGATGTTTACAAATCTAAACCCACCCTAAACTGCCCAAATCTCTAAATCTCGTCTCATGGAATACCTGTGGGTTAATGAATGTTGCCATGGACTCTAGGGGAACTCTAGGCAGCGTCCATGCTGCATTACTGCAAGAGACAATGGCCGTGAGTGCCTTTGAGTTGGAAGGATTTCACACTTAGTGTAAAAAAGCATTTAGAGGTATGTCAGGGCGACCTTCGGGTGGGCTAGCTATTGCCATGGATTTAATCCTGAGCTGCAAACACTACGAGATTGAGACCCAAAATTATGGTCTTTTAGCAATTGGTGTCCCTATGGCATGTTTAGACACAGAGTTGTTGTTCGTAAATATGTATTGGAAGTCTGCAAAGTGTAAACACTCAGACTTCCATGTGGCTATGGATACTTCACTTACCAACTGGTTGGACAAGAGTCATTCGCATAGGATATTTGCGGGGACTTCAACTCTAAGTGTGCTGACAAACCTAAACTCAGGTATTGGGACCCTAGCTTCCCTCCTATGCATAGTGACACCCCTGTAGGAATTTTGTGGGACCATCTATCGAGCTGGGATCTTGACATGCATGGGTTGAGAGGTCTACAGTTGGCATAGAGGGTCAAAACATTCCTGGATCGATTTCTTTTACGTTTCTAGAACGCTGCATCCCTTATGTTACCCTCTTACTTTTGGGTCAACATCTAATAGCGTTCATTTGCCTTTATTCCTAACTGCTCGTGCACCAACCACCTTAGTTACTTTCCAGCCGAGTGTTGCCTTGGTTACTCCAGCTAGGGGTGGTCTTGCTGTTAGATGGAAACCTGTGGCATGTAGTAAATTTACCGCCATTTTAAAGAACTTGATTCACAGGGTTGGTGTAACTGAAGGTAGTTTTTCGGTTGGAAACTTTAAGTCCACTTTAATTCAGTGCTTTAAGGCTCTGAATGATCAAGGTAATTTCATTGGTGCAAAGAAGCATGTTCATCTTTACGATAGTAGAGTGATGGAGGCAGAAAGGCCCTTCGAGAGCATGCCAGCCTTCAACACTCTGGGGAATCTTGCGATCATAAAAAGAAAGCTATTCTTGCAAAACAGTTTTATCAGATCTATAAGAATAAGGGTCCACATTAGGGAAAACCAAGTGGTATTGGAACCGCTGGCTAAAAGTAATTCCTCAGACATCTGGGGTATCATCAATGGGAAAATGAGCAAATCTCTGGACTTGATGGTATGCCCAATTCCTGAGCACGTTTGCTTATCCTATTATGGGACCAAGTACTGCCTGCTGTAAAACTCATGGTGGCAATCGTAAAGACAGACAAGTGATCACAGTTCAAGGGTGTTTATTAAACTGTATATGTGACTTGGAAAAACGCCTAATCTAAACCTAAATCTAAGATGGGTGGAAGCTACAACCATCAAATAATAACAAAGTCCTATTGGTGTCTTGACAGATAAAAGGGCCTATAGCAAGAAAAACCGATTGCCAATCCTTACGCTAAATACAAACAAAGAGTGTGGGATAAGGTTCACAAGAAAGAAAGAAGTGTTCACAAATAAGTCAGGATGCGGTAGTCGGCGTCTCCCTTCCCCACGTTTTGAGCACAGGACAAGGTAGGACTCCGGAGCACAGCACACGCTCGAGCTTTCTCAGCACGAGCGAACAGTTCCACTTTCAGGTATCGAGACCTTCAGTGGTTAAGTCTCCTTTCTACAAAAAGTCTCTCGCCTCCGAGGATCTGATGTGTTAAAAAATAATCAACTAGTGTTTCGATATCAGGACCTTCGGTTTTCAATCTCTTGCTTCCGAGGGCCTGATATTCAAAACAGCAGAAACAAATGTTATTTTCTTTATCTTTAGAGTGATGGTTCTTCACCCTTGGGTCCCCCTCTTCGGGGCTCAGATCCCTCTCGAATGTCAGCCTCCCTCCATCGGGTTCACTACAGCTTTCGACACAATCTTATCTGTGCCACTCACAAACCTTAATGTATTTTTAAACAGTTCACCGTGGACATTCCTGCCGGGTGCACTCTTATCAACACACTGTATATTGGGACTTCAGACTTTGCTCCCTGTTCATTGGCATCCTACCGTCGGGTTTACTCTTGCCAACTTTTGCAATTCACAAAATGAGGGATTCACTTCCCTTAACTTCACCTTCACTTGCCAGTCAAAGACTTTCAACTGTACAGAGGATTTCGCTAGATCCCCGTATGGCCACTTCAAGTCTCTTGCGCCATTCCCAAGGCCTTCTGGTAACTGTAGTTTCAACCATGGGGTATTTGCCCAGAGCTTCTCAAGCCAGCACCTGTGTGGTGCCTGACTGCCCTGTAGATGGCTCTCCCCTCTCGTTAATAATTCTTTGCACTTATTTCAATTAGCAGGTTTTGCTACTTTTATTCAAACACAGTTCGGTTTCTTATCGGTTCTCCCCTCGACTCACTGGCTGTGATGAACCGCTCGGCTTTGCTTTTCTCTGGAGTCAAGGCCGGTACCACGATGTCAAGTGTCTCCCCTCGGGTTCGTTATCAGTGGAGAAGGGCCTTGTGTACTGTTGACATCTGCTGCAACACACACTGGCTATTGTGCGCAGTCTTACAGTTCCTTCTGTGGAGGGTTCACGGGTCTGGCTTGGAAAGGGCAAGGTCGCTTCTCTCCTGGTCACCCTCTCGGTTCGTGCTGTCTTTCTCCTCCTCTTGAACTGCCATGCTGCGTTACATCTCTCGTCATGCAGTCTGCCTTGCTCGTATTGTGCTCTCGTGCTCTACCTTTTATTCCTGCTGGGGAAGGAAAGGGCCATCAGGTGTGTGTGATTCTGGTCAATTGCCTGACTTTGCCTGACCCTGGCGTTGGGACATGTCCGGTAAATGGCTTTGGTGTTTGTCCGTTGTCTTCTGCGATGGGTGAAAGTGTTTGTGTTGGAAAGTTGGCTTGTTTTAGGTAGGATGGGGAAAAGGTATAAGAAGGGGTATACCGTGTCTCACATGTCGGTGTTCCACTTCCACTCCCTGAGGGCTCCCCTTCTAGGTGATCCTCCCTCACTAGTCTACCCTCAGAAACTGGATCCAATAGTGATGGCCGTGTTCTGGCCACCTTGATGACAGATCCCCGGGGACTAATACACGAGACACTGTCAGGTTTCTCACACTGCCCACTGGTGAGCAAAGTTGTCTTTACTCTATCTTGGGCAAGAGGGACTTCGGTATCGGCCCTTGGGAAGATTACATCTTATGGGCCATAGGTAAGGCGAAAGCATCAAGGGCCCCGGGTCCAGGTGGCTTTGCTCCCATTGTCATCAAAACCGACCCACTAGTTTGGTTTGGTCTTTTAAGGACCCTATTCCATCAGATTTATGCGACTCGCAAGCTTCCGCCCACATGGCTGGAATCTACCCTCATTCCTGTTTACAAACAGAGGAAGAGTAACAACCCCATAAACATTAGGCTGATAGCCTTACTGGACGCAACAAGCAACGTTATTTCATCCTTCCTGGAGAGACCTAAATTAGGTGGTCTTGAGACGCATTATTTTGTCACAATACTGGGTGGTCTAGCATGGGGACTTCGTTAAATGCTACTGTGTTGTTGTACATGTTGGTGCCAGTGAGAAAGGGTGTGGTGTGCATGGCATGCACCGATATGTCAAGTGCTTTTGACACTGTCAGTTGGAACAAGTTATGGAAGAAACTTGTTTTTTGGAACATTCCACTGAAGATCGTCCAACTGCTGATAGTGCTCCACACTGGCACTTTTGAGGGTTAGGTTGACCAGGAAGCAGGGCTGTGTTTTGGCCCCCACACTGTTCAACCTATGTACCCCTGATATAGATGACCTTTGGGCCCAGGGTGTCTCCCATCCCGTTAAATTGGGGTCCTTGAATCTGAACACAGACAACCTTATTCTCTTCGACATAACCATGATTGGGTTACTAAGGAAACAAAACCTCTTCTTCAAATATGCTGTGGATAATAACGTAGTGGTTAACTTATTTTCACAACAAAAACGTTGCCTAAAACATTTGATTGGGAGGTGGGTAGTCACTCAATGGAGAGGGTTTTGTCGAGGAGATACTTGGGCTATGATCTGTCAAACACAAATTCAAACGTTGTCTGGAAAGCCAGCCGAGAGGCTGACTTGAAACTTTGCTTTCCAAAATGAAGAGAATGTACACCCAACTATGCACGTATTATCTTCTGCCTTTCATTAGGTTTTATTTGTCCAAGGACAAACCAATGATTCCTTGTGGATTGGACATTCTTAGCGACATAGGCCCTTATCTGAACACTTTACATGGCTTGTTTTGGAAGAAGATTCTGCATTTATCTACTTCGATTCCAAACGCGGTCAAACAGCATGAGTTTGGTTTAATTTCATTGTCTAGGAAGGCTACTTGGAGGAAACTAGCAGAGTATGCCAATTTTTGTAATCCTCCTCCGAACTTATTATACAAAGACCTAGGCACAGATATGTTGCGTGGCTCGGCTTTATCCATAAAGGATTTCAAAAAAAGTATGGCCACTATTCTAAACTTGATAGGGTCTTCTGAGGAAGAACTGTCCGGGAGACCACCAGTCAGAAAAAGAAGCTACTTATGTGAGATTGGGCCGAATTAATAGATTCTTTAGATGCGTATTCCACGTATAAAGAATATGCTAGGGGCCGAATAAAAAAAAAAAAAGAGGAGACTTGTCCAAAGACCTCTATTTATTCCCATGTGCAAAGGTTTGTTCGATGTACATTTCTTTCTGTTTGAACCAACTTTCCACTTGAAGCGTATGGGAAAATGTTACAAGTGTTTGCAAGCCACTCATTGTAGGTTCTGAAACGATGAAAGTACACCAGAAACTACAAAACACCTAGTTTTATACTGTACCGCGTTGGTAGACTTAAGAGTTCTCCATGTTGGTACACATGCTCTGTTTTATAAATCGCATTTGTGAAAGGTTTCTTTTATTAGGCCAAAATTACAATCAACATTTTCTTTTTAAATGATGTCTGGAGGAACTATTGGGTGAGCGGGAACTCTTGCAATGTTTGAACCCCTCATTATTGCCAGCCAGGGAATGTTTTTCGCTACAGTACTTCACTGAAGACTGCGAACAGGTCTGTCTGACATCTTTTTCCTTGTGGAAAAAGGTAGAGCTTTGAGGCTCACTCATGAAGCACCTTAGGGTGCATTCCGCAGTCCTAGATGTTTTGTGTCTTTTCCCCCCCAAGGCAGTATAAAGAGATCCTGCAGGGGTTGCAAATGGACATTAGTCGTCCGGAGTCGATGCAAGGTTTAAACCCAGAGGCCTTTGTGGGATTCGGCATGGGGCGTGTTCCTGAAGAAAGCAGAGTGTGCACAAAGGAAATGAGGCCACGGGTTGCGGTGCCTCAATATATACTAGCCCCAACATCATGTCGGGAGAAGGGTGCGTAGAAGCTTTGAGTGGAGCCATGACATTGAGACCCGTTGAATTCCCTGGTGGCAGAAACATTTTTTAACAGCATCTGCGCTGGGAGATTAATATCATAGGTGAGGAATCCGTTGGAGGAAAAAAAGTAATAGAAGGGGCCATTCGGAGGCAATGCAGATGCCGCCTTGGAAATATGCTTAGTTGATGGATGCAGTTTAGATAAGACTACATTGTCATCAGAAATGTGATGTCCGGTTAAAAAAATACAAGTATTTCCGAGGCAAAATACATTATCAGGCAGTTCGTCAGATATTGCAAGTAGATCTAGGTCACATCCTCTGCACCACCCATTTCCCAATCACTGCCAATCTATTGGTGCCTTTTTTGTGACTGGTTTTCTTATCCCACCCATTTCTTTCCCTGCCTAAACTACCTTACAGCCTCTTGTTTGCAGATGGGCAGCTGGTGCAAATGGATTTAGTCACGTGACCGCTGCCTCAAACACCTTTTTAGCCCTATTCCTTCATTTAATTTCTGAACTCTTCGATGACAGGGTGCCTCCCGCCCATGCGTCTGAAGCATAGTAGAACAGGGCACTTCCTCCATTCTCCAGTTAGGGCCAGAACCCCAGTTCCCTGCATCCCATGTAAGCCAGCAGCATGTGCATCACACCTCACTCACCATTCTCCACCCCACCCTCAGACGCAACACACATATGCTCAGTCAGTCCGCACCTCACTCCTGTGCACTTCCAACCTGCTTTAATCACCACTCTTAATCCACCTTAAAAACATGCATCCACATCAATGCTCATGGCACTCCTTGCTTGACACTTTCAAATCACCTGAACTCAGACAACTACCTTCCATCTGATCTACCAACAACGTAATGCCAACAAGGCCTTTCTCGATAAAATCACAAACTTCATCTGTGACAGATTGCCATCTGCAAGGGGGTGAAAGTCCTAGCCGTTTATGATTTTTTTATGAATATAAAAAGATGCAGGTAATTTGGTCTTGGAAAGGTAATTCGGTCTCTGAAAGGGAGGTATGCCAATCAGACTCTGGCAAAAATATAGTACGCATAGGGCTGCAACCAGTCTACTGATATAACAGCACCAGCTATTCTGTGGCAACAAGAAGGTTCAAAGGTCAACTGTTCTTCTCTGACAGCTGCTGGGGCACTAGGTCGCTGCAGGTAGAGGTAGTAATTTTACCTTCAGCATCTCACTATAAATCATAATTGTCTGGTGGAAAGTAAATCTCTAAATATAGGCTACGCCATGGTTGTGGCATGGTGTCTGACAAGAGCACAACATTATGTAACAGATCGCAGTCCATCACACCATTGTCTTCTCTGACAGGGCTGATGTATATTGGGGTCTACACTGAGCGTCTCCACAGCTTGTGGAACAATGGGTAGGATGTTACATCTTCCGATTTTCCAGGAGGAAGGGACACATCTTCCCCCAGGACATGGAAACCCCCCCCCCCCCCCCCCGGAGGTCTCCTGTGAACATTGATTTAGTGCAGCAGGTTTAGAGGAGCCAGAGAAAACAGTAGGTGCAGAGAAGGGTCCCACCATCTTGCTTCTCTGTTAGGGTTTTATTCCTTTTTCTGTCCCCTCTAATTCCTGCAAGCAAGGCACTTTGAGTGTGATGCAATAAGAAAAAGGGCACTTGCTACAAAAACAGGGATTGGACCCCTTACAGCAGGCTTGCTATGGACCAATCCCCTAAGGCATTTTGCCTTCAAAATGTGAGTGGGTGGGCACCTGTTCATGCCTACATTCATCTTTGGACACCAGGAGGAAAAATAATACACCGCTAAGAAGCCCTTTCCCTAAGCCCACTTTCTGGGACCATAGTGACTTTTTATGCCAGCTCTTTCATCTTGTTCTTCAAGACATATCCTTTTAAACAGTGACAGGATTAAAATTGTTTGCCTTCACACCCCAGCTCGTTTACCCAGAGTGCCCTACTACACCACTTTGCATTTTCTGTGTTCTCTTCACATGGGTGGGTTTTTGTTAGTGAGCTTAGTGAGTTGATTGCATTTGTATTGTTTGATTCATCTATCTATTTTTATAGAACCTTGACAGGACATTCTTTTTATATTTGAGACTTTGTACTTCTGTTTTTTAGGGTGCTACTGTTATCACCTCACAGCCCTCCTCAAAAGCATAACTTGCTCTCGGCCCACCTTACGGAAAAGGTGAACGAGGTATACCAGTTAGGCTAGGTCTACTTTACCATTCTGGTTTGGTAATAGTGCGAGGCTGAGTAGATGTTTAGTCACTACTCATCCCTGTACTACTGCAAAGCAGTAGTCATTTCTTTGCATCATGTCAACAACACAACTACCATCTTCTTTGTAGACCTCAACCTGCCTGGGGATCCAAGCCACCAAACTAGATTATTCAAGCTGCTCAACAATATGCACGTCAAGCAACTCGTCACAGAACCAATCCACAAGAAAGGAAAAATACTCGCGCTGGTATTCACTACCTCTCCAACTGTTGTACGTCTTCTGCCACCACCCTTCGGCTGGACAGACCATGCAGCCATACCAATCCAGCTCTGCCACATGTTTCCCCCCTCCTCTTTTCGGGGCCAACCGAGACCAACCAAACACCAAACTGCTCTTCCAAGAACATTCTCATGGAGGCGCTGAAAAGAAACTGCATTACCTTGGCTTTTATGTCAGAGTACAGCTCTGTGTATTCAATCACACCCAAACCTAGACCACCAACACCTAGGCACTGCTGAAACCTCGACTTAAACTTTAGTCCCCCTTCCACACCTTGGTACGCACAAACTCATCAAAAGCCAGCACACCATACACAATTCTGGAGAAAATACTGGCAACTAGAAACCTTCATCACCCTGAGAATCCTCCAATCAGCACGTAGGACACACATCACAGCCAAAGCAAACTACTACACAACCACCATCATCATCATCATCATCGAAGCATCAGACAAGGGCAGAGCACTCTTCCAAGCCGTGCAGCACTGCATTAACCCGCTGCCAGACACTAATAACAATACACTGATAAATGCAGTCATGAACAGCTTCTTCGCAGGCATGATAGATAATACAACACATCGACAGCTCGAAAAACACCACAGACTTCCCGCCCATATCAGATTGCAACATATCGAGATGGGCCGGAGTCAGTGCACTTACTTTAGGAGACTGGGCCACCACTCTAGGAGCCCTCAAACCCACCAACTATGAAGAAAACAGTCTACCCACCTGCACTGTGAAGGTCATAAATGGTGAAGCATTCACACCACTTCTCAACATCATCAATGCATCCCTAACACAAAGCACCTTCCAGATGCACTGAAAATGGGATGATCTCACTGCTGAAGAAACTTAAATTTGACGCAGATGGCCAGACCAACTATAACCCCACCATGCATCTGCGCTTCCTCAGCAAAATGATTGAGAAGACGGTCACGATCCTTTTACACGAAAGGATCAGCCAGCACAAATCTCCCACAGGATAGCTAATCCGGTTTTCGACCATGATGCAGTAGAGAGACCGCTAGCATCCAAGTAATCGATGACACTCCACATACTGGAAAAAAAGGACCCTTACTTACATTACCCGACCTTTCTGCTGCATGCTCTCTTCAACATCCTTGTCGCATGCATGGGTTTCAACCGAACCGTACTGCAGTAGTTGGCCACATACCTCGCCAACAGAGACAAACTCATCGAGATGAGCCCAAACAGATCCCAGAGCTGTCCAGTAACCTGCAGACTTTCACAAGGCTCCATCCTGTTCCGTCATCTTCAACCTCTACACGGAACCTATGCCAATATTCAGATAATGTACAGCTTTAGCTAAAGATTAATTATATCAAGAACATCCATCGGCTCAAGGTCTGCCTCTCCTTAACCCAAGCCTTGATGTCAAGCACCTACCCGAAGCTCAACCCAATCAAGACTATGAACCGTCAACCACAGCATCCCTATCCTGAAGGAGATGCACTGGCTCTCCCATCAAGCATACATGTTCAAGACTGCCTGGACCACCTAGTAACATCCAAAACACCACAAACTCAGCATCTCTGGGGGCCAGCGCACCACCAGAAGCCAGAACATCGCCAGGCTGGAAACAAAGAACTGCAGGAGGGGAAACAAAGGAAACAGCCTTTTTTCTGCTAAGCAACCTGTCCCGGGAACAAGTTAAAGAATGTTCTGGAGGCAGTGTAGATGCCAGCATGATAATTTTTTTTAATCGAGGCAACACTGACAGGCATGGCATTGTAGAAACTAGCAAGAAGTCTCTAACATTTGCTTAAATGGGGCAGCTTGAATCGGTCTTGCTAACAGGGAAGGAACAAGTTACTTACCTGTAACTCCTGTTCTACAGCATTGGTATTTTACATGAATTCACATGCTTATGAATATTCCCCGTCGTCAGACTTGGAATCCTCAGTAATATTAAAGCAGTTTTGCTATGAAGCCTAAAAAACTGCTTACTGCCTATATAGCCCATTGCTGTCACTTTGGGTCATACTGCCCAAACCAATGACGTTCATACTCTTTAGCTCCAACTCTGGTGGACATCTTCAGATTTAAAGAGCGCAAGTAGCCATGGCAGTAGGAACCACTGAAGAGCCATAGCCAGGTAGGAGGAAGGGTTGCATGCAAATCCATGTAAGACCAATTCTGGAGACCAGGAGTTATGGGTAAGTAACTTGTTGCTTCTCCAGCATTGAATCTTACATGGGTTCACATGCTTAAGAATAGGATTATACAGCAGTACAAACAAAACAGCTATGGGAGGCGTAGCACTGCCTGGCCGACACAAGACTCCTCTCTGGAATCCCTGTGGAGGCAGTATAATTTCGTGAAGGTGTGGACAAACCTCCAAGTAGCTGCACTGCAGATGTCAAGCAGGAGACAAGAACACCGTTGTTGTGGCCACTCCCTTGGAATGCGCCCTTGGCTTGCCTGGCAGAGGCCTGTTCGCTAGCCGGTGGCAATGCAAAATGCAGCTGGATAGCCCCAATGAGATGGAAGACTTCGATAAAGTCTTCCCCTTATTGGCAGGTCCAAAGGCCACAAACCACTGCAAAGTCCTTCATGCGAGCAACATAAAACCTTAATGCACGGGCAGCGTCCAGTGAATACAAAACCTTCTACAGGAGAGGTAGAAGAGCCAAAGAAAAGAACTAGTTACTCTTACCTTGTAACGTTCTTTCGATGGGATGTTCCTCCGACGTATTCCTTATCTTAGATATAAATCCTTCAGCTTTGCTGGCCTCGGAAAATTTTTTCGCCAGAGGGCGCTGCGCGTCGATGATCGCCGAGTCGATGACCCTCGACGGCCTCCGTGCCGACGTCGACGTCATCCTGCCTATAAAGGCCGCGCGCAGCGTCCGTTGCTCAGTTCCGTTTTGTAGTCCCCAGTAATGTTTTTGGATTAGACTAATCACCTTGAAGGAGCATAGGCTGCAAACCCACAGGAAGTCATACTGCGGGGATGGATGGGAGGGTCGATAAGGAATACGTCGGAGGAACATCCCATCGAAAGAACGTTACAAGGTAAGAGTAACTAGTTCTTCGAAGGGATTGTGTCCTCCGACGTATTCCTTATCTTAGATAGACTCCCATAGCAGTGGTATTGTGACTGGAGGCGGGAGTAATAAAAGTTATGTTACCCTTCCAGAATGGACAGAGTGTAACACAGCCTTGCCGAATCTAGTTTCTTGACTAGAGGAGGAATCCAGGCTATAGAATTTGGTAAATGTATGTGCGGACGACCATGTGGCAGCCGCACATATATCTCGAATTGGCACCCCTCTTTGAAGGGCTGAGGATGTTGCGATACCCCTGGTAGAATGAGCCCTTAGATTTTGAGGAGGCTCCTTTCCTGCCAATTTGTAGCACTCCAGAATGGCTAAAATAATCCATCTGGAGATGGTTTGTTTTGTTATTGGAAGGCCCAACTTATGTCCTGCATAACCTACAAAGAGTTGGTCTGCTTGTCTGATCTTAGCCAATCTGCTGATATAGAAGCTCAAGGCTCGCTTAGGGTCCAGCCTGTGCAGTCTCTCTTCCTCCTTCCCCGGATGAGGAGGAGGGTAGAAAGAAGGTAATATAATCTTCTGAGTGATGTGAAACTCCGAGACTACCTTCGGGAGGAAGTTAGGCTTCACCTGAAGAACAACTTTGTCCTTGTAAAAGATTGTATGTGGAGGTTTACACGATAAGGCTTGCAACTCGCTAACCCTTCTAGCAGATGTCAATGCTATTAGCAAAACAGTTTTGAGGGTGAGAAGCTTCAATGAACAAGAGTGTAGTGGTTCAAAAGGGGCACCCTTTAGGAAGTTTAAAATTAGGTTTAAATCCCATAAGGGAACTTGAAAAGGTTTCGGGGGATAAACATTAGTTAATCCTTTTAGGTATTGTATTACCAATGGAATTTTGAAGTATGAAGGCTCCTCTGCAGTGCGCTTAAAGATTGATAGCGCTGCGAGATAGCCCTTAATTGTGCCAACCTGTAGGCCTGAATTAGCCAGGTAAAGTAAGAATGACAACACCATAGGTGTACCACAAGAAAAGGGTTCAATATTCTTTTCTCTGCACCAGCTGCAAAATTTGTTCCAACGGCAGCGGTATAGAGTTTTAGTTGCCGGCCTTCTGGCCGAAAGCAACACCTCCATAACATCATCCGGAAGGTCCCAATCCTTGTACCTCAACCTTTCAGACACCAAGCGTGAAGGTTGAGGGTCTTGATGGCTGGATGGAGAACCTGACCTTCCTTCTGCGAGAGAAGATCCTCTCTGTATGGCAGTCGAATTGGAGGGCAGATGGACATGTCTAGAAGGTCCGGGTACCACGTTCTCCTGGCCCAATCCGGGGCAATTAGGATCATGGTCTTCCGAAACCTTCTCAACCTCCTGATCATTTGAGGAATGACAGGGACCGGAGGGAACGCGTACAGAAGTGGGAACTCCCAGTCCACTACGAACGCATCTCCTAGAGCTCCTCTCGGGGGAAATTCCCTTGAGCAAAATCTGTCGCACTTCCTGTTGATACTGGTGGCGAACAGATCCACTTGAGGGGTTCCCCAAAGGGCGAAGATCTCTTGAAGGACTTCCTGAGCTATCTCCCACTCGTGAGAGACTGTGCTCTGCCTGCTCAGAGCGTCCGCTGTCAAGTTCTTCTCTCCGGCTAGGTGAATTGCCGATAGAGAGATTCCTTCCTGAATTGCCCAAAACCAGAGCTGCATCGCCTCTCTGCACAGTGGTAGTGAGCCTACGCCTCCTCTTTTGTTGAGGTAGTGCATGGCCACTGTATTGTCCGTCATTATTAGGACGTTTCTTCCCCGTACAGACGGCAGAAAAGCCTTCAGCGCTAGTCTGATGGCTCTCAGCTCCAACAGGTTGATATGTAGTCTGGACTCCGATGGAGACCAACGACCGCTGATGGTCAAGTCGTTGGCGTGAGCTCCCCACCCCGTGAGTGAGGCATCCGTGACTACTGTTATCTCCGGCCATGGTTGCCAAAACATTTCTCCTTTCAGGATGTTCTCCCGACAGGCCCACCACTGAAGGTCTCGGGCTACTTTGACCGGGATCCGAAGGAGATCTGTCATCCTTCCTGAGAACTGTGACCACTGAGTTCTCAGTGCCCACTGGAGGGATCTCATTCTCAGGCGAGCCTCCGGCACGAGGAATATGCAGGATGCCATGAGGCCTAGCAACCTCAGAAAGTCGTAGGCTGGGAGATATTGGGCATTCTGAAATCTGATGACCATCTGCAGAATATCTCGAGCCCTCACCTCTGGTGGCAAGGCTTTTCCCAGGGAAGTGTCCAGGACTGCTCCAATGAATTGGAGTCTCTGTGATGGTATCATCTGTGACTTCTTTAAATTGAGGGAGAAGCCCAGCTTGTGAAGGAAGTGGCAAACATAATCTAGTTGTCTCTGAGCCTGTTCCGAAGATACAGCTCTGATCAACCAATCGTCTAGGTAAGGGTAGACATGAATCCCTTCCCTCCTTAGACTTGCAGCCACAACCGACATTAGCTTGGTAAAGACCCTCGGGGCGGAGGTTAGCCCAAATGGCAGAACTCGAAATTGATAATGAGAGCTGCCAATTGCGAACCTCAGGTATCTCCTGTGCCTGGGATGGATCGGCACATGGAAATAAGCGTCCTGGAGGTCTAGAGATACCAACCAGTCCTGAAGCTGGAGGGCCTGAAGGATCTGAGAGAGAGTCACCATCTTGAACTTGTCCTTTCGGAGGAATTTGTTCAATTCCCGTAAGTCTAAGATGGGTCTCAGTCCTCCGTCCTTCTTCGGTATTATGAAGTAGGGGGAGTACCAACCCTTGTTCCTTTCCGCTACAGGTACCAGTTCTATGGCACCTTTCTCTAGCAGGTCTAAAACCTCCTGCAAGAGGAGCGGATCTGGAAGCTTCAAAGGGTTGTTCCCCGGTGGATGACTCTGAGGGATATGTAGGAAGGGCAGGCAGTAACCTTGGGCCACTGTCTCCAGAGCCCAAGCATCTGACGTAATAGCCTGCCATTCCGTCAGATGGTGAGTTAACCTGCCCCCTACTGGTGTTCTGTGAGGGGAGACCTCAGAGTGGTTTTGAAGCGGCTGATGCAGTTGCCGAAGGTAAAGTGGCTCCTGCTCCTGCGGGTGCGGCTTTCTTTCCCCTACCCCGTCCACCACGGGTAAATCTTCCTTGGCCTCTTTGAGCCGGTCGTCCCCTGCCCCTTCCATATGAGGAATAGTAACGAAAGGACCGTCCTCTCCACGATGATCCCGAAGGACGAAAGGTATTCTGACGGATAGCAGCTCCCAATGACTTGGCTGCTGCCTTGGACGTTTGCAGTTTCTCCAAACTGTCATCCGCCTTCTTTCCAAAGAGGGTAGAACCGTCAAAGGGCATATTCAAAAGCCTGGTCTGCACGTCAGAGGCAAAACCAGACTTCCTCAACCACGCATGCCTGCGGATTGTGGTACTTGCCGCCATGGCCCTGCTGATACTGTCAGCAGAATCTAGGCCAGTTTGTAGGGTCTCGCACATCGCATCTTTACCATCCCTGATGATGTTTAAAAATGCGTCCCTTTCCTCTCCTTCTTGGAGGCAGTCAGCCGCTGATGAAGCGCACTCCCAAAGGGTGTGGCTGAACCTAGCGAGCGTACAGGTCGCGTTAATAGACTTTAACGCCATGCTACAGGCAGAAAAAACCTTCTTAGCCATGGCATCATACTTTTTGTCATCCCTATCCTGCGGAGCAGTGGGGTATGCAGATGTGCTGCCTGATGAGGTTGCAGCCTGTACAACCAAGCTCTCAGGAGTAGGGTGTTTTGACAAATATTCAGGGTCAGAACTAGCCACCCTGTATTTTGTTGACAGTTTTTTATTTACTGCCGGGATAATTTCTGGCGTTTCCCAGTTTGTCAAAATCCTTCTCTGTAGAGCAGAGTGAAATGGAACCACAGGATCCTCCTGTGGGCCCTTGTCCAGTATGTCAGTGAGGTCATCCTGCTGAAAGGCAGGAGAAGGTGCAGACCAACCCATAAATTCTATGATTCTAGACATCAGAGCTCTATATGGAGTCTCCGCATGTTCTCCTGGGTCTGGTTTGATAAATTCTGCTTCAGGAGAAGTGTCCAAGCCACTAGCTTCCTGAAGTGCATCCTGAAGATTTTTTAATCTTCCTTCCTCAGAGGCGAAAGTCTCTGGCTCTGGTGATGTGGTCCTCTGTAAATCAATATCTTGGTCTGAATCCTCCCTTTCCTCAAAAATCGAGGTTAAAGGGGGATACATTGGTTTTTGGAATGGTATAAACCCCATTTCCAATGCAGAAGGAGCCATCATCACAGGCCTTGAAAACGTCGATGTCGTCGACACCGACGTGAAAGTACTCGAAGGCGCCGTGAAAAGCGTCGAGAAATGTGTACTAGGCCTCGAAGAACTCGAAAGGATCGGAGTCCTGCTCGAGAACGACGTCGACGTTCTCGGCGTCGAGTCGGAGGTCTTTTGTCTAACCGTTGGCTGTGGAGTAGCCGTGGTTCTTTCCTTCACCGGCGTCGATATCGGCGTCGACGTCGGCGTCGACTCGATCGACTGATGCGCCGATGAATCCTTCGACAACGGCGTCGATGGCGCCGACCTCTGTTTCGAAGGAGTTTTCGACGATGGCGTCGATGATGCTTTATCTCCCGATGGCTCGAGGCGCTTTCGGGTTGACTTTTCCGCCGGGTACTGCGACTCGCGGCGTTTAGATTTTTTGGGTTTTTTACCCGGGGTATCACCCTCAGCTGTCTTCGAGGGGGACGAGGCCGCTTTCTCGAAGACGCTTAGCATCTTTTTCCTGAATTCCTCCCACTCAGCTTGCGAGCTGCGTTTTGTGGGGCAATGAACTCTCTCAGGAGAACTCGACGAAGATGACGAAGGGGATCTCCTACGTCTCTTCTTCGAGTGTCTCGATGTCGACGAGTGGTGGGAGCCACTTCGTGATCTAGATCGAGAGTGTTTTTTATGGTGAGGAGACGAACGTCTCGACTCTACCGAAGAAGCTTTCGAGGAAGTTAAAGTTGACCTACCTCTCTCGAGCTTCCCCCTACGCTCCTTCAAGGCTTTCGCCGTCATGGAAAGGCATTCCTCACACTCCGAACTCTGGTGCGTGATTCCCAGACACCACAAACAGACCCTGTGAGGGTCCGTCAACGACATTTTCTTCCCGCAGTCTCGGCACTTTTTGAAACCGGACCGAGGGGTCGTCGGGTCGGAGGAGGATGCCATCGATATCGAGGTAAATAGTAGTTATTATATACGTTATCTTGACGAGAACTGAGCAACGGTGTTCCGAGGCACAACGAAGCGCGGAAAAACGGAACTGAGCAACGGACGCTGCGCGCGGCCTTTATAGGCAGGATGACGTCGACGTCGGCACGGAGGCCGTCGAGGGTCATCGACTCGGCGATCATCGACGCGCAGCGCCCTCTGGCGAAAAAATTTTCCGAGGCCAGCAAAGCTGAAGGATTTATATCTAAGATAAGGAATACGTCGGAGGACACAATCCCTTCGAAATGGTAGGTTTATGAATTCGATAAAACTCTGATGGGACCTTTGGCATGAATGAAGGGCGAGAACACAACGCCACCCGTGGTGGTGAAAAGTCAAATATGGTGGCTTGCAAAAGAGAGCCTGCAATTCCCCAAAACGCCTGGCAGAAGTAATAGCGACCAAGAGCACAATCTTCCATGAGAGAAATTTTAAAGTAGCCCGGAAAAGAGGCTCAAAAGGAGGGCCCATTAACTTGGAGAGAACCACATTGAGTTCCCAAGCTGGAGCAGGTGCTTTAACTGGCGTAAAAGTCCTGAAAATGCCCTTGAGAAACTACTTAACATGCCTATACAATCAAAGAAGTCTTTCCAGCTGCCTTAGAGTAACAGGGGATAGCCGCCAAGTGTACCTTTATTGATGTGTGTGCTAGGCCTGCTTTTGCCAATGACAGGAGTTACGGCAGGATCTGGTTAGCCTTGATATGAGGGTTGAGTCATTGAGATTGACACCATATGGAAAAGCTTTTCCACTTATGTATGTAGCAGGAAAGAGTCGACGGAGTTCTTAGCCTTGGACAGAATCTCACGGCATTCCAAGGATAACTGGAAGGGTCCAAATACTAAGGCTGCAGGAGTCAGGCCCTCAATTTCAGAGACGCTGGGTCGTGATGCAGGACGGCTACCCCTTCCCTAGATAGGTCTGGAAGAGCAGGAAGCTTGATGGACGGTGCCATTGCCAGATGCAGCAGGCCGGGGTACCATATTTGATGTGGCCCTGCTGGGGTAACTAGAATCATCCTGCAGTGGCTCTGTTTGAGTGCATGCAGTACTTGTAGAAGAGGGATTGGAGGGAACGCATAAAGGAACAGACCCTCCCAAGGGATGGAGAAAGCGTCTAGACTCCTGGTTTGATGAAGCCCGCTGGCAAACTGGTTGCACTTGCAGTTGGCAGGCAGTGGCAAACAAATCGAACTGAGACTGGCCCCATCTCGAGAATAGTCGATGCACCTAATCCTGATAGAGCTCCCACTCATGGCAGGATTGCAGGCCGCTGCTGAGGGAATCTGTGATGTTGTGTATCCCGGACAGGTGAAGTGGAATGAGGAACATTACCCTGAGCTAAGGCCCAGTGCCACAGCGCTTGAGCTTTCTTGGAGTGAATGGGAGAGCGGGCACCCCCCTCCTGCTTCCTGATGCAAAACAAGGTGGTTGCGTTGTCTCTAAAGATGCAGACCACCTTCCCCTGTTGTTGGGGTTGAAAGAACTAGAGAGCCCGGAACACTGCTCAGAGTTCTAACACAGTGGCGTTGGGTTTTCCTGTGTGCGCCCCCCACCCTTCCAGGGAGCGTTGGCTGTGACTGTTGCTCGATATGCCAGAAGGCAAAAGGGGCACACCCTGTGTTAGGTGCTACCGATGCTTCCACCACTGCAGTGATCCCCGAAACTGTGGGTTGAGTGTGATCTTGTCGTTCCAAGAGCCCGACACCTGCTTCCATCTGGCATCTAGGAACTCAGAGTGGCCTCATGCGCAACCTGCCGTGAGACACCAGAGGGATGCAGGAGGACATCATCCCTAGCAGACTTGATCAAGCGAATTGTTGTTACCTTGAGAGCAGACAGTTGCTGCCTCTTGTGGATTTGATTCTGTCCTCTGATGGAGTAGCAAGGCACTTGAAGGTGTCCATCTGAGAAACCAGGAAGAGCGCATTCCGAGACAGCGATAGACAGGATTTGTGAACGTTTATGGAGAACCCCAGAATCGTGAGACCTTGAATGGTGTCGGTGGTATGCTGCAGAGCCATCTGGTGAGACTGTGACCGGATCAACCATCGGCGATAGAATGAGGTCTGGCGAGACAGCCACTAGATCGTCCCATTGTCCGCTGGCCAGACACCACTGGCTGTTGAGCCACTCCTTCAATGGACGCATGCGAACCAAATAGGTGCATGACGCCATCATTCCCAACAGTCGCAAAGCCCTGCATACTGTCACCTCTCGACTGGCTACATAGTGAGGGATTTGGAACAGGTTTTGGACCCTCTCGTTGGAGGGGAAGACAAGGCAGTCCCTTGTTCGAATTTGAGCCCCTAGGAACTGCTTGACTTGACTGGGGTCTTAGCTGGATTTCTTTTCATTGATGGAGAATCCTAGGCTGAATTAAAGGTCTATAGTCCTTTGGTTATTTCACAGGCATGTCTCGTAAGAGTCCCCTGTTATGAGCCAGTCATCGAGGTAAGGATAAACCGGGATGGATAGCCTGCGCAGGTGTGCTGCTGCCACTGCCAGTACCTTTGTAAATACCCTTGGTGCTGAGGCTATGCCGAAGGGTAGTACTTTGAACTGATAGTGCCTGTCTTGTATCATGAACCCGAGTTATTTTCTGTGCGCCGGCAACATTGAAATATCAAAGTATGCATCTTTCATGTCCAATGTTAACATGCAATTACCCTGTGTGAGCAGGGTGACCACACAAAACGTTTGAGGTTTCACAAATTTGTTCGCTGGGCGCAAATCTAGTACAGGGTACATGGTGAGATCCTTTATGGGTACAAGGAAGTACTCTGAATAAATACCCTTGTTTACCTGTGGAATAGGTATGACTTCTATGGCGCCCTTTTCCTGCTGGGTCTCGACTTCTTGTAGCAGGATGCACAGATGTTCTGGTGTCAGGCGTCTCAAATGTGGAAGTCTGAACTGAAGACTGGCAGAATTCTGTACCGTACCCGTGGGCAACGGTCTTGAGTAGCCACTGATCTGTAGTTATCCCCTCCCATGCTTGAAGAAATGATGTTAGCCGGCCCCGACTGGGGAGGCATGGGAGGGGACCTGGATCTGCGGGTCATTTTTGGCCTGAGGCCGGGGGGCCTCAAGGGGTAGAATGCCGGCCCCTTCCTTTTCCACGTCATTGACCTGTTGGGGGATACGGTGTGGTGTAATTGGTGGTTCCTTGGCAAAGGACCAATTATTTCCCAAGCCGTATTGGTTCTGAGGGAAACGTTGGCCACGAAAGGAACGTCTCAATCCGTTCCCCCTCCTTGGGGGACGCCTCTGGGTGATCTGATCCAGGGTCTTGAGGGTGTCATGCTCTTTCTTAGCAGTCTCGAGCGCTTCATCTACTGCTTTTCCAAATAGATTAGTGTCTTTCACCGGCTTATTTATTAGTGAAGCAGGAGTTTCTGGTTTGAAACCAGAGTTTCGTAACCATGCATGTCTCTTGAGGAGGGTACCTTGAGCCAAGGATCTGCCAGCCGTCTCTGCTGCATCCAAAGTATGGTTTAAAATACTCTGATTAACTTGTCTGCCTTTTGCTACCGTGGAGAGCAAGCAAGCCCGCAGCAGTTCAGGGACTTCTTGAAGGCCCTCCTGTAGCATGGTCCATTGTGCGTCAGCATAACTAGCCAACAAAGTGGTGTTATTTGCAATGCGAGTGGAAAAAGCTGCGGCAGCCATTACCCTCTTCCCAAGAGCATAAAGCCAGTTGATAGGGGAACCCCTGCTCTTTTACTGGTTGTAGTTACCACCAGTGAGTCTGGAGTAGCATGGCCCCTGATGTCAAGGGGTTAGAGGGGGAGGGACACTTTTTTTCTACTTTAGGATTTACGGCTCTAGTTAGGGCAGGTGCCAATAAAGAAGGGACCAACTGCTTTTTAATCGAATTAAGCAGTGGAATAGGTTGGCTGGCCGGTGGTTTCTCTTTTAAAATGTCCTCGACAAAATCAGCCTCTGGTACAGCTTCCTGGGTAGCAATGTGGAAATGTTCTGCTGCTTTCCTTAATATGGCGTTGTACGCCATTTGGTCGTCAACCGGGCAGCCCTGTCGAGTGGGTGTGGTCGGGGGGAATCCAAGCACAGGGCATCACGTTCCGGTGTTGGAGTAGGTGACTGCCAAGGCCGAGGATGACCCATGTCGGGGTTGTCCCCCCAACCCTCTGTGGGGTTGATACGAACATCCTCAGTGTCAGCAAAGGGATATTCATCCTGATTGTATTGGTCCACAGGAACCTCATCTTCAGTGAGGTCATAAGTATATATTTCTTCTTCTTCTTCCTGGGAAGGATCAAAGACTTTTTGAAGTTTAGCCACAGGGGGAAAGGGACTCTCTTTCTGAGGCCTCTTGGATGTGGACTTCTCAGAGTTGTACAAACCTCTCTAACCTATCCATACATCCTTCAAATTTCTCCCTGGTCCAAATAGATGCCCCAGAGCAATCTTGTGGTGGAAAAGGCTCTTGTAATGGATCTTCCATCACAGAACGTCAAGATTTCTCCTTTAACGTCGAAGAAATCCCTCCTGTGCCTTTCGAAAAGCCCTTTCGGGGGACCGACGATTGATGCAAGTCCTTTTGTCTGTCCTTAGGCTTCTCTGTGGGTTCCGATGAATCCTTCGGCCTATCCATGGATTTCAACGAATCCCTGGGTTTGTCCTTAGGTATCGACGAATCCCTGGACTGTTGCCTCCGATTATCCGCTGAAATAACCCTAGCAATGCTTTCGGCAACCTCTTCAGAGGCGGAAGGGTGTCTAGAATGGTCCTGCGGTTGCGCAGTTGTTTTTGGCACGTCCAGGGCCTTCTCAACCGTGGACGCCTTCTTCCGATGTGTCTCGACGGTCTCCCGAGTGTTGGGGGCAGGGGCCCTTCGATTTAGAATGCCCAGTTGCGAGGCGCACCTGCGGTTGCAGTAAGGGCAGCCGATCTCGACGACCGGTGGGCACGGCTGAAACATTTGGTGTGCCCGTTGGCGCTATCGGTCGGTTCAACTGTTTTTTCGAAGATGTCCCGGGGATTGTGTCTTTAGTGTGTATAGAGTGTGCGCCCTGGTCGCCGGGGTGCTCAGTCCCCATAGCAGGACATTGCCTGACAGGGCCGGGGACGGACGATGCAGAGCGAGAATGCTCCGCCGAGAGGTCAATGGCCTCCGAATCGGAGGCCTGTTCGTCACTTAGCCCCTCGTCACAATCGGCAGTTGTAGTAGTGGGAGAACTGGACTCGGCCTGCAACCTTCCGTAGGCTGCCCACTGCTTAACACGGTACTCCTCGAGTGTCTTTGGACACAGGTGCTTGCAAGCCGCACAAGCCGTCTCGTCGAGATTCAGGGGCAAACACCTATTAAACTTAGTGTTTATCCTTCCAAGGAAATTTGGCCTTGCAAGAAGGGCAAAACCTAAACAGAGTCCTCTCCATAGCTGAGGAAAATATAGTGGCGAAAAGACCCAGGGAACAAAGAGGAAAGGGAAAGGCATTCTCAGAAAAGGTAATGTCCACCCCGACCCCACTCTCCCTACTGTGTAGGCCAGCCAGAAGGCCCAGCCACGTGGACGGCAGCGCCGACCGGAACACTGTCCGTCGAAGGTCCGTGGAACCAGCTTCGACGTAGATCAGGAAACAGCCATTGATGGAATGGACGGTAGGATAATAATTAACAACATTAAAGTAGGGGGCGTGGCTTGGAGGCCATGTGAGGATAAGTGCTCTAGGGAGAGCTTCTGGTGATCCGGCATACATCCTGCAAAATAGTGCAGTTGCACTGGCCTGCCAATGCCAGAAATATGGGCTCTTGACTATGAACTCTGGCAGCGCAGTTACTGTTAATCCGGTGCCATAGTAATCCTGGGAACGGTGGATTGGGGCATGCGAAGTTCCCGGAATTGCAGACTCAAAGAAGGCAAAATGGCGTCCGCAATGACAAAGGGAGGAAAAGGAGGAAGAATGGTCAGGGCACCACTGAGATGAGCGGCCAAAGTGCGGGCCGTGTGGGGAGCTGTGCGCCTCTGGAGAGACCGCAGCTCGGAGTCGCTGGCCCCGTTTACATGTGTACGGGAGCGCAGGACAACACAAGGCGGTGAGCGGCCGGCGCTAGGACCTGCCCGTGCTGGCAGGCGTGGAAGGCCTTGCAAAGCTGCTGAAGCGCCCCTCGTACGCGGCGAGGGGCACTGATACAAAGTAACGAAAAGCCCGAAAATAAGGCTTTTCAATCAACATTGTAGCCACGGGCCGCGGTGTGGGAGCGGCTGTGTGATTCAAACGACAGGGCTGCAATGAATGCATGCGAGTGACTGGAAGCAGAAACGAAGTGCCAAGGTGGCGCCAGCATATAATAATAAAACATAAGGCAACGAGGGCAGAAGGTCCGGATTGAAGATTGCACAGCAATCCACAGCACATCATAGGTATCCTGACACAGGACACTGCACTGGCCAATTGCAGAAATAGTGCTGGCATTCTGACAACGCCCCAATAATCGGAAAGTGAAGGAAGAGACAAAGGGCGGGCTGGCTGGCTGACACGGATAGCCCTGAACAGGATGGGGGAGGCCGGGTGGGCCTGTGAGCTACTGGCGCCCCGTGCCTGAGAGGGGCTGGAGGCATCGGAATTAAATGGGCGCTACCCCAGCCGGGCGTGAGGAGACAAGCGCGCTGGGCAGCTGGCATCCACTGTGAGAGGCAGAGTCAGGGTGGGAGAGCACGCTGAGGGGACCACGGATAAGGCCTGACACCTGAGGCCAGGGACATTAAATAGCAGCAATCACCTGTTGGCGAGATGAGCAAATATCCCAGGGTGCTCCCTTGGATGCATAGCTGAACGCAGCAACGTGGGAGGGCACACCATCTCGTGACCAAAAGTTGGCCTGGAGACGCTCATGGGGCGGCCCCCCTGAAGCTTGGGTGGCAGTGGGAACCCGCCCTCGCTGGGACTGAAGACTAGAGGTGATAGGGCTGACCTGCGACTTGGGGTCATAGCACCATGTCTAACAAACCTCCAAGACTGAAGGGTAAGCAGCCCACACTAGACCAATATACTAATGCGTTGCCAGGTCCGGAGGGAGCCAGGAGCAAAGACAAGGCACTCGTTGGGAGTGTGGCCATCATGAGTACGAATCAGGAGGTCCTTGCTGCGATCGCTGATCTGAAGGTGGCCTGGGAGACCAAGCTCCAACTGGCAGTGACCGAACTCAAAACAACGCTGGAGCTTAAGGTTGGGGCGGTGCAAGAGGACATGAATCTACTCCGCCAAGATGTTAGGTCACTGGCGGAGCGCACCGAGACCCTTGAGAAGCAGATGGGCTCGAACACGGCAGACTGCGCTTCCCACGGTTCGGAACTTCACGCCTTGGTGCAGCGTGTGGGCAATCTAGAGAACAGGGCGGAGGAGGCAGAAGGGCGAGCCCGAAGGAATAATATCCACATCGTTGGCCTGCTGGACGGAGAAGAAGGCCACAACCCTACGGAGTTCATTGAGAGTATGTTGCTAAAGGAGATAACTGGAGGAGTGTTGTCTCAGGGGTTCGCGGTGGAAAGGGTGCACAGGGCCTTAACAAGGAAGCCACCGCCAGGCAATCCACCTAGACCGGTGATTGCCAAGATCCTTAACTACAGAGACCGAGAAAGAATCCTGGAACACTTCCGTAAAGGTGGGACAATACAGAGAGGGACAGCAAACATAACAGCTTATCGGGATTATACCCTGATGGTGCAGCGGAGCCAAATGAACTTTGGGGCCGTCAAGAGAAGACTACGAGAAGCGAGACACAAATACATGTTGCTATACCTGGCGAAGTTGAAAGTTTTCCACAAACACAGAACTTTGTTTTTTGAAACTCCGGAAGATGCTATGGGGTGGCTCGACGCGCAGGGTTGCCCCCAGGAGTCGGAAGTTCGGATGGGAGAAGGAGGTGGAGAGGATAAGTAATGAGCATGGGGGGGGCGCCGGAGGGTGTCGGGACATAAGACTATGGGACTTGATTATAGTGGCTGAAGCGGCTCGGCGACTGGTAGTGCCAGGCTGGGGAAAAACGATCTGTGAGCACTATGATTATGCTTTAGTTAGGGAGCCTCGCAGGGCCAATCTTCATACCCCCATTTAGAGTGTAGTTAGGTCGCCGTTAGTGCGGTGACACCTTGCTGGGGTCTTAGCCTGGGAATACGGGGTAGATCCAAAAGTGGGGGAGCCTGAGATCCAGGGATGGAGCTGGGCATTTGTTGGGGTAGGGGTAGGGGTAGGGTGGGGAGGGGGTTGACAAGGGGTTGTGTGCAGTGGTTTGTTGTAGTTGGGGAGGTGTTATGGGGTAAGCCTACACCCCGGGGAAAACTGAATGAACCATGTGAGACCTTAAGATAGTCACTTGGAACGCCAGGGGGCTCAACAGCTATTTGAAACGGAACAAGGTCATGATGTACCTGCGCAGACAGAAAGTGGACATAGCCTTATTACAAGAAACTCATTTAACGCAAGATAAACTGGAAGTGATACGGAAGAAGTGGAGGGGGACAGTAGTAAGAGCAGCATATTCTGCCTATGCAAGAGGGGTAATTACATGGGTGGCCCCACATGTCCCGTTCCAGCTGCTGAGCTCTGTGGCAGAGGCAGATGGTAGGATGGTGGTGATGAAGGGGTTGGTGGAAAACAGATCTGCATGGTGAACACTTATGCCCCGAACCAGGACACGGCTGTGTACTTTAGGACCCTGTATAGTAAACTTAGTGGTAGTGTAGGGGGGCGGTATTGTGGGGGGGGGGGGGAAGACTTCAATTGTGTACTAAACCCCAATCTGGATAGATTGGGCACTAAAGTGGATAGACCCACTCTGGCCGCAAAGGCACTGCATGCATTGTTGGCGGATTTTGGGCCGATAGATGCATGGAGGTCATGTCATCTGCAGAACAGACAATATTCACACTATGCAGCCCCACAGGGCCTTTATACTAGACTAGACTACGTGTTTGTCACGCAGGAACTAATGACTGACATACCGCAGGTGGAATATAAAGCCAGAGTCCTCTCAGACCACTCACCACTGATGCTGGTGTGGCAATACCGACCCCCGCGGGGAAGGATACCCACATGGCGATTGCGTGCAGAGGCGCTTAAAGATAGTGTATTCAGGGAGGATATGCGGGAGGAAATAATACGTTCTTTTGAGATAAACGCTGGTAGTGTCAAAACAGCAGGTACGCTCTGGGAGGCCTTTAAAGTAGTAGTGAGGGGAATCGCCATAGCCAAGTCGAAAGGGTTGCAGAATGGGATCCTGGCCGCATTACAGGACTCCGAATAGGAGCTAGAAAGGGTACTGGCACGGGGTAGTATTACCAAGGAAGATACAGAAATGGCACTGAGCCTGCAGCAGAAATGTGCAGGGTATTGGGAGAGGTTATGTAAGCTCAACTATAAAAAGTATATAGAGCGACAACATGCTGAAGGAGACAAACCAGGGAGGGTCCTGGCGTGGCTCTACAAAAACGAGACCCCCTAGGCCCCGAATCAGAATAGTGAAAGACAATGGCGACATAGCGGATACGCAAGAGGGGGGTAACCAGGAATTTGTCACATCCCCATACAGGCATCTGTAATATTCTACAGAGAGGAGATCGGGGACACACTGGAAGATATTGGGTTGCCCCAGATTAGTGCAGAGGAAAGGGAGGAGCTAGACGCCCCGATCACCCTAGAGGAACTAGAGGAAGTAATGAGGCAGCTGCGCATGTGTAAAACCCCGGGAACCGATAGTCTCCCAAGCAAATTTTATAAGGCATACAAAACAGAGGTACTCCCTCTGTTGCTGGAGATGCTTAATGAAGCATATGAAGCTGGGAAATTACCGGAATCCTTGCGCGAAGCGATCATCATACCACTTCCCAAGCCCAATAAGCCTGGTAGTGACTGTGGATCCTATAGGCCTCTGTCGATATTGAACCAAGATAGTAAGATCTTAACGGCGGTCCTGGCAAATAGACTAAAGAAGGTCATCAGCAAGTTAATACATTCTGACCAGACAGGATATGTCCCGAACAGAAACATCTCGAGTAATTTGAGACGACTCCATCGAGTTGTTACGCTCACCTGGCTCCCACAGAGGCGTCGATCTGGACTGGACTGCTGCGGTCTCCACCAATGTGACGCGTAGGGCCGAGATGTTTGTAATAGGACGGACTGGACTGGCCCACCTAGCTTCGTTTGCTTGGCCCGTAGGTATATTCTTCTGCAAGTGGAGAAAGGGAATTAATCACCCGTGGAGTTGAGTGTAAATCTCCCCCACCCCGCTGTTCTCCCCACTGATCACCTTGGATGTTCCCTCTTATAGTCTCACCTGATGATTTGAAAAGATGAGCTCTCCATCCTGCATGGAGCACAGGGGCGCGTAGATAACCAGTTGCTTCATTGGCTCGAAGGAATTGGTGAGTTCCAGGACAATATTGACTCCGATATTCCCGGCAAGACGCCGTAAGTATGTAGTTCGTAAGAGCTCAAATGCCTGACTTTCACTCTTGTCCGATTCCTTGCAGGTTGCAGCTTGACCCTACTGAAGAGTTCCTTGTGGCAGCCGGTAATGTTCTGGTAAGGATTTGTATTATCCAACACAGTTCGATAAAATAACGTCCATATGTAACCTGTTGCTTTCTCCCTTATTCAGGCGCTGAGATAAAGTATGAAGTCTCGGGAATAATGCCTCTGGCGGTAAAATCAGGTAAGTCTTTTGTGGTGAGGAGGGTTCCCCTTGTTAGTCCCTTGTTTCACCTTGCTGTCCTTCAGTTTCCCCTTAGGGGCCGGGTTCGGCTAGGATGCAGTGGAAGCTGCGCCGACCCGTGAAGACGAATAGTACCCCCGGTGGTAAAATCAGGTAAGACTATGGAGGGTATTCCTCTGTGTATTCCCTTGGCTTACCTTGCTGTTCTTGTCTTCTCCTTAGGTGCCGGAGTGCGGCGGTAACATGCAGGAGGATGCAGTGAAATGAGAAGATGCTGTGAAGGCCAGTGAGTTCAGCGCGGCGCTGCAGCAGGCGATGCGATGCGCATAAAATAACTTCTTTCTTCCAGCTCGAAGGCGCGATGGATCGGGAATTCAGGTAAGGATCAAAAGGTATTGCTCTTGTTCTAACCTTTTCTCCTTCTTTCTCCCTTTTTCTAGGAGCTCCAAACTCGAGGCGGGCGTGGCAGAAGACTGGATGCAGACTTGCAGGCACGGTGAGCGTTAAGCTGCTGGATGCAGAATAACGCGAAGCGTGTGTTGTTCTTCGGGCGTGGTTTAAATAGTCTCCAAAGTATTCCTCCCCAGCTCCACCCGAGTAAAACAATAGTCCCTAGGTAAAATAGTCCTTTCCAAGCCTCTTTTGGCTTGGAGCTCTTGCAGCATGGTCTGCATCAGGTAAGTTTTAATCTATGAGCCTGGCGCCTATGGCGCCAGGACTGACTCTCCATATAAGTCTGGCGCCATAGGCGCCAGGACTGCACCCAAATAGCCCCTAGCGGGGGTTGTTGGGCTTGCTTGGGGTAACTTGATGCCTGCTTCCAGGGTTGCTGGACTTGGTCTGGGTCCCCGGGGGTAGGCATCATGACACGAGTGGTTGAACACACGGACGGGGACACAGGCGAGATGGTGATAGTGTCACTGGATGCGGTCAAGGCATTTGACTCGGTCAAGTGGCCCTGGTTAAAAGCGGCCATAGCCAATTACGGTATGGGGCCAGGATATCTTCATTGGGTGGAGCTACTATATAGTGCGCCACTAGCGAGAGTGAAGACAGGAACGGTGATCTATGAAAGGTGGCAACTTGGTATATCTTGCTGTATATCTTAGCGTTGGAACCTCTGGCGATTTATTTAAGGCAGAAGAACAAGTTACTTCTTATCTTGTAACGTTCTTTCGACGGGATGTTGCTCCGACGTATTCCTCATCTTAGATATATCCTTCCAGCTCTGCTGGCCTCGGAAAATGTTTTCTCTAGAGGGCGCTGCGCGTCGACGTCCCTCGAGTCGATGTCCCTCGACAGCCGCCGTATCGACGCTCGACGTCATCCTGCCTATAAAGGCCGCGCGCAGCGTCCGTTGCTCAGTTCCGTTTTGTAGCCCACAGTATTACTGTCTGGACTAGACTAGACTAATCACCCTGAAGGAGCGTAAGCTGCAACAACAAGGGAAGTAGAACTGCGGGGATGGATGGGAGGGTCGATGAGGAATACGTCGGAGGAACATCCCGTCGAAAGAACATTACAAGGTAAGAAGTAACTTGTTCTTCGAAGGGATTGTGTCCTCCGACGTATTCCTCATCTTAGATAGGCTCCCATAGCAGTATTCTATATTCGGAGGAGGGAGTACTGACTTCACGCTGTCTTCTATTGATGAATAGAATGCAGTACAGCCCTTCCAAACCTAGTCTCTTGACTGGAGGAGGAATCCAGATTGTAAAAACGTGTAAAGGTATGGACAGACGACCATGTAGTGGCCGCACATATGTCTTTAACCGGCACGCCTCTTTTGAGGGCCGATGAAGCTGCAATACCTCTGGTCGAATGAGCCCTAAGGTTTTGAGGGGGCTCTTTCCCTGCCAGTTTATAACATTGCAGAATGGCTAGAATGATCCATCTGGAAATGGTCTGCTTAGTTATTGGTAACCCCAGCTTGTGACCTGCGTAACCTACAAACAGCTGGTCTGCCTGTCTTATCCTGGCTAGTCTACTAATGTAAAAACTTAAAACCCTCCTAGGGTCTAGTCTGTGTAACCTCTCTTCCTCTTTCCCCGGGTGAGGAGGAGGATAGAAAGATGGTAGGGTAATCTTCTGAGTGATATGGAATTCAGAAACCACCTTTGGGAGGAAATTAGGCTTCACTTGCAGGACAACATTGTCTTTGTGAAAGATTGTATGAGGGGGTTTACAAGAAAGAGCTTGTAATTCGCTCACCCTTCTAGCAGATGTAAGTGCTATTAATAAAACAGTTTTAAGGGTAAGGAATCTTAACGAACAAGAATGGAGAGGTTCGAAAGGTGTACCCATCAGGAAAGTTAGTACTAAGTTTAAATCCCATGGGGGAACTTGGAATGGTCTTGGGGGATAAACATTGGTTAACCCCTTTAGAAACTGTATTACCAAGGGTAATTTGAAATAGGATGGTTCTTCCGCAGTACGCTTAAAGATAGATAGCGCTGCGAGATAGCCCTTAATGGTGCCAACTTGAAGGCCTGAATTTGCCAAATATAGTAGGAAGGACAAAACCATTGGTGTACCACATGAAAATGGGTCGATATTCTGTTCTCTACACCAGCTGCAAAATCTGTTCCAACGGCAGCGGTATAAAGACTTTGTTGCTGGCCTCCTTGCCGAAAGCAACACCTCCATATCATCATCAGGGAGGTCCCAATCCTTGTACCTCAGCCGTTCAGAAGCCAAGCGTGAAGGTTGAGGGTTTTGATGTCTGGATGGAGAACCTGACCTCCCTTCTGTGAGAGTAGGTTATCTCTGAGAGGAAGTCGAATTGGAGGGCAGATGGACAAGTCTAGAAGGTCCGGGTACCACGTTCTCCTGGCCCAATCCGGGGCAATTAGGATCATGGTTCGCCGGAATCTTCTCAACCTCCTGATCATTTGAGGAATGACAGGGACCGGTGGGAACGCGTACAGAAGCGGAAACTCCCAGTCCACTATGAACGTGTCTCCCAGAGCTCCTCTCGGAGGAAATTCCCTTGAGCAGAAGAGGTCGCACTTCCCGTTTAGGCTGGTGGCGAACAGATCTACCTGAGGGGTTCCCCAAAGGGCGAAGATCTCTTGAAGGACTTCCTGAGCTAGCTCCCACTCGTGGCAGACTGTGTTCTGCCTGCTCAGAGCGTCCGCTGTCAAGTTCTTCTCTCCGGCTAGGTGAACTGCCGATAGAGAGATTCCTTCTTGGATTGCCCAAAACCAGAGCTGCATCGCCTCTCTGCACAGGGGTAGTGATCCTACACCTCCTCTTTTGTTGAGGTAATGCATGGCCAGCGTGTTGTCCGTCATTATCAGGACGTTCTTCCCTTGTACAGCTGGCAGGAAAGCCTTCAATGCAAGTCTGATGGCTCTCAGCTCTAACAGGTTGATGTGTAGTCTGGACTCCGATGGAGACCAACAACCGCTGATGGTCAAGTCGTTGGCGTGGGCTCCCCACCCCGTGAGTGAGGCATCCGTGACTACTGTTATCTCCGGCCAGGGTTGCCAAAACTGTTCTCCTTTCAGAATGTTCTCCTGACAGGCCCACCACTGAAGGTCTCGAGCCACCCTGCCGGGAACCTGAAGAAGATCTGTCATTCTCCCTGAGAATTGTGACCACTGAGTCCTCAGTGCCTACTGGAGGGATCTCATTCTCAGGCGAGCCTCTGGCACAAGGAAAATGCAGGATGCCATGAGGCCTAGCAACCTCAAAAAGTCGAAGGCTGGGAGACGTTGGGCATCTTGGAACTTGGTAACCATCTGTAGAATATCTTGAGCCCTCACCTCTGGTGGCGAGGCTTTTCCCAGGGAAGTATCCAGGATCGCTCCTATGAACTGGAGTCTCTGCGATGGTATCATTTGTGACTTCTTTAAATTGAGGGAGAAGCCCAGTCTGTGAAGGAAATGGCACACGTGATTTAGCTGGATCTGAGCTTGCTCCGGAGAAACAGCCCTGATCAGCCAATCGTCCAGGTAGGGGTAGACGTGAATCCCTTCCCTCCTTAGACTTGCAGCCACTACCGACATTAACTTGGTGAAGACCCTCGGGGCGGAGGTCAGCCCAAATGGCAGTACTCGAAATTGATAGTGAGAGTTGACAATTGCGAACCGCAGGTATTTCCTGTGTTTGAGATGGATAGGCACATGGAAATAAGCGTCCTGAAGGTCCAGAGATACCAACCAGTCCTGAAACTGAAGGGCCTGGAGGATCTGAGAAAGAGTGACCATCTTGAATTTGTCTTTTCTGAGGAATTTGTTCAATTCTCGCAAGTCCAAGATGGGTCTCAGTCCTCCGTCTTTCTTCGGAATGAGAAAGTAAGGGGAGTACCAGCCCTTGTCCCTCTCCGCTACAGGTACCGGTTCTATGGCACCTTTCTCTAGCAGGTCCAAAATTTCCTGCAAGAGGAGCGGATCTGGAGCTTTCTGAGAGCTGATCCCCGGTGGATGACTCTGAGGTATACGTAGGAAAGGCAGGCAGTAACCTTGGGCGACTGTTTCCAATGCCCAAGCATCTGACGTGATAGCCTGCCATACCGTCAGATGTTGAGTCAACCTGCCTCCTACAGGTGTCCTGTGAGGGGAGTCCTCAGAGTGGTTTTGGGGCGGCTGATGCAGATGCCGATGGTAAAGAGGCACCTGCTGCTGTTGCTGCGGCTTTAGAATATCTACCCCGTCCACCTCGGGTAGTTCTTCTTTGACCCCTTTGAGCCGGTCGTCCTCTACCTCTTCCGAATGCGGAGTAGAAGCGAAAGGACTTGCCCCTCGCAGAGGTTCCTGTGGGACGAAAAGGAGTCTGACGGATTGCAGCTCCTAGGGATTTTGCTGCAGCTTTTGAAGTTTGCAGTTTCTCTAAACTGTCATCCGCCTTTTTCCCGAACAAAGAGCTATCGAATGGCATGTTCAAGAGCCTGGCTTGCACATCTGGGGCAAAACCCGACTTTCTCAACCAAGCGAATCTCCTGGTTGATGTACTTGCCGCCATTGCTCTGCTGATACTGTCAGCCGAATCAATGCCCGTCTGGAGGGATTCGCACATAGCGTCTTTACCGTCCTGTATAATATTCAGGAACGCATCCCTTTTTTCTCCCTCCGGGATGCAGTCAGCCGCTGTAGAAGCACACTCCCAAAGTGTATGGCTGAACCTAGCAAGGGTGCAAGTAGCATTAACAGACTTTAACGCCATGCTAAATGCTGAAAAGACTTTCTTTGCCATAGCATCATATTTTTTATCGTCCCTGTCCTGTGGGACTGTAGGATAAGCCGTCTTGACATCGGTAGAGGATGCTGCTTGTACCACCAGACTTTCTGGGGATGGATGTTTAGACAAAAACTCTGGGTCTGTGGAAGATACCCTGTACTTTGCAGACAGTTTTTTATTTACTGCTGGTATTACATCTGGGGTTTCCCAGTTTGTCATGATCTTTCTCTGAAGAGCTTTATGAAAGGGCACCACAGGATCCTCTTGTGGGCCTTTGTCAAGAATATCCGTGAGGTCATCTTGCTGGAAAGATTGTGAAGGTGCAGACCACCCCATGAACTCTGTAATCCTGGCCATTAAGGCTCTGTAGGGGGTTTCAGCATGCTCCCCCGGGTCTGGCTTAGCAAAATCCACCTCAGGGGGAAGTGTCTAACCCACTTGCCTCATGTAAAGAATCATGAAGATCCTTTAATCTGCGCTCTTCAGAGGAAAATTCCTCTCTAACTGGGGTTACAGGTCCCTGTAACTCAAATGTGTCTTGTTCAGACAAATCACCCTCTTCTAAAATTGAGGATATAGTTCTCAATTGTTCTGAACTCATAAAGGGAGTAAATCCCATTTCCAAGGCAGATGGTGCCGAACTTGTCATTATTGGCCTCGAAAACGTCGATGTCGTCGACGCCGACGTCGAAGGCTTCGAGCGTGGCGTCGAAAACAGAGGTGGAGGCTTCGAGGACCTCGACAGAATTGGAATTCTACTTGACAATATCGACGCCATTGACGTCGAGGGCCTGGGGATATTCACTGGATGTGTGGTCACCGTGACTTTTCTTGGCGTCGACGTCGGCGTCGAGTCGACAGACCCGTGTGTCGAAGGTCCCCTCGACAACGGCGCCGAAGACATCGACCTCGACGGGACCTTCGTCGACGGAACCTTCGAGGAAGGTTTGGAGGTCATAGTCCTGCTCGAGGGTTCGAAACGCGCTCGAGAGGTTTCTTTCGCCGGGTACTGCGACTCGCGGCGTTTTTGACCTTCGGGTCTTTCGACCAGAGCATCGCTCTCGGCAGTCTTGGAGGGGGTCGAGGCCGCTTTCTCGAAGACGCTCATCATATTCTTTCGGAATTCCTCCCATTCAGCCCGGGAACTATGTTTCGTGGGGCAAGGGATTCTTTTTGGCGAAACAGAGGAAGAGGAAGACGGAGAAGGGGATCTTCGACGCCTCCTCTTCGAGTGCTTCGATCTCGAGGAGTGATGAGACCCACTCCGAGACCTGGAGCGCGAATGGTGACGAGGAGACGAGTGCCTCGACTTCGTCGACGAAGAAGAAGCTTTAAAAGTCTTACCTTTCTCCAGCTTCCCCCTACGCTCCTTCAGGGCCTTAGCTGTCATGGACATACAGTCCTCGCATTCCGAACAATGGTGTTCAGCTCCCAAGCACCACAGACAATTTCTGTGAGGATCGGTCAACGACCTCTTTTTCCCACAATCTCAACATTTTTTGAAGCCGGATCGAGGAGTTGTCGGTTCCGACGAGGAAGCCATCGAGTATGGATCGAATAACTCGAGGTAAATAGGATTAATCTGACTAAGAACTGAGCAACGGTATTTCGAGGCACCGAGTAAGCGCGGAAAAACGGAACTGAGCAACGGATGCTGCGCGCGGCCTTTATAGGCAGGATGACGTCGAGCGTCGATACGGCGGCTGTCGAGGGACATCGACTCGAGGGACGTCGACGCGCAGCGCCCTCTAGAGAAAAAAATTTCCGAGGCCAGCAGAGCTGGAAGGATATATCTAAGATGAGGAATACGTTCGAGGACACAATCCCTTCGAAATATGATTCCATAGGCATTGTCGTTGGGGAGACATCACATCTAATTTCATTATATGCAGACAACATGTTATTGTATGTGCGGTACCCAGAAGAGAACCTTCAATATATACTGGAAGTGATGGAGAGGTTTGCACAACTATCAGGTATAGCTGTAAACCCCAGTAAGTCCTGTGTGTTTCTGCTGGGGAGATAGAGGGCTCTCGGAGAATCTGCCGGTTTTACAGGTACAGTGGGAGGTCACAACCTTCAGATATCTTGGGGTGGACATATACCATACGGTAGAAGCCGAACATAAGCATAATACTGAAAGAGCGTTTAGGAAACTGGAGAATAGCATGAGGTTCTGGGCGGAACTCCCCTTGGCAATGATGGGGCGAGGGGCGATGCTCAAGATGGTGGCACTGCCCAGATTGCTGCATTGCTTCGCGAACATCCCATACTCCATAACTCGGAAATTCTTTATCAGGCTGGACAGCACATGTAGGGAATTTCTACGGCACGGGATGAGGAATAGGGTAGCCCTATGGAAATTACAAAATCTGTATGAGAAAGGAGGCATTAAATTACCAAACTGGGAAGTTTATTATATAGCAAGCCAATTACAACATGTAGCTAAATGGCTTTCTGAGGAGCCTACTTTGGAACATAGGCTGCATCAGGGGGACTGTGCCCCATATTTCCTGAAAGAGATGATATGGTTGCCCAAACGGGCATTGAGAGGACGCCCAAGGATGTTGGGTCTTGGGGGGGAATGTGGCAAAGAGCATGCCGGATGATGGACATGCCATCCCCGTGCTCCTCGCAGATCCCACTGGCCACAGTGGTAGGAACAGAAAGGCAACTAAGGTTAATGATTAAGAAGCACTGGGAACCGGTGGGAATAGCAACCATGGGAGATGTGTGGCAGGAGGGGGAAGATACTAGAATTTGAGGAGCTGGTGGAACAAACGGGGTTAAGTGCCGGGCAGTATATTACGTATCATGTGATGGTGCAGCAAATTAAAGACACCTGTTCCAAGGTCGAACTGGCAGAGGAACCGGAAGCCATACTGGATATGATGATATAGCGGAAGGGGGGCACGAAACGTCTAGAGTGTATGAGATGATAATGACTCGAGTGGACAAGGAGGTGGTGCAACTTAGACTGAACTGGGAAGAGGTAGGGGACCCAATGAGCGATGGGCTGTGGGAGAGGGCACAAGGATATCATAAAAAAGTATTGGAAGCCAAGTGTGCCCCAAATGTAATGAGGAAAATGCAGGAATGGTACATATGTTCTGGGCATGCCCACTGATAGCGAGATATTGGGGGGGAAAAAGGCACAGAAAATGGAAGATAAGGGGATCTGTATGAAGGTGGATACTGCGTGGGCTTGTTTGTTGGGAGGGTTCCCCAGAACGCGTAAGCTTAAACATGTAAGTAAATTAAAAGATCTAGCGTATGTTTTGGCAAAGAGAAGGATTGCAATGGGTTGGAAAGCATGTCACAGGCCCAAAGTGGAAACGTGGTGGAGGGACTTGCAGAAGTGGGTGGAGGCAGAAACAGTGGCATGGCAGGAAGCGTGCAAAGGGGATATAGAGGGAGAAGCGGAAGGCCTGTCGGGTTGGACGCAACTGATAGCAGAACTATTCCGGCCCTCGTATGATGGACCAAGTGATGGTGACTCAATGAGTGCGGCGGAAGAGGACTCCCCACCACTTGAGGCGGAAACTAACAATGTAGCAATGTAGGCTTGGGAGGGGGAGTAAATACAGTGAGCAAGAACATAATGTATGTGTATATGTGAGCAAACTATGCATTCACTGTAAGTTCGGTTTGGGTTGTTTTTTTTGTTGTTTGAATAAAACCAATAAAACATTAAAAAAAAAACTTTAAAGTATACGACAAAGGGTTGAGGATAACAATAGCAATGTCTCTGGACGAGCTCCGCATAAGGAGACCAGTATGCTGGGTGGAAAAAAACAATCTGAGGTTCCTCGACGCCTGAGAGATTTTGGGTACACTACACGTCACATAGGGATGGTGTTACAGGTACGGCCATGTCGATGTCTTTCGAGAATCAAAAGACAAGATGGAATACTCTGCGGTTACCACTGGATGTTGGACTATATGCACAGCACGCGATTCTAAGCAGATTAACAAGCAACAGAAATGTATACATGTGCTATGCAAATGGGCGGCAACTGGAGCGAGGCACTTGGTGAACACCCTTGGAGCCCACTTTGGTTTCGAAGGGCAGAGCCTTGAACTGGTTGTGCTTCCCCTGCACTATGAAGCGAAGGAAATGTCTGTGCATCCGATGGATGGGAATATGGAAGTATGCAGCTTCGAGATATAGAGATGCAATAAAATACCCTTGCTTCAGTTGCTCGAGGACCTGCTGCAACGTGACCATACAGAACTTTTGGGATCGAAGGAACTAGTTGAGCTTCCTTAGATCTAGAATAGGTCTCCACCCACCAGACATGTTTTTGACCAGGAAGTACCTGGCGTACACTCCAGAGGTCCAGAGGTGTGGTGGAACAGGTTCAACAGCTCCCTTTTTGAGCTGGGACCAAACCTCATGTAGAAGGAGGGGCAGATGTAGTTCCCTTTTGTGTATGTGCGGGATGGAAGGGTATTTGGCCAGAAATACAAGGGTGTGCCCACCTTCTACGATGCTGAGCACTCACTTGTTGATGGTGATGTTACTCCACTGGTCAGCAAAACGAGACACTTTGGTAACTTTGGATGATCATTATATGTAGCAGCGATAGATCCATCATCCGCCTTTGATAATGCCAATGTGCCATTATTATGGCACAAACTGACCAGCTGGGGATTCGATTTCGGCATGATGCAGCTAGAATACAAAGGTAACCAAGTGAAGGTGAGACTTAATACAATAGGAGATCTGTCAATGAGTATCCCTCTAGAGAAAGGAGTTTGTCAGGGATGCATTCTTGCCCCCACCCTATTTAATCTATATCTAGCAGATCCGTGGGAGGAGAGCATGACCTGAAGGAGCTACTCACCTAAATGGTGTGACCCAACTGTGAACTGCATCGCCTATGCTGACGATCTTATATTGATGGATTACATTTCAGCTGGTCTGCAACTCCTAAATGGCAAGGAGTCTTACTTTAGTAAAAATCATTAGGCATTAATCAGACGAAATCGTATGTTATGATTTGTAGCACCAGAAAAAATATCAAATCTTACGTTTGGAAGCTGAAAGATGATGTAACTACGAGAGTAGACTTGCTGTGCTATACGGGGTTTGTAGTTTCAGCAAAAATGCAGTTCAAGAGATGTAAACGCAGGGTACTAAAAATCTTTTAGTAAAGGAATCCAATTTGTATGGGAGGATAGGTCTGTAGGACCCCCTCCCCATCACCCCCCAGCTACGTGAGGTTCGTGGCTCGTCAGGGACCTCCGTGTTAACAGTGCCCATGTGGCGGGGTGGCCGCTGATCGACATACAGGGCCAATCGAGTTGTACTGTAACAGACCATCAAATCTTACGTTTGGAAGCTGAAAGATGATCTAACTACGAGAGTAGACTCGCTGTGCTATCCAGGGTTTGTAGTTTCAGAAAAAATGCAGTTCAAGACATGTAAATGTAGGGTAGAGGAAAAGTGTTGCTCGTGCATCTGTCGGATGAAATAGGTGAGAAGCAAACTACGTGCTTACTCTCTGGCCCCTTTCAGGGAATTTTATAAATTAACAGCAACTGCAATAGTTTTATATGGTTATAAGTTGATGAATTTTAACAGGACATTTTGGATACCTTTGGAGGGAAAATATGGAAGCCGACACTGGCTCCAACATCAGTCCCTATCAGCGTAATCAGATCAGAACTGAGACAGACATCCTGGTGGGCCCAATATATTAAGAGAAGCCTATCTCTAAGCTAAAACAATCTGACATATTAATTTTGGGTTTTTGTCTAAAAAATCTTTAAAGAAATCCAATTTGTATGGGAGGATAGGTCTGTAAAGAACCCCCTCCCCGTCATGCCCCACCTACGTGAGGTTCGTGGCTCGTCGGGGAACTCTGTGTCAACAGTGCCCAGGTGTCGGGGTGGCCGCTGATTGACACACGGGGCCAATCGAGTTGTACTGTAACAGACCATGGACTCCATTTTGGAAGCATCAGGACTCCATTTTAGATGATGACAACCTGAACCCCAACGAGGCAGCCTGCTTGCGAATGCTGCAGCTTGGCCCCCACTCATTGTGCAGAGGGAGCCATGCCCTCCCCGGCGCCTCCACACCATGGTAGATCCGCTGAAGGCTCGTTCTCACGATCAACCAGACACAAACAAGTATCAGAACAAACACTGTATCTTTTACCTTCCGCAGTACATCACTGTCCCCGAAGTGACCTGACTCGCGGTTCAAGTCTGGAAAATAACAAAAAACCATCCTAATAGAACAGGCCTCAACCCCGCATCTAACCCCTAACATGTAAAATATATGGTGTCAATACCCTCCTGGTATGAACCCCTGTCGATGTTCCCCAAAATGAAGTGTCAACCACACACCAAACCTAACGATTGATAGGGTTGCTATGTTAATTATAAACACCCGTGTTGGGGAAGGGATACAAGTTCATAAGTATTGGTAAAGTAAGAATGACCCCAGCCCGTGTAAGATACCATGTGCCTAGAAGACTCAATGAAAGCGCTTGATACAGCCCACCTAGTGCTAACTAACAACTGCTGCTAAGTACAAAGGAAGACGGAAAAAGCATTACCGAGAATATGTGGGTGTTGTACAGTGGGTCACGTTTATGCCTGAATAAGAATGTAAATGTACTATCACCTATGAACGTATTGCTTATATGCTCCTGAGTACACCACCAAACCTAATGCTACCTCATGTGTTATCCAACTGCTACCATGTGTGATTGCTGAAATGTAGTCACCCGATGTTCAGTAATGTATGAAATACTGCCAATATTTCTTAGTCATATATGAAAGAGTACATGAATATATATATAGACATTAGAAATGTGTAATCACTCTAATATTACTAACTTTATTAACCGGCTCCTCGTTCTGCATAGTGTGCAGCCCAGGCACAGAGAATTGCTCATACCCAAACACAAGGCCATCTCCCCCTCCTCCCGCCAAGGTCCGCCAGGGCTAGCTGGTGCGCGGGCCGCACAGCCTCACCTCCCCTCATTCCGTTGGACCCGCTTCAAGTATTCACATCCCCCATATCCGAGGCCGCCATGGTCGGCCAAATGAAGTATTTACAACCTGGTCCTAAACCCCACCGCCTCAAAAGGCCAAAGGTGCACCATCACTGATCCAGTAGTACTCCGGCTCACGCCAAGTTAATGGGCCTTGGAGAATAGACATCCAATCCTGGACAAACATCATAAAGTAATTCATCACTACATCTAACAAGACCAGAATGACAGGGCAGCTCACCTCATGCCCTCAGATCAGACACCCAAGTTTATGACACCTGGTCAACAGGTCAGAAGTAATAGTGCCCTGAGGTATTGGTAAAGCTTCACATTGCATCGTTTCTCCAGTATCCTATTATCCCTTAGAGGAACATATTGCAGGATTTACAGGACAACTGGAATCGTCTAAACAGATGAGTGTTTGTGTGTGTGGCCACAAGGGCAGAATGTTAGGGCAACCATCTATCAATGACACTGACCAGGCCTGGCCTGGCCGCCCCACCCCGACGAGCCCAGCTGACCCATCCGCCCCACGTTGGCACCATGCTAAAGTCCACCAATCCTGGAGCTGCTCATCACTGCTGCGCCTATAGTTAGTCGACGCCACCCAATCCCCAAGACTATGTGCCCCCTATAGTGTGTAGGACTCGTGACAAAGTTTTGTAATAAATAAGACTGTCCTTGCTATTGTCAGACAGAGTGCTCTCGGAGCTTGCAGAGTCCTTTGCATGCCCTATTTGACTAGATAAAAAACCTTTTACATTTACCCTCACTTGGTCTTGGTTTCATTCCCTCCTGCGGTGTGTCCTTTACTGCCTCATTGTGGGGAGGGTAATGCCTTTTGGGGACGCTTGCTTTCAAATTCTAATCCTTTTCTAAGAACATTTTGGAGATGTCAATCGTCCTACACAATAGTAGATATTGGATGCCCTCGAATCTGATTATGTAATGAAAATTATATGTTGGGATAAGATGATGGATATTCAGGATTTGGAGAGATTACATTTTAATAAAGGACAAAGAAATGTGTTCTCCCGTCTGCTAAACCAAGAATGTATCTAATGAAAGTTCCATCTCAAAACTATCAGGACTGGTATCTAAAATTCCAGCTCAACTGTTAACCAACATTAGAGGTCATTGGACTGAAGTTAAACCTACCTATGGAAACTTCGTGGTGGCCGGTTGTTTGGTATGGAGCCCATGGAGACCCTATACCACTTGGCAATGGAATGTCCCACTCTGATTAATTATTGGATTGCAAAACTAGGCACCTTTACATATTCTACTCCTCAGATACTGACTAACAGCCTATGGCGCAGACTTATGTCAATTTCTCAGCTTGCCCTTATTTTAGCCTTGGCTACATTTCTGAGAAAAAACGTTTTGGATTTGAGTAAGGTGACGCAACAGCGTGAACACGACCTGAGCTTGGTATGAGATGTATAAGTAGTACAATGATGGCCTATGTCTGGTAATTGTAATGAAGTGTATTTTAGACTGCATTTTTTATTTTTCTCTCTTGTCTCATTGACAGAGTTGAGTGATTGTAGGTTGAGGGATTTTTATGAACTTTTTATTTGTAGATTGAGGGATTTTATGAACTTTTTGTATCTACATGGAACTGTCTGTGTTTACATTGAAAGATCTATTTTTAATATATCTTTTGTATCAGTTTGATAAGTTTCAATGTAAACAAAAACTAAAAATAATAAAATTAAAAAAAAGACAACTGACCTCCCACTGGGGTGCTGAAGTGGGGACCCTGGGACCAAAGTCTGTTCAGACTTGCTTTGAAGCTTGTGGGCGGGTGGTGGATCGATGCAACGTTTTAGCGCCCCTGTACGCTGGTGCCCTTCCTCTGTAGACCTCCTGCAAGGAGGAATCAGAGGGTTGATGATTGGATGTCTGCTGATAAGCCCTGGAAGACCTGGAGAGTCTCCCCTTCCCAGAACAAAACGACTGCCGCTGTAGCTGGAGAGTTCCTAGGAAGCGGGCAGTGTCCAGGTCCGTTTTTATTGCCTAAAGGGTCTTGTCGACCTTCTTGCCAAAGAAGTCAACGCCATCCAAAAGCATGTTGATGACCTTAGATTGTACATCTGGACAGAAATTGGTGGCCTTCGACCACCCCCAACGCTGTAGGACAGCCCTGTTTCCCATCTGGCAGAAACCTGTGTCCGGCACATCCAGAGCTACTGTGATTGCGTGATCCGATACTATGTCACCCTCGTGCAGCAAAGCTAAAGCTTCCTCTCTCTTGTTGTCCGGTAAGTCTAAGAGGGGTCCCATCTTGTTAGGGAGAATTCACTGTTAAGGCTAATTTCCCAAACCTAGTGAGTCCCCCAGCAGCTTTGCTGGATTTTTGGGGTTTATTGTTTTCTCCTACTAAGAGTGAGACTCTTTCTCGCACTCTTAGGCATGATCTGAGAAGGTTCTTTGACTTTGTAATGTGTTTTATGGGCTATGGGGTCTTTTACTCCATAGGGCTTCATGTGTTTTTGGTATGCGTGTTACACAGCACCCTCAGTGCAGTAACACAGGGGTGTCATAGTGACCCCCAAACATAGACTCCATACCCTGGGACTGACTACTGTCTCCCAGGGCATGTAAAGCCACATTGACTTTACTAGTCTTAAATTGTGATCAGAACCAGTACAAACCATCATATTGTGGAAGTACTGGTAGGGGTAATTAGATTGCCCCGGGGTCTGTTTTTCGAGGGGGCACTGTGCAGTCCACCCTCGTCGAGTTTCTGGCTGGTGGCAGTGGTTACAACGCAAAATATTCCACCGGAATATTTCCTATGGGATTTTCCCATTCATTTTAAACGCACCACTTTTTTTGGTGCAATGTTAAAGATACTGCCGGGTTATTTAATATTTATTCCCCGGTTGGGTCTTTTTGCCAGGACTCAGTTTTAAAATGACATTTGTGTTCGCCTCTGTAACTCCAACCCAAGTCGAGCCCTTTGTTCCACTTTTTGGCAGGCTTCTGCATAGAAGCCTGCAAAAGTGATGCCACTGTGTCTGGGTCTACGGGATGTGTGGGAGGGGGGTAATAGGCACCCTGGACTGAGTTGCCTTGGCAACTCAAGTCGCACTCTTGTGTGATTGGCCCAGTGGTGAGCCGCCAGGCTCACCACTTAGCATGTTTGAGTGACAGCTAGGACTGATGAATGGGGGTTTTCTGCATAAAAGCAGGGCTTTGGGGACTGGAACTTGAGAAGTCACCACAGGACCTAAAGAATCCGAAGAGGGAGAAGCTGAGCCGACCTGCAACGATGCACCACTGGTGTAGCCCTGCTGAACCGACTCACCACTTCCCAACGACAGAGAAGATCTTCATCCTGGAGCGTCTTCCTTTGAGCTGGTGGGGTTAACCAATTCGCCCTCTTTTCTCCTTCCTGGATCGTCTTGTGGTCGAATCGCCCGTGCCAAGCACCCCGGCGGCCGGATAGCCAAGCTTCACTACCACGAATAAAAGGGTAGAACCTTTTAACCAGGAAACTCTGTGGCTGGTTTCTTCCCTGGCAGTGCAACAACCTCCAACTTTCCTCCACGTCGAGATCTTCTCTTCCCCTGGACGAAGCACCGACTTGCACCCGCTGTCAGGAACAACTGCCCCCGCTGGAGCTTTCTCACCATTTCAGGAACTGTGTCCCGCCTGGTCTCCCTTGCAACAGACCGTTCAAGGTGTCACGTAAATCCTGGACTCTCTATCCTGGGGTGACCTGTTAACTAACTTTTCTGAACTCATCCAACTCCTTTTGAATTATCTGCAAAGACTTTTAAAGTGTACTTCAACTGTGCGATCTTGGGCACATTCCGCCTTAGTCTCTCCAGAAGTGGGCCTGGCCTATGAACTTTTTGCTCTACAGTAGACTCTGCCTTTCTTGACTTGCTGTGGTTCTTTTAAAAGTGTTGGTATTGTGTGCTTTACTATTTCTGCCTTTTCCCTCCCTTTTTAATTATTGGAGTGCCATCTTGGTTAAGCGCTCACCTCTGTGTGATAATAAGTGGTGTTCTTTTCCTAAGACTTGTCGAATAATTAATCAGGGAGGTGTATATATTTCTAGTGACTGTGTTTGAACTTGCTTGACATATTAGTGCCAGCAGTGTATTTTTACAAGTGTGTTTTTAAATAAATAATGATATACTTTTATACCAAAGCTCTGGTCAGTGTTTGCTTGTGCTACTGTATTTTTGTACCGAATGTGTATATTCTATATACTGCCTAACTCTTCTTGAGAGAGGTCTGACTGCTCAGCCACAGCTACCAGGTAAATCTGGGTGGTACAGACTGCTACCAATTGGGTTTACTGCCAACAACTGTAGTCTTAAACTTTTTGCAGTGGTCCCTAAGGGAACTGCACAGGTTTCTGCCTAACACATCTTAAACCATAGTTCCCTATCATACCAGGAAAAAAATGGCTAACGAATTTGCAGCCTTGATAGTGCTACCAGCAGTGTTAATGATACTCTTTCCAAAAGCATCCATCCTTATCCGGTGGAACCAAGGATTGAGATGAAGAGTTAGCTGACCTCTTCCTGGCTGTAGCCGACACTACTGAGTAAGAGGATGGTTGGGAGCGAAGACACTAGGGAGCGCTCTCAGGAACTCTATATTTTATCTACAGTCAGTCCTTTTTTGGTGGAGCTGAAAACAGGTTCCACATGACCAGGAGACCATCCTCCCAGATGCCATTGAGCAGATGTATAGCTACCACAGATTGCCTGGAGGTCTCCCTCCTTCTGTTCTTCAGGGATGAGGTTGAAGAGCTTCACAGCGTGCATTAGTAGAGCATGGATTGATCCGATTGCATCCGGTGGTGAACTCGTGGAGGGTAGATTGGCATCAGGGTTCTCTCCATCTGCCAGAACCAGGTCATCGCACTAGTCAGCGGTATGGGTAACCCTGGGGATGTGTCCGTATCCGGACCCACCTCAGTGTTTGTAGGGGCAGCCACTGGTTGTAGGAAATCCTGTGCTTGTTATGGAGGCCGAGACAACCACTCCTTAAGAGGCCATGTGGGACTCACCCCAGGAGCAAAAAGAGAAATGGACTGTCGTGGCACACCCTAGTAGAAGGAATATAGATAGGTCTCTAAGGTATTTGTTAATAATAATATCTTTAATGTGATATAGTTTAAAAATTCAAACTTTACACATGTACATCTTAATTACTTTCAATACAAAATTCAAAGCGCCATAAGCATAAAATTAAAATTAAATAAAAATTCTTCGTAAAATAGCACCATAGTTATACATGGGCATGGTTTTGATTATTTCTTATCATGTCAGCAGTTAAAATGCATATACTGGTCTGCATTATCCCATGATTCTTTCCAGTGCGATGGCTAGCTCACCTCATATCGATATCCCCAGCTCATCTTCCACTCTTAGCCAAATGGAATAGAGTGCGGTTAGCAGACGCATACTGTTGGTGTTTACACAATGATTCCAAAACAACCTGTCTCCAATAGTCTCCCAATTATGTACAAACATACTTAAGTGTAGTTTTATGTCAACCATCATACCCTGGCATTCGGTTAGTACATGTTTAGCTGTCTCCAGAGCTTCCTGGTTCTTACACAGGCGACAATAGCGTTGTTCTCTGGGTATCTTTTCCATAATACCAGTGGTCATCTTAATGGGGAGATATTCCATTCTTAATAGAAGTATAAACCTCCTTAATCTTGGGGACGGGCATATCATCAGGTATTTCTGTGGTTTCTTGAATGTATATAATCTAGTTTCCATGAACCTATACCTTTTTAATTTGCGCAGATGTTCGTAGTTCTCTAGCCAATCCCATAACTCAACTCGTCTCCCCATACAGGATTGCATAGCCTCCGTAAAAGTCCCTGCACGATGATTCCAGCAAATTTCTTTGAGCAATTGTTCCATTTGTTTTTTGAAATCACTGAGGGTGTTTTCATTATTATTATTCAGGGCAAATGTCGTTAGCAGGGCATTACCCACGCCATTCACCATTTTTAAGTAAAATCCGGCTCTCTTCTTTAATATCTGTGCTTTCAATGATATCAGACCCAACTCGAGTCTGAGAAGAGCCATAGGGATACATACCGGAAGTCCTAGTATCTTCCTCCAATATTTTCCCTCAATAATTTGCAACCAATTTAGATCCATCTTAATTAGTGATTCCAATCCATACACCATCATGGGTGCTAGTACCTGTATATAAAGGTGTCTAGATCCCCATAATGTGTAACCACCCTGTTTAATTGTAAAGCTTTTAAATAAGGCAGTAATTTGGGCAGCTCTTATTTTCCGATTGCGTTTACAATTCGTGTAGTCACCTCTGGGTTCAAATTCAATCCCGAGGTATTTATATTCAGGGACATATGAAATTACAGCTCTATCAATGCATAGAGAGACACACGCGGACCTTTTACATGTATATCTCATTACATGTGTTTTTCAACATTAATTGTAAGGCCATTTTGTTCAGAATATCCCCAGAGCGCTATGGCTGAGCGACGTATACCACTGATTGTGTGGTCAAAGATCACTAAATCATCAGCGTATGCAAGTACCAAGCATGGAGTTTTACCAATATTAGGAGGACAGTTTTTTACCAAGGCTAAAGATGCCGGTATGTCATGCACATACAGATTGTATACTAGGGGAGCCGTCACACAACCTTGTTTGACTCCTCTATTTTGTGCGACTTCCTCCGTCATATGACCTGCTTGGTCTAATTTCAATTTAACCTTGGTGTTCTGATGTAGCAATCTTAGATAGTATAGTAGATCATCTGGACAGCCAAGATTTTGTAATTTCAGCCATAGTTTTTCTCGGGGGATAGAATCAAAGGCCGCTTTAAAATCTATGTAAAGTGCATAGAGGGGTGGTTGTCCGCTTTGTAAGGCTCTAGTTCGTAAGTAGTCCATGACAAAAATGTTATGGCTAGTTGAGTAGTCTTGCCTAAAGCCACATTGAAATTCACTTAAGATTTTAGCTCGGTCAACCCATATCTGTAGTTTTTCCAGCAGGAGTGATGCAAATATTTTACTTGTGCTGTCTAGCATGGAAAGTAATCTATAATTATTAGGGTCCAATCGATTGCCTTTTTTAAATATTGGTATTAGTATGGCTGATTGCCACGAACTCGGCAGTACCCCTGTCCTCAAAATCTTGGAGAACCATACATTCATTAGGGTGGCCCAAAAAATTGGACTACTTTTTATTACAATATTGGGGAGCCCATCGGGACCAGGTGCCCTGGATGACTTCATCCGTTTAATAATAGAGAGGATGGAGTCATGGGAAATGTCAATGTCAGGGTCTGTTGGTATGTTACCCAAAGGGATTATCTCCTCGGCTCTGATCGCTGTGTTGCGTTTTTCCAGAAATGCAGTCCATTCCACACTGGAAATGGGATTAACTAGTTGCCGTGTCCTATTCCCTCTTGCTTCGTTAAGAAGACCCCATATACTGCTAGTTTTACGGGAGCAGATAGTCTGTATTAGCTTTTGCCAGGCTCTATTTCTGTCGGAGCTTCTTTTTGCTTTGATCACCCTCCTATATCTCATCTTTATTTCCTTGGACACAATGTTATATATGTCCCAGGTCATACTTGTTTTCTTTGCTCTTCTTAGTTCCGCCCTCAAAGTTCTTTTAGTATCTCGAATAAATTTGTCATAGGTAGGACATTTCTCCTGCTCACCGAGCATTATCCCAACCGGAGTTGCGGCATATTGATCGGAGAACAGGTATATCCAGTCCTCTACTCCATCTATGGTCATTTTCTTAATGTCTTCGACACCGAGATAGCCATACTTATGTAGGGCTTCCTCGGCGCGAGAGACATTCTTGTCCGTCCAGCGGATACTGGTCCCTGCATGGTTGATTTTCAGATCTCCCATAGTGCACACTCGATCATTATTCTCCAGGATGTCAAATGAGCACGCCAGAATAGCATGATCACTCCATATGTTTGGTATTACCATCATATCATCAATCAGTAACAACAGACTTGGTGACACAAAAATATAATCTAGAGTGCTGATCGCAGTTCCATTGCTCCAAGTATGTTTACCTGGATGATCACTTTTGGTGCGTCCATTTAACATCTCAAATTCCCACCTACAAAAGAAGTATACCCAATCCAGCCCTTCATCCTCCAATTTATCATGCTCCATAACACATCTGGGACGGAGCTTAGGATTTGCAAAGCTCCTCTCTCCCCCAAGCATGTGGGTGTTAAAATCTCCAGCCACACAAACATTACTATTTCCTTCAATGGATAACCAACTGGCCAGTAGCTCATGTAACCCATCTTGTATTGATTCTCTACACATAGCGCCCGGAGGATTATATAGGCACACCACCAAGGCTTTCTCGGTGGTCTTCTTAATATTGTATATTATTTCAACAGCCAATAGTTGGTCATTTTGGCTCCCAAGAATCCTCCTTGAACTTAGGCTATTAGATACCCCAATCCATAGCCCCCCAAAGGGTCTACCTCTTTCGCCTCGTTTGGCAAATACCTGGTGGCCCTTATATCCATCTAAAAATAGGGGATTCATTGCAAGAGTTTCTTGTAAGCATATACAGTTGTAATTGGACAATTGAGCTATAGGGCCTGTCTTGTTTAGAAGATGGGCAAAACCCCTACAATTCCACGAAGCCAACGATAATTTTCAATGATTCTCTACCACTTTAGACAATGCCTCCGTCAACCATTTCAAGATGGATTGTACATTGTTTTTGTCCAACTTGGTTCCTGATGGCATAATGGGGCAAGCGACCACAGGCCCATCTGTAACATTTTCTATTTCAGAGCTGCTGGGCTCATTATAGTTTACTTCAGCGTCTAGCTCAATGTCAACAGTTTTCAGCTCTGTTTTGTAAGTCCTTAGTAGTTGGGCAGTCGATGTAAATTTGCAATGCAGGGCTGATACCTTGGGATGGGATCCTGACAAGGGCTCAAGAAATTGAAAATCTTCCGATTGCAGGACTCTCAGTTGGGGTACCGAGAATAGTCTCTTTAAAAATTCGGAGCGAGATAGCCAAGCGCTTGTGCCAGATTGATATAAATTTCTAATAATACAGGTGCGATTCCCCCACTTCGGATCACACTCTTTTGCCAAATCTAAAGAATTTGTATTATGCAGACAATCAAGCTCATGCGCTGTTTTCGGGGGCTTTTCTAGAGTGCCATCGTCTTCAAGTTTAGATTCAATTATTGTATTTTCGAGTTGCTCGGCCCCATCTGGGGCTGCAGTGGTCTCCGTAATCAACCAACTAGTTAGACAACCATCTCCTGCAGCCCTTCGCTTCTTTGCTCGAGCTGCTCTTTTTTTCCCTTTTTTAGAACGAGGGATAGGCTTCTCTAGCTCAATAGGTAAGAGCTCTTGAGTATTCACTCTGGCCCTGTCTAGCGCTAACTTGGCCAACCTCCGCTGCTTACGGGTCATTGGAATGTCTAGTTGAGCTGTTATGTCGGTATGGGGGTCAGGGAGTTGTTGTTCGTGTATCTCGTTTGCTATTATAATAGCTTCAGATAGGTTGACTTCCGCATCCTCGGCCTCCTTCCGTCTTTGCTCAGTGTCACTCATCAATGTGTTTGTGTTTGCCAATATGCGGCCCGACATCTTCAGCAATATTTTTAATGCGAACTGTAGGGAGGCCACGGAAGCTTGTAATTCGGCAATTTCCTGGGCTACCGAATGAATATTACTGTCTGTCTCTCTTCCAATGTCAGATGAAGTATCAATAATTAGGTTAGGTGATGTAGATAACCTCTCCATTGTTACAGCTTGAGAAAGTCGTTTGCCCTGGTTTTCACTCTGGTTCTCCGGTGTGAGAGACTCCAGATCCTCCGAGTGCACCACAATCTGGGGTGTCATGCCTTTCTGTATGGATAGGCATAAGTCCAGCAAGGAGTTGTTGTCAATATCCTCAAAATTTAATGATCTGTCCAAATTGGAGGTATTGGTCACTTGATTCATGGGCGTCTCGAGGGTTGTGGAATTATTTTCAGCCGGTATGTTTATGGGGAAAAAACCCGTTATTTTACCTTGATCTACGGGGGTTCCCTTCTTGGCTTTATTTCTCCTGCCTTTAAACTCTTCCATTATGGGACCCAAGTCTGGTTCGTGTGTCTTTTTCCTTAGATTGTATTTGGAAGGAGCAGGTTTTTTATGGGGAGCCATCCACTCTGGGATAAGTAGGCTACCAGGCACCAGTCGGTAGGATTGACCGATTACAGGATCAAAGGGAAATCCCCGCAGTCTCCTGTTACGTTGGAATTCTACCAGGCTCAACTTCTGATGCCACTAATCTTTGTCAGTAGAGGAACGCAGATACTATGTTAATTGCGCCAGGGAAAGTATCCGCATAGAGGAACTGTCTCCTCACTCACAAAATCTAACAAAGGGGAGGTAGCCTCACTGCGCAGTTTGTGGGGGTACCTTATTCAGCCAGTGACCTGGTCCGGTCTGTGTGAGTGCGCCCAGTGCCCAGCGCAACACCCGCGGGCGCCAACACCCCTCCCCGTACCTCTTGCCGTAAGGCCAGTAACCTCCGGGGGGGGGGAGATCTCGCCCGCTTCGTCGCCGGATCACAGTGCACCCAGTGCGCCCTCTGTTCCGTATGGGGCTGCACTATCGGGCAGCGGGCGACGAATCGGATGTGCGCCCCCGTCACCACTGGCGGCTCTCCTTTCGGCGTGTGCACGAAAAGTCTCCGTCCTCCTCCGTGCTCCCGACTCCCGGCTCTGCTCAGGTATAAAGCAGGCTGCAGGAGCTCTGCTGTGCCCCCAGTCAACAGTCCTTAATGGACTTTGCGGCACTGAAAACGAAGTAGCTGCTCCAGTAGATCGCAGCAGAGACCGCCGAAAGGACCATGCAGCTGCTGCTGAGAAAGTCTCCTCTCAGATTCACTACGAGCTCCTCCAGGAATGATGGAGTGACAGACATCAAGGTCCGCCGAAAGGCTTATTACTGTGCGCTTCAGCCAGCAGTGCGCTCAATGCCACTTCACTCTGTCTGTACTACTAATTTGTTAAGGAAAGTGATAAGAAAAGTAGTAAATAGTTTTGAGGTGCAGAGGCGAGAGAAACAACCTTGACACCTAGGTTGTATAGAACAATGAGAGAAACAGCTACGTTCCCAACTAGGGAACTCACGTCCCCTGCACACTATTTTATATCTGGAATACCAGACCAGTAATTAGTTTTGATTTAAACAGTATTATAAATATTATTTCCAAAGGGAATTCAAGTTATTTAGGTTTACAAAAACAGAATTGTTAAAAAAAATAGGCTTTCAATCAGATAAGTTCACAAGAACCAATCTTCATTTTATTTGTGATGTTGAAGCTGTGGAGGGACCAACCCGTTTCGAGTGAATCAACACTTCATCAGGGGCAGATCAAATTTCTAAAAAAGATATGTATAATAATATTTACATGGATATTTTAACATCATATTCAAATCCAATATTTTTATGACAACAAGGCATTTTAGTCATCATGGAATGCAAAATAGTAGAAAAAGACATTTCTTCGTATAACTGGTACTGTATAGTCTGACCACATAAATAGGAACCCAATGTCCACTGAAAAATAGTGTAATCTCCATTCGATCTACTTAAATTAGGTGCCAGTCAAAACCCACTGAGATATTTTGTAGTCCCCATTAGTCATGGTAAAAAGAAAGAGTTTCATCTAATGCGTTGCTAGTTATAACACAGCATAGTCAATTTCAGAAACTAACCTTGTGATTATTTATAATAAGAGTGTCTGCAACACAAGAACAAATCTCCAGTTTACTCGGGGAATCGAGATGCAGGGTAACTCGGAAAATCGAAATGTAGGCTTTAAGAGCTTTTGGTCCTATCTGTAAAGAAAAAGGGGGGGGGCATAAGAATCGTGTATATCCAACTATGAATCTCTATAACACACAGGGTGGTGACTAGAAACTTACGGACGTCAACAAAATGGATTTAAAACCAAGCGGTTTCATCAGGTGCTTGATGTGACAAGGATCATCTTGGCCGGGAAAACTATCTATACAGAAACCCAGGTTTGTATGGTTTAAGGGATGTAGTCAGGCTCTATGGAAAAATAAATGAATAACAAAGTAAGGAAGGGCGCGGTCAATTGCTAAGGATGGCTATGGATTGAAAGGTATGTAGGCTAGACAATTGCTGCCTATCGGAGTAATCTCAAGTGCTTACCTATAACTGGCGGCGCTGCAGCACGGAAACAGGAAGACCGAAGATCGTCCTATTCCATCCTCAGTCCCGTCGGTGAATTTATGACGAACCAGTCAGTGACGTCATCACGTGCGTGCGACGTCACTAACGTGATCCCCAAAGGATTTAGTTTATATACAGTACCTATTAAAATAGGCTTTGTCCGTATTGGGTGGTGATGATACCCATTAGTGTTGATGCGGTGTATATAATAGTTGGAGGAAGGTTATGTATATGTTTACATGTGTGACATCACGCTGGCGCGTGAATGACGTCACATGTCAACAATAAAGTGATCCATGTCAAGGTGCGTTGCTCTAGTATATTAAATAACGCCCATCTAGAAACACTAAGGGGGTAATTCATAGAATTTCGCACAAAAGTGGCGCACACGGCTGGACCACAGTGTGCGCGTGCGAATGTCTGTGCTAGCCGCGTGCGCTAAAATCGATTTCCGCGCACAGCGTATTCATGGATTTTAGCCTCCAAAACCAGCCGTGGCGCAGAGTGGCACAGCGACCCTGCAGCAGCGCCAGTTACGCCCCCAAGAACGCCCTCCCGCAAGGAAAAGCCATCAAAATTCCCAGTTCAGCGCAAAGGGCTGCGCTAATCCTGGACCAGTTTACAGGGCTGCCAAATGTTAGGCAGAAACCTGTGCAGTTCCCTCTGGGACCACTGCAAAACGTTTAAGACTACAGGAGTTAGCAGTAAACCCAATTGGTAGAAGTCTGCACCACCCAGATTTACCTGGTAGCTGTGGCTGAGCAGTCAGACTTCTCTCAAGACGAGTTAGGCAGTATTTAGAGTATACAAAATAGGGCAATTTACACAGTAGAACAAGCAGACACTGATCAGAGCTTGGGTGTAAAGATATATAATTATTTATTTAAAAACACATCTATGAAAAACACACTGGCACTAATATGGCAAACAACTTCAATCACAGTTACTATAAGTATATATGAATCCCATAACAATATTTCGACAAGTCTAGGTTCAAAGACACCACTTATTTGCAGACAGAGGCGAGTGCTTTAACCTAGATGGCACTCTAGTATTTGTTAGAAAGGGAGAGAAAAAGGTAGGGTATGAAACCAACTCAGTACCAACACTTCTACAAAGCAAATGCAAGGCAAGCAAGGCAGGGTCTACTGTAGATCACAAAGTTCAGAGGGCAGGCCCACTCGGAGAGAGGCAAGGCGGAATGTCCCAAAAATACCACAGTGGAAATGCACTTCAAGTCTTTGTAGCAAAATGTCACAGAAAGGTTAGACCAGTTTTAGAACAAAAGTTAAGGTCTGGAGGCGACCCAGTGGAAAGGTAAGGATTTAAGACACCTCATGCTAACCGTTTCAAGGGAAGCCAGGCGGACACAGTACCTTGAAAGTGGAGAGACAGCTCCGGCGGGGGCAGTTGTTCCTGGTGGTGGATGCAAGTCGGGGCTTTGCCAGAAGAAGAGATGATCTTGTCGTAGAGGAAAGTTGAAGATTGTTGCACCACCAGGGAAGAGACCAGACGCAGAGTGCTCAGTCACAAGGCACCACCTTTTGGTCGCGGTACAGTGGTTAGTGGCTATCCGGTTGCCGGGGTGCTCAGCACGGGCAATTCAACCACTAGACGTCCTGGGAGGGAAGAAAAAGCAAGGGACTGGTTGTTCCCATCAGTCAAAGGGAAGAAGACTCTCCAGCAGGGAGATCTCCTCTGTTGTTGGGAAGTGGCGAGTCGGTTCAGCAGGGCTCCACCGGAGGTGTCGTCATTGCAGGTCGGCTCAGCTTTTCCCCTCGTCGGATTCTTACGTCCTGTGGCGACTTCTGAAGTTCCAGTCCCCAAAGCCCTGCTTTTATGCAGAAAACCCCCATTCATTCACCCTAGCTGTCAATCAAACATGCGTGGTGAGCGGGGCGGCTCGCCACTTGGGCCAATCACACCAGAGTGCGACTTGAGTTGGCAAAGCAACTCAGTCCAGGGTGCCTAAACCCCCTCCCACACCCCCTGTGGTACCCAGACAGAATGGCACCACTCTGGAGGGCTTCTGTGCAGAAGCCCGCCAAAAGTGGAACAAAGGGCTCAACCTTTGGTTTGAAGTTACAGAGGCGAACACATACACCATACACCATTTTAAAAACCGAGTTCTGGCAGAAAATACCAACCGGTGAATTTATATTAATTTAATAAACCGGCGGTATGACCGAGGCTATATAGAAAAAGTATTAGCCTCGAACAATGGGAAAATCCCATACGGGTATATTCGCGGCCGAATATAAAAAGTATTATCCACTGCCACCAGCCAAAACTCGACGAGGGGGGACGGGACAGTGCCCTCTCGAACAACAGAGCCCGGGGTAATCAAATTACCCCTACCAGTATGTCCACAATAGAATGGTTTATACTGGTTCTGTTAGTAAATTTAGGTCTAGTAAAGCCAATGGTGACTTTACATGCCCTGGGAGACAGTAGTCAGTCCCAGGGTATGGAGTCTATGGTGGGGGTCACCTAGGACACCCCAGTGTTACGGCACGGAGGGTACGGTGTAACACACATAGCAAAACCGATGAGACCCTATGGAGTAAAAGACCCCATAGCCCATAGAACACATTAACATTCAAAGAAATACCACAAATCATGTCCAAGAGTGTGAGGAAAAGAGTCTCACTCTTGGCAGGATGAAAAAACACTCCAGGAATCCAGCAAAGCTGCTGGGGGACTCACTAGGTTAGGAAATTCAGCCTAAACATAGAATTCTCCCTAACACCAAACAGCAAACGCCAAGCCGGGAACATGTATTACTGGGGTGCACGTGAAGTTTCACACGCAAAAGGGCCTGTGCGAGTGGGGTACGTGTAGTACGGGAGTGCACAGGAAGTTTCAAATGCGATTGGTCTGGGTACGTGTATTTCAGGGGTGCGCGGGAAGTTTCACACGCGATTGGCCTGGGTACGTGTATTTCAGGGATGCGCGGGAAGTTTTACACGCGATTGGCCTGGGTATGTGTATTTCAGGGAAGCGCGGGAAGTTTTACACGCAATTGGCCTGGGTATGTGTATTTCAGGGGTGCGCGGGAAGTTTCACACGCGATTGGGCTTGGTACGTGTATTTCAGGGGTGCGCGGGAAGTTTCACACGCGATTAGGCTGGGTACGTGTATTTCAGGGGTGCGCGGGAAGTCTCACACGCGATTGGAGTAGGGTACGTGTATTACTGGGCTGCGCATGAAGTTTCACACGCGATTTTGCTGTCAGAGCGGGGAACGGGTATTTCGGGGGTGCGCGGGGTGTCCTACACATGAATTGGCAGTGTGGGTCCTCCCAGGTGTCCGCTCTACCCCCTCCACGGCCCCTGCAGGCAGCCAACACCACAGGGGACTACCCTGCACCCCTGGTCATGTCCCGCAGGCAGCCCAACCACCATCATGCCCCCAGCCAAGCCACATGTCACGTTGCAATATGATCACCAACTCATGTCTCCCAGCAACCCCAGCAGTGAGGGGCACCTGCCAGCAGGCCCCCACTCATGTCCCCCAGCACCCCCACCCCCAGCAGTGCAGGGGCACCTGCCAGCAGGCCCCCACACATGTCCCCAGCACCTCCCCCCGTCAGGGGCACCTGCCAGCAGGCCCCCACACATGTCCCCCTGCACCCCCACCCCCCAGCAGTGCAGGGCACCTGCCAGCAGGCCCTCACTCATGTCCCCTTGCACCCCCACCCCTCGCAGTGCAGGGCACCGGCCAGCAGGCCCCCACTCATGCCCCACACAGGTCCCCCTGCACCCCCAACCCTCAGCAGTCAAGGGCACCTGCCAGCAGGCCCCCACACATGTCCCCCTGCACCTCCACCCCCCTAGCAGTCAGGGGCACCTGCCAGCAGGCCCCCACTCATGTCCCACACATGTCCCCCTGCACCCCCACCCCCCCAGCAGTCGGGGGCACCTGCCAGCAGGCCCCCACTCATGTCCCCCTGCACCCCCACCCCCCAGCAGTCAGGGGCACCTGCCAGTAGGCCCCCACACATGTCCCCCTGCACCCCCACTCCCCAGCAGTCAGGGGCACCTGCCAGCAGGCCCCCACACGTCCCCCTGCACCCCCACCCCACAGCAGTCAGGGGCACCTGCCAGCAGGCCCCCACTTATGTCCCACACATGTCCCCCTGCACCCCCAGCATTCAGGGGCACCTGCCAGCAGGCCCCCACACATGTCCCCCTGCACCCCCACTCCCCAGAGGTCAGGGGCACCTGCCAGCAGGCCCCCACACATGTCCCCCTGCATCCCCGAACCCTAGCAGTCAGGGGCACCTGCCAGCAGGCCCCCACTCATGTCAAACACATGTCCCCCTGCATCCCACCCCCCAGCAGTCAGGGGCACCTGCCAGCAGGCCCCCACACATGTCCCCCTGCACCCCCACTCCCCTGAAGTCAGGGGCACCTACCAGCAGGCCCCCACTCATGTCCCACACATGTCCCCCTGCACCCCCAACAGTCAGGGGCACCTGTCAGCAGGCCCCCACACGTTCCCCTGCACCCCCACCCCCAGCAGTCAGGGGCACCTGCCAGCAGGCCCACACACATGTCCCCCTGTACCCCAAGCATTCAGGGGCACCTGCCAGCAGGCCCCCACACATGTCCCCCTGTACCCCCACGCCCCAGCAGTCAGGGGCACCTGCCAGCAGGCCCCCACACGTCCCCCTGCACCCCCACCCCCCAGCAGTGCAGGGCACCTGCCAGCAGGCCCCCATTCATGTCCCACACATGTCCCCCTGCACCCCCAGCAGTGCAGGGCACCTGCCAGCAGGCCCCCACTCATGTCCCCCTGCACCCCCACCCCCCAGCAGTGCAGGGCACCTGCCAGCAGGCCCCCACTCATGTCCCACTCATGAGCCCCTGCACCCTCCCCCCATCATTGACAGGCACCTGCCAGCAGGCCCCGACACATGTCCCCCAGCCAACACGTCATCACAATCCAGATCCCTGGCTCTTCTGGCCACACAAATCACACCCCACAGCACCCCAGTCCAAACACCCAACCAAGCTTTACATCCACTCCAAATTGAAATCATCATTACATGATAGATCAGAAATAAGCAGTATGCGCATGAGTACAAGTTTGTCAGACCCACACAATGGCAACACATGACTGAGAAAACCCACACTGTGACATGCATGAAACCAATGAGAGAAGACCACACATTGAAGTAAGAAACAAAAATGTATTCAAGTCAAAATGAAGGGAATGAAATAAAAACACACAATAATGCCAATAATAATCAAAATGCAGCATGTCCCAAAAAATGATAACTAAACAAAATGAGAATCCAAATTAATCCAAATGAAAAGGTGTCCAAAGTCACCATCCAACAAAGCAAATCCAAAAGGGAAAAAAGCGTAATATCCATTGCTCCATGGTGAAGAAAAATAAAGATGAAGGAGAAAAATCCACTGTAAAACTATGTACAAATAGCAAATCCAGGGTCCATGAGCCCAACGACAAATGAAACCTACAATGAAACCTACCTAATTACTAACTATATACAAAAATGTAGGGCATAGTCCATGCGCCCCAAATGAAAGAAAAAAGAAATGAAACTTAACACTAATGAACTATATACAATGGTGGTGGGCAAGTCCAACGGCTCACTTGTTGATGTCATGGGCCAGGGCATCATCGAACTCCTGCTCAATGTCTTGGAGACGGGCCTGTTCTCTGGCCCCCGAGGTCTAGCAGGGATAACGCCATGTCCATCTCCAACTTCCTGCGAATTCCCTCGAGGCACTCAGCCCGCCTCAGCGCCCTGCGCATGGAGTTCTCCGCCCTGACAATTGTGAGCCGTGCCTCCTCCGCCTGCCGCCGCTCCGCACCTATCTGCTGGCCCAACCGCTGCCACATGAAAGACACTCCCATTCCAGGGTCCTCCTGCCCTCCGGCCGATGCCTGCCTCTCTGGTGTAGATGGCCCGAGCCATGATGCCTCCCACGTTGAGCCTGCCGCTGCCTCCGACGCAACTGCCTCTGCCAGCACAACGGCATCCAGGCTGATGGAATCCACCGACGCTGTTGTGCACGTGCCCTGCTCGATGATGCCGGCACATCCTCCATCTGCTGGGGTCCAGTTGCTGTGGTGTCCACCCCTGCTGAACCTCCGACTCCCGACTGTGGCAGGGATGGGATCCCCACCGAGCTGGCTGCGTTGGCTGGCTGCGTTGGTCAGGGCAGGTCAACAGGGGGCCCTGGTGGCATCTGGGCCGGAAGACGGCATGGAGAATGACTGGCGCATAGTCTCCACAGAGGAGGAGAGGGCCGCAGAGTGGCCGACACATGTACAAAACCCCCGACCATGGACACTCCCAACTGGGCCACGTTGGCACGCTGCTCTTCGTGATGACGTGCGTGCTCCCCCCGGGACGCACGCATGTCATCACGAATGTCACACGTGCGCAACGTGACACCAATCAGGACCGTCTTCATACGGCCAGGGGTCCCCTCGTCCGCAGGTAGAGGAGTGTCAGATGACATGGACATCCCCACCCTACCTGCGGACGGGCCTGGGATGGGGCATCCCTGCTGGTGCATGGGGTGCAGTCACAGGGTCAGGGACAGCGACATGCACAGGCCCCTCCGCGGTGATCTGTGCTGCCTCCTGCCCCTGGACTGCACCACTTGCACCAGTGGTACCACCCCCACCAGGCCCCATGTGCGGCTCAGTAGCGGCCTCCTCCTCCTCTGTGGAAACCACCAACCTGGATGGCTTCACACCGTCTTCCGCCATTGCAAGCCCCAGTGGGGGCTCACCCACCCCTTCCACTGCAGCCGTAGTGGCAGACGCAGCACCAGTCCCCTCACGGACGATGATAAATTCTGGGAGAGTGACTGGTACTTGCGTCGCCGGCCGGTGGGGGCATCCCCACCGCTTTGCTCCACAGTGCCGTCTCCGCCCTCCACATCAATTGCCACTGTGTAGAGGGAGACATAGAACACACGCATCAGGGTACTGTACAATGGTCCACTAGGCAGGAAGCAATAGCAGATGAGTGGCACTGTCAAACATCACTTCCATCATGTCCCTCCACAACACATGGGTCAGTGCAGGCAAAACATATGCAGTAACAGGCATGGCGCATGCTATGAACATTAGCATACATGTTCAAGGGACTCTTGATACATACAATGCTGGATTGAAACTCGCATGCATCATGGGTCATGCCTATCATATGCACACACTTCACCGTAGTTTCATCCATCTGGCCTCGTACAACCCAGACACAGTGGATACAAGGATGAGTAGGCTGCATCAGTAAATCTGAACATTGTCACAGACCTGTGTCATGCATCCATGGCATTTCCAAGTCACAGACACGCAAGTCAGACACACAGACATGGACACCAGACATGTCCATGACAGCAGCACCCATCTCTCACACCCCATCCATGTCCAATAACAGAGACAGGCATGCATTAATGTGTGCATTTCACATGCTGCTCCGCATGTTGCATTGTAACACATGCACCAACTATGTGGTTCACACATTACTGGTCTCACATGCATGCCCATGATGTCCCTGCACTTGCACACACACATACGTACATGGCCTATGTCACACATACAGGTAAGTATCAGACAACCAGCACCCTGCAACATGCCCCGTCTCACACAGCAATGCTTGGCCACTTACCGCTCAACTCCGGACGGGTCTGCCTCCGAAGGATCTGGCGTGGAGCGCTGATCCTACGCGTTCCAGGACCCTCATCTGGATGGTACTCATGCTGCCCCGGCCCCCCTCCACGAGGTGCCGGGCCTTGTTGAGGGTCCTGGACCTCAAGTCCTCCCAGCGCTTCTTGACTTGCTTGATGTTGCGGGTTGCCACCCCCTCCGTGTTGATGGCAACCACAAAGTCGTCCCAGATCCTATCCCGTCCTTCCTTGTTGGCGCGTGATGTTCCGAAGAGGGCATCATACTGCCCCAGGACATGCTCCACCAGGACACCAACTTCCTTCTGACTGAAGCTGGTGGCCCTCTGCCCCTCTGGCTGGGGGTCGCCAGTGGTCTCAGATGGTGTTTGCCCCGACATGACTACCCCTGAGGCAGGCGTGGGTGGGCAACTGGGTCCTGGGGCTGGGCTGTGGAGCGATGGTATCCCAGTCGGGAGTCTTCAGTTCCAGCAGGGGTGGACACAGCAACTGGACCCCTGCAGATGGCTGATGTGCAGGCACCAAATAGCAGGGCACGTGGGCAGCAGGCAGTCAGGCAGCAGCAGATGGCAGGTGGGAGCGTGCTCGGGGCTCTTGAGGGCAGGAAAATGGCCTTCAGGGCAGGAGCGTGGTCTTCCGTGTGTTTTTGCGTGGCCAGCTTGATACGGAGTGATTCGGCACGTGAAAATCTTGCACGTCAGCATGTAATTCGAGGAAAGGGCCTTAGCGCGTAAGCGCGTCAGCGCACGCACGCGATTTCATTGGACCAAAGGCCCTTAGCGCGTAGGTGCGTAAGTTACATTACGCGTGCAGGCGTTTCCCTCATAGCACGTGATGACAGAGCACACGTGGAAAAACTGCACGTCCGAGTGTCATCACGTGTAATTGGATGAAAGCGCCTGCGTACACGCGTCTAACGTGTATGTGTGGGTCCGTTTAAAAGCTGCATGTAGGACGCCATTTCCTTGTACGTGCTTTTCGTGGAGAGCGAGTGGGTGAAATCTGTACTTCTTGTCGGTTCACACACGATTACTTCACAGCGTTTCTAGTTCGTACTCCCTGTTACCTCTGACAGCTCTTTTCTGATTTTTTTGTTGGGCCTGTTTCCTCAAACAGAGTTCACTTTTCCTTTTGTCCTGTCTCCTCAGACAGCATACAATTCTTCTTTTGGCGGGGGTGTTGCCAACGCACACACTTTTCATGTTCTTTTTCCAGGCAGACGGTGAGTTCCGCATGTACTTAGCAACTGTGCTTGCCCAGTGTTTCGCGTTCCCCTTCAGAGGTCATTGTAGGTTGCGTGTATTACGCGTATGCTTATTTTTGTGTTTCTGGGTGCCACAGCGTAGTGCAAGTTCATTTTTTCACGCACGTGGTCTACGAGGGGTTGCGTGCACGTTTATTTTTAATTTTGGGTTGCCGGTGCGTTGCGTGACCCGTCATCTTCCCCCAGGGGTCACAGACAGCCTTGTTAGAGCACTAGGGTACGAATTCCATCTGGTATCCTACCCCTTTGACCCCCAATTGCCCAGGACAATAGTTTACTGCAATTTCCATACGCACAACAACATCAGTGCCATGGCTGGGAAGCGACCAAGCGGTAAGGGAGGCAAAGGTGGCGACCCTCAAAAGGTGGGCGTGGTGGGCACGGTAGGGGACGTAGCTGGGATTTGCAGGGTGCCCCTATGCCCCCATGTGTGGAGGAACAATCAGGGACACCCATGCCCCCCCATGGTTGAGGGGAACATGGCTGACACCATCCAAGCTCAGCCCCTGTTGGACCAGCCCATTGTGGCACCTAACCTGGCACAGGATGACTCCCTGGCTGACTTCCAGGTCAGCAAGTCTAGGCCACGTGTGGCGGTGCAAGTTGTTGTCACCAATCCACGTGGATCTGGGGCAGTTATGTAATCTGCTGCCCCAAGTATGCAGGGTGGGGAGGCTGCAGGGGCAGCTGCAGCTCCATCCGCCCCAGCTCGGACTCTCCCAGCCAGGACAGTGTCAGTCCTGGTCCATCATACTAACATTCCCCCTGACAACATCACACTCCAGCCAATGCCTGCACCAAGTCCCATTGTCCTTTGCATTCGCACACTCCTACTACCCAGTCCACCGGTGCTCCTGCCCCTAGTGACCAGAGCGGCGTAAGCCACTCACGATCCCCACCACCTTCGAAAAGAAAGAAGAAGAGTGCTTGTCCACTACAGGCTGATACCCCAGACACGGCTACACAGTCCGGCACGTCAAGGAAGCCTAGCTTCAATGAGGCCTAACGTGATGCACTTGTGGAGTATGTGTCCACACATGACCGCGAAATGTTGATTACCGCAGAGTGCAAGACCACACCTGGTCAACGTCAGGCACACTGGCAGACTGTCGCGGACATCATAAGTGCCCTTGGATTTGTGAGGCGCACAGCTGGTGATTGCTACAAGCAGTGGAATGACCTGAAACGCAGGGCAAAGAAAAAGCTGGCCTCAAATCATGCCGCTACTCTGGTGACTGGCGACGAGTCTCCACCAGAAGACAACAAACTCACTATACATGAGTATGTTGCTGGGACCTACGTCACAGTGGAACAGATCCAAGGTGTGGGAGAACTGCCAGATTACAAGGCATTGTCCGGTGCGTGCACATGCATGTGTGTGTGATCCATGTGTGTGTTGTGTGTGTGACGGGTTCTGATTGAGTGCCAGGTGAGGGTGTGTGTGCCTGAGTGGTTTGGGTCACCCATGTGCTTCATCCGAAACATTCTGCGGCCTTGGATTTGGGTATTACAGTATCCCTTCTGCCCACAGTAGACATTTTGCGCAACATTCCGGCAGTTGCCCTTGAAGTGGCAACAACATTGTTCGTATTTTTCAGTGTTCATCAGGCTGATTGTTTCAATTCTCCCACTTTCACTACGCATTTCTCAGCCCTATTATCACATATGTGACATGCCTCTGTCATTCATTACACACCACATTGGCCCACATGTGTTACCGTGTTAGGTGAATGAGTACAGCATTCAGGCTGATTGAGAATTGGCCTGCTGACATTGATTTTTGGGGCCAGTTTGTATGTGGTACATGATGGTTGTTTCATGGGAGGTTTAAGTAAAGAACCATTGATGTGTACCTCTGCCTGCGATCAGTGTATTCTTGTACGCTGCATGTGTTGCAGTGAGTGGCACATGTGTAATATTGTCACACTATGTAGCATTTTTCATCTCATCATGTCCATCTAACATGGATGGGTGACAGTACTCATTCACTGACATATGGCAGTACTTGTCATATGTACCATGCGTATGGTACATGCCATCTGTGTGATGGCACGTGTCATGTATGTGGATTGGACATGCCACTCATAAGCCAATGTGTGATGGCAGTGCTACCCAGCATGCAGCTAATGTGTTGCTCTTCCATCTTGGTGTCATCAGTGTCTGCCATTTGCCTCCCCTTCCAACTCAGTGACAGTGCATGCATGGGAGGGTTATAGTCATGTGGCACATGTGTCAATCATGTACTGGTTCTGTAGCTTGTCAGGCCTATTTGTGTGCCATGGTGCTAATGCCTGTTTCCATTTTTTGTCTTTCATGTTTTTGCAGCGGATGACGCACTTGATGCTGTTGAGGTTGAGGAGATGGTACAGACCCAGGAGGAATCTCAGGCACGACCGGGCACCACTGGGGGACGTGGTTTGGTGGGTGAGAACCCAATCTTGCTGTAGACCATTCTCTCCAGGGGTGTCTCTGGGTGCACCTCCCCAGACCTCTATTCAGGTGCTGATTCGGATGAGGAGACCTATGTGGCGTTGCAGGTAAGTCGTTCTGGCAGGGATTCTGTTCTGTCCAACCCACCTGCACCAGGGGTAGAACCCTCTATGGGGAGGTCAGTGTTGATAGGTCCGCCTTTGGTGGTTACGGATGCAGGGTCACACTCTGCAACATCTGATCCTGTTCCTGGGCAAGCAGATCAGAGGGGGAATGCAGTCCTGCAGCCTCAGGAAGTGCCGGCACAGCAAGGCACAGTTCGCCTTGCACCAAACAGGTGTGGTGCCCGACGACACGGTGTCCGTACGCCACCAGGCAATACCGCATGGGAGCAATCCATATACGGTAGGGCAAACCAACAGGCAGCATCAGCTGAGATGATGGCTCAAGCAATGGAGAGGGTGGCCACTTCCATTGTCCCCTGTGAAAGGCAGATGGAGCAACTACAGCAGGCAACAGACTCCATTTGCCAATCACACAGGGAGGACATGTTGGCGTCCAACAGGGACAGACGGGCGGCACTGGAGACTCTACGCCAATCGATATCAATAGAATCCAAGGGCCACAGGGAAGCCCTGAGGGTAGAACCCCATCACCTCAGGGAGACTCTTGTTGACCTTGAGGCTTCCACCAACTTGAGGACAGAACAGCAGCTGGAGCGGCTCACACGTTCGCCCTCAGCTGAGATGCAGGCAACTCGGGAGGAGATCTGGGCATCACGTCAGGTGGTGCATGGGGATCTCTGCACTATAATCCTCCAGAACAAGACCTTCCACACCTGCATGCTTGCTGCCATGGAGGGCCAGACCAGGGCTTTGCGTGGGCTGCCTCCCATAGTGCCTCCACCTCCTGATGCAGCAGCAGAGGGTGGGGAGAGCGACAGCAGCGATTCTCACAATAGCGTAGCCGTGCAGGCCATGAGCCCATGGAGGTGTTTTTTTTCCCCCCAACATCCACACAGGTGGCTGTTGGTGTGCACCCTGTCCTCGGACCTCCTGGGTGGCCTCCCCCACCCCCTCTAACCCCCACATGGCCATTTTTGATTTTTGATTTTTTTACAGTGTGTTGCCTTGTGTGGCTCCCGTGGGCATCCACTGTATTCTGGCTGGGCACATGCAGGCTTGTCCTGAGTTTGGGTTAGATGCTTGGGTTCGCGAGACACACACCTCTCCTGCTTACCGTTTCCATGGGCTTGCAAAGGGTGTGCCCAGGTGACAGTGACTTACACAGTGACGTTGGACTCCCATGAGCTGTGTGGGCAGTCTGTAGTCAATACTGTGTATACATTCCTACTGGATATTGTTGTATTGTACACTGCATGGTGTATTGATATGTGCTTGTGCATCCATATCTTCCTCCTAATTTGCAGGTTCCTTTCTCATGTCTTCACAAGGCAGTCTACTTTGCAGATGGAGTTCATGTTGTATGCAGTACACTGGCACATTTGCGTGGCAGCAACACTCTACATTTGTAAGGGGTCGATGTGCTGGCTTATTCAGGTTGTAAGACTACCACTACTTTCACTTAGTACTGTCATGTTTTAGCAATTTGTGGGGTGTGGGGTTCGGGTCTGTATCGGTGTATGCTTGAGAGTGTGTGTGCTGAGTTAGGGGGTGGCGGTTTGAGTTCATGCCTGACTGGAGATGTTGGCCCGAAGTGTGGTGGGAGCCATGGGGCTTAGTGTTTGGTTGGGGTGAGGGTGCCATGGGGCATGGTGTTTGGTTGGGGGTGGGAGGCATGGGGCATTGTGTTTAGATGGGGTTGAGGGGGCCATGGGGCTTAGTGTTTGGTTGGGGGTGGGAGGCATGGGGCATTGTGTTTAGTTGGGGGTGAGGGGGGCATGGGGCATTGTGTTTAGTTGGGGTTGAGGGGGCCATGGGGCTTAGTGTTTGGTTGGGGGTGAGGGGGCCATGGGGCTTAGTGTTTGGTTGGGGGTGAGGGGGCCATGGGGCATAGTGTTTGGTTGGGGGTGAGGGGGCCATGGGGCATAGTGTTTTGTTGGGGGTGGGAGCCATGGGGCATTGTGTTGCACTCCAAGAGTGAACCCAATAATAAAGCTGAAACAGGCACAGTTCGGAGATGTACATCATTTGCTTTATGAGGAAACCTGACCCAACGAAGGCCATACTCCTCTTAGCCAACGCGAACAGCAAACTATAGCAGTGAAAAAGAACTGAATGTCCAATCAGGGGTCAATAAAATATATATGATTTGATTGAACAGACGATATACAATTACTAAATTGAAATGATTCATGACAATGGATAATGTGTAGTACTAAATGTACGTTTGAAATGCAAATGAAATTTGTTACCCCTCAACAACATATTCTTTTTCCATGTGTTTAATACAAATTGTGGGTTGAAGGAGCCTCCTGCCACGCCCCACCTAACACCCTGCCCACATTTACTTTTCGGGCCACTATAGCCCTCATGTAAGATACTTTTAGCCCTCTCCCAAAATCAGTTGTGCAGCCCTGGCATAGATGTATGTCTTTTAATGACACAGAATTGGTGGTGTTTCGGTAGGGATGCACACAATGTAACACTTCCAGGTGAACAATCTCAGGCTGGTATGGTAGTGACAGTTGACTGTCGCTTGAGTCATCATCATTGATTGTCAGATGGTATGTGCCAGGGCTGTGTGCACTCCACAGGGGTGTGATTTTAGGTGAAGTAATTAGCCACCAGCTGCATACGGGCTGCCTCACCCCGTGCCCTTTCCCCTCCCATGCGCTGTGGGCATGCATGTGGTTGGGGATGTGGGGGCACCACCATGTCTACGGGCAGGCCTCAGAGTGTTGCAACGTTGTGCAGGACACATGCTGCCACTATGATCCTGCACACTACTGGAGGAGCGTATAACAGCTGCCCGCCAGAACGGTCAAGGGAGCGAAAGCGTGACTTGAGCACTCCGAATATGCGCTCCACTATGCCCCGGGTTGCAATGTGGGCTGTGTTGTATCTTACCTCGGGTGGTGTGGTGGGGTTCCGAATTGGTGTCATCATGTGGGTGCTCAGAGGGTAGGCACTGTCCCCTGGGGAGGTGGTGATGGGTATCATTAATGGGGTTGTGACATTACTCATTATCTGACATGCATGCATGTGCAGTGGCATTTATACTCACCAAACAGCCATGTATCGCCATGCCGCCCAGTTTCTAGGTCCCGGTTTAGGGTTGACATTCTGTAGATGAAACTGTTGTGGGTGGACCCTGGATAGTTGGCATATACTGAGGTGATGATTCCCTTGGCATCACATACTACCTGGACGTTGATGGAATGCCAGTGCTTGCGGTTTCTATAGATGTGCTCAGATGCCCTGGGGGGACGTAGAGCCACATGGGTGCAATCAATGGCACCTAGCACTTTGGGAAATTCCGCCACCCCGTAGAAATCCTGGACGGCAGCCTGCCTTTCTGCAGGTGTTCTCGGCAGGTATATGTGCCTGCGGACTGAGGGGCGTGCAGTGATGATGGCAAAGACCTGGTGTAGGCAGCGTGACTGCGTGGCCTGTGACACCCCCCCCACCCACTATAGCACTTGTCCGCTGAAATGATCCAGTGGCCAAGAAGTGCAGTACATTAAGGACCTTCTCCAGGGGGCTGAGTGCTTGGGAGCACAGAGTGGGTGATATGAGGTCATCCTCCCACTCACTGACCAGGTCGAGTATTATGTGAGGTGGAAACCTGTACCTCCCATACACCTAGTCATCAGGCATCCCAAAAAGGCTGGTTCTGGGTGTAAACATTCTGGCCCTGACTATCCTCCTCCTCCTGCGGTATCCCATGGCCACTGCTGCTAGGAACGGTATATTCATCCTGGCGTCTGAGCTGGTTTGTTGTTTGCGTGCACTTTTATGCTGCGCGGGTCGACGTACGCCTGCTTCCTGCTGGCGTACGTCTTTTCGGATTGGCGCATCTTTTTTGGTGCATGCCTTAGCCCCGTTCGATTCCATTAATACGTGTTGTGGGCGAGCGTGTGGCGGTTCCGCGCACTTGCCTCCTGTACTTCCCCGCCCACCCCTAATACACGTACCCCGCTCGCCCAGGCCCAATCGCGTGCAACATTTCCCGCACGCCCCTGAAATACACGTACCCTGCTCGCCCAGGCCCAATCGCGTGTGGAACTTCCTACGCACCCCCGAAATACACACACATGCTATTTTTGACACAGCGGGTGTCCGTGTTTGTCGCATAGCCCTTTGTACGTCATTTGTCCTAGAGGGGCACAGTATGGGACATTCATCAGAGCTGTATATACATGCTTTTTGTTAGCGCACATTTTTTTAATGCACAGGGACGCTACCGCCTACCTTCGTGTGGCGGACGTGTGTTGATGTACATAGTTGACTTTTGGTTTGTGTGATGAGATCGCCATTTCACTGCTGGGGGGTGGGGGTGCTGGGGGACATGAGTGGGACATGAGTGGGGGCCTGCTGGCAGGGGGCCCGGCAGGTGGCCTGCACTGCTGGGGGGTGGGGGTGCTGGGGGACATGAGTGGGGGCCTGCTGGCAGGTGCCCCTCAGTGCTGGGAGGTGGGGGTGCAAGGGGACATGAGTGGGGGCCTGCTGGCAGGTGCCCTGCACTGCTGGGGTGGGGGGTTCAAGGGGACATGAGAGGGACATGAGTGGGGCCTGCTGGCAGGTGCCCTGCACTACTGGGGGGTGGGGGTGCTGGGGGACATGAGTGGGGGCCTGCTGGCAGGTGCCCTGCACTGCTGGGGGTGCAAGGGGACATGAGTGGGACATGAGTGGGGGCCTCCTGGCAGGTGCCCCTCACTGCTGGGGGCTGGGGGTGCTAGGGGACATGAATGGGGGCCTGCTGGCAGGTGCCCTGCACTGCTGGGGGTGGGGGTGCTGGGGGACATGAGTGGGACATGAGTGGGACATGAGTGGGGGCTTGCTGGCAGGTGCCCCTCACTGCTGGGGGACATGAGTGGGACATGAGTGGGGGCCTGCTGGCAGGTGCCCCTCAGTGCTGGGGGGTGGGGGTGTTGGGGGACGAGTGGGGACCTGCTGGCAGGTGCCCCTCAGTGCTGGGGGTGCAAGGGGACATGAGTGGGACAGGAGTGGGGGCCTGCTGGCAGGTGCCCTGAACTGCTGGGGGGTGGGGGGTGCTGGGAGACATGAGTGGGGCCTGCTGGCAGGTGCCCCTCACTGCTGGGGTGTGGGAGTACTGGGGGACATGAGTGGGGGCCTGCTGGCAGGTGCCCCTCACTGCTGGGGGATGGGGTGCTGGGGGACATGAGTGGGGGCCTGCTGGCAGGGGGTGGGGTGCTGGGGGACATGAGTGGGGGCCTGCTGGCAGGTGCCCCTCAGTGCTGGGGGGTGGGGGTGCAAGGGGACATGAGTGGGGGCCTGCTGGCAGGTGCCCCTCAGTGCTGGGGGGTGGGGGTGGAGTGGGTCATGCGTTGGTGATCCATAGTGCAAGCTGGCATGTGGCTTCCCTGGGGGGCATGCCCAAGGTGGATGGGCTGCCTGCGGGACATGACCAGGAGTGCAGGGTAGTCCCCTGTGATGTGGGCTGCCTGCAGGGGGAGTGGAGGGTGTAGAGCGAACACCTGGGAGGAGCCACACTGCCAATTGACATGTAGGACTCCACGGCACCCCCAAAATACACGTACCCTGCTGAAATCACGTGTGAGACTTCCCACGAACCCAAGATTTACACGTACCCAGGCCAATCGCGTGTGAAACTTCACGCGAACCCCAGGAATACACGCACCCCACTCGCACAGGGCCAATCGCGTGTGAAACTTCCCGCGAACCCCAGATTTACACTTACCCCGCTCGCCCAAGGCCAATCGCGTGTGAAACTTCACGCGAACCCCAGAAACACACGCACCCCACTCGCACAGGGCCTATCGCGTGTGAAACTTCCCGCGAACCCCAGATTTACACGTACCCCGCTCGCCCAAGGCCTATCGCATGTGAAACTTCCTGCGCACCCCCGAAATACATGCACACGCATGCTATTTTTGACACAGCAGGTGTCTGTTTGTCGTGTACCCCTTTGCACGTCATTTGTCCTAGAGGGCCACAGTATGGGACATTCATCAGAGCTGTATATACGTGCTTTTTGTTAGCGCACATTTTGGCGCACATTTTTTTAATGCGCAGGGACGCTACCGCCTGCCTTCGTGTGGCGGACGTGTTTGGGCCTGTGCGCGTCTTTGCCTGTGCGCTGGTTTGCCCTATTCGATTCCATGAATACGTGTTGTAGGCGAGCGTATGGGCGTTCCGCGCACTTGCCTCCTGTACTTCCCCCCCGTGACGCCCACATTTTCACACATTGTTCCCCATTCCACGTGTCACGCCCTGTGTTATGCCTACTTTTGTTATGTGCGCCTTCGCTGTGGCCGTAGCTCACGCCGTTAGATGACCTGTGCGCCGGCGTGCGCCACGCAGATTTTCAGCGCACATCCCAGATTTTACTCGTTTTCCCTACATAATATTTTCCACATGGGCGCCTGATGGTGTAGATTACATTTTTGGAGTCACAGGTGGCATAGTTTTTAAGGGGGATCTTCTTTCCATTGTTTGGATGCCTGATGTGGTTCCCTCTTATAATATTTGAACAATGTTGACAGTTAAGGCAAGGGAAAGTACCGTTCTTTTGCTTCGTGAATTTCCTTTGGGTCGATTTTCTGGGTCTCTCTTCTTTAATCAGAATGTCTCTAAAATTCTTCCCTCTTTTGTACGCCAACATCGGGGGAGATGGAAACAGGCGACTGATGTTCGGATCTGATTTGATCAGGTCCCAGTTCTTGGTAATGATATTTTTTACCTGGAAGATCTGTGCTGAGTACCTCAGTGTGTAGATGAGGTTGGATTTTGTCTGTGTCGGTTGTTTAGTTAATAATGTTTTCGCGAGGGTTACTTTCTGTCCTTGTGATGGCTTTCCTCACTACTTCCTCTAGAAATCCTCTTTCCAAAAATCTTGATCTCATTGTGTCAAACTCTGTTTGCAGTCTTTCTGTGTTGGAAGTGATCCGTTTAGCTTGTAAGATTTGGCTATAGGGAAGGTTTTCCTTAAGATGTCTTGGATGAGAGCTATTGAAGTGTAAGGAGTTATTTACATCCGTTGGTTTCCTAAACATAGATGTCACTAGTTCCATATTTTTCCATTCCAATGTAACAACTAAAAAGTTCACCTGTGGTCTTCCAATTTCTATAGCAAATTCTATTTGTGGATTGCATTGATTGATGTATTGCCAAAAGTCAGTGAGTTCTTGTTCTGTGCCATTCCAGATGCCAGAAATGTCATCAATATATCTTCTCCAACGGAAAATCATGTTTCCAGTGAAGGTGGTCCAGAACATGGGTTTTCTCGAAATGAAACAAAGATGGTTGCGTAAGAAGAGGCCACAGCAGAGTCCATAGGGGTCCCGAGATCTGTAAATAATATTGCTCATTAAATCTGAAGTAGTTGTAGAATATTAGATTAATGAGTTCAATTGCTAAAGTTTTCTGAATACGTATGTCATCATGATTTAGAAGGAACCATTCACGGGCAGCTATACCTTCATCATGTGGAATTGAAGTGTATAGACTACTTACGTCCATAGAAAATATTAGGGGGTCCGTGAAGTTGATTCTCAAGGTGTTAATTGTCTAGAGAAAGTGTGTAGTATCTTTAAGATACGTTGGTATTTTTTGTACCAATGATTGGAGTGCGGTGTCGAGATATACAGCCAAAGGTTGAAAGATGCTGTCGGTACCAGCGACAATCGGTCTGAATGGAGGATCTTTAGAATCTTTGTGGATCTTTGGTAATCCGTAGAAGACTGGAGTCACTGGATTGGTTTTGATCAGAAATTCTTCAGTTTTGACAGATATCCAGTCCATTGAGCTGGCTTTCTCGACCGCCCGTTTAATCACAGTACTTATGTTGTTAGTTGGGTCATTGTCAAGTAGAAGGTAAGTTTGTCTGTCATTCAGTAGCTTAAGACAACCTATGTTATATAGATTCATGTCCATGAGTACTACAGCTCCCCCTTTGTCAGCCTGTTTGATTGTAAGGGAATTGTCATCTGCTAGATCCTTGATTATTTTGAGCTGATGTCTCCGAATATTTTGGTTTGTGGAACATTCGTATTTGATCCTCCTTAGGTCGCGTGTAGTTTTTGCTTTAAATAAATTGACCAATGGATTGTTGATTTGTGGATGAAAAGTGCTCTGACTCTTCATCTCTAGGTAGTCGTGTTCTTTTGCTGGAGTAAAATTACCCAGGTTGTCAAAGAAAATCTTGAGCTCCATTTTCCGTATTAGCTTAAATAGATTGATTTCTTCTTTGAACAAATTGGTCGAATTAGTGGGTATGAATGAGATACCAAGGCCTAGTGTATCTATTTGGGCTTTGGAAAGTTGTCTGGAGGAGATGTTAATGATCAATGGTGAATCTATTTGTTCTTTTGGCGTGGTTTTCTTTTGCCCTCGTCTGGTCGGACGTCTCCTACTGTCAGTGTTATCAGAAGACGGTTTTTAGGCACTCTCGATGGTGTAGCTCTCGGTTTAGAATTACTGTAGTATTCCTGCCAGGTGTAGACTCTCTCTGGCATAGTCTAGCGTATCTCTACGGAATTTTCAAATTTTTCGTTGTTCTATGTCACGTTTATAGCTGTCCAGCTCACTATTCGTGTCCTCTAAAATGGTATGGAGTTCAGCTGCAGATTTAAGTTTCGTAAGTTGAGTGGAAACTTCCTCAATTTCTTGATTGATTGTATGTAATGATTTAGCTAGTACCTCTATAGTGAGCAATATGAGATCCAAGGAACATTTGTTCAAGATGTCAATCCTGTACATAATATACATTCAGAGATGTATGTATGTTCCGTACCATTAATAATCTTTCCCAACTATTTCCTATAGTGTAGAGCATTTACATCTGGTTTCTCTGAGACTTCTGGTCTTTTTTCTGAATCTAAAGGCATTAGTTTTTGGTAATTTTTTACTCCCGTCTATTCGTGACCATAGGACTCTTATTTAGTCCAAGGCCCCACACACGTTATTTTGAGCAATCAATACTGGGCCTTATCTATTGGGCCACAAAATACGGACACGGACACGGACACGGACACACACACACACACACACACACACACACACTTGAGTAATTAACACTGTCCACCCGCATCCATTGGGCTAATAAGTACGAACATTATTGGACAGCTCATTGTTGTTCCTGACACTATTTAGTGTTTCTAGATGGGCTTTATTTAATATACTAGAGCATCGCACCTTGACGCGATCACTTTATTGTTGACATGTGACGTCATTCACGCGCCAGCGTGATGACATCACACATGTAAACAGATACATAACCTTCCTCCAACTTTTATATACACCACATCAACACTAATGGGTATCATCACCACCCAGTTCGGACAAAGCCTATTTTGATAGGTACTGTATATAAACTAAATCCTTTGGGAATCACGTTAGTAACGTCGCACGCGCATGTGCGTGATGAAGTCACTGATTGGTCCGTCATAAATTCACTGACGGGACTGAGGATGGAATAGGACGATCTTCGGTCTGTTTCCGTGCTGCAGCGCCACCAGTTATAGGTAAGCACTTGAGATTACTCCGGTAGGCAGCAATTTTCTAGCCTACATACCTTTCAATCCATAGCCATCCTTAGCAATTGACCGCCCCCTTCCTTACTTTGTTATTCGTTTATTTTTCCATAGAGCCTGACTACATCCCTTAAACCACACAAACCTGGGTTTCTGTATAGATGGTTTTCCCGGCCAAGATGATCCTTGTCACATCAAGCACCTGATGAAACCGCTTTGTGTTAAATCCATTTCATTGACATCCATAAGTTTCTAGTCACCACCCTGTGTGTTATAGAGATTCATAGTTGGATATACACAATTCTTATGCCTCCCCCTTCCCTTTTTTTTACAGATAGGACCAAAAGCTCTTAAAGCCTGCATTCCGATTTTCCGAGTTACCCTGCATCTCGATTCCCCGAGTAAACCGGAGATTTGTTCTTGTGTTGCAGACACTCTTATTATAAATAATCACAAGGTTAGTTTCTGAAATTGACTATGCTGTGTTATAACTAGCAACGCATTAGATTAAACTCTCTTTCTTTTTACCATGACTAGTGGGGACTACAAAATATATCTCACAGTGGGTTTTGACTGTCACCTAATTTAAGTAGATCGAATGGAGATTACACTATTTTTCAGTGGACATTGGGTTCCTATTTATGTGGTCAGACTATACAGTACCAGTTATACGAAGAAATGTCTTTCTACTATTTTGCATTCCAGGATGACTAAAATGCCTTGTTGTCATAAAAAATATTGGATTTGAATATGATGTTAAAATATCCATGTAAATATTATTATACATATCTTTTTTAGAAATTTGATCTGCCCCTGATGAAGAGTGTTGATTCACTCGAAACGCGTTGGGCCCTCCACAGCTTCAACATCACGAATAAAATGAAGATTGGTTCTTGTGACCTCATCTGATTGAAAGCCTATTTTTTTGAACAATTGTGTTTTTGTAAACCTAGATAACTTGAATTCCCTTTGGAAATAATATTTATAATACTGTTTAAATCAAAACTAATTACTGGTCTGGTATTCCAGATATAAAATAGTGTGCAGGGGACGTGGGTTTCCAAGTTGGGAACTTAGCTGCTTCACTCACCCTAGGAGCACCATGAGGGGCTGGGGGGATAGTCGTTGCTGCAACTGAGACAGTAAAGTCGATAAAATGTCCTGCAACAAGTCCCTGGGTGCAGGATGGACTGGGGATGGAGCAGATGGTCCAGGGGCTGGTGGCAATCCCCTGGGTGCAGGATACACTGGGGCTAGAGCAGATTGTCCAGGGGCTGGTGGCAAGTCCCTAGGTGCAGTGTGCACTGGGGCTGGAGCAGATGGTCCAGGGGTTGAAGGCTACAGTGGTCGATGAGGTGCAGGTAGAATAGGATCAACATCCTTTTCCATCCCCTCCTGGTTTGAAAATAGAGCCTCCACAGGTTCATCTTCCGACATGCTATTCTCTTGTAGCACTTGGACAGGTAGTTTTGTTGTGGCCACAGGCACCAAGGTGAACAAAGGTTTATCCTTCATGGGTTTCTGAAAAAAAGCCACTCCTTGAACCGGAGAGATCGTCGAAAATGTTGCTGATGCTGGCCTAGGGGGCAGCCCCACTCCAGAGACTATGGTCGTGACCGTGGATGAGGTCCTCGATGATTGGATTGTGGAAAGTGCCCTCATCGATGAGGAAGTCTCAGACTTACAGGTCATCGATGGGAATAGCTGCTGTTGAATAACTGGTCTTGTGACCCATGGACGAGAGACCCATCGATGGTGTGGCTGCCGACAAATAGTGTTTTGTTGTCTAAGACAACCATTTAGTAGGGACGGTTGTGGTCATAGCCTGCGCGATTGCAGTGGACGAGCTCTTCGTCACGGACGACATAGCCAACGAGACCGCTGGTCCAGACCAAGCATTGGCTGCCATCATAGTCGTCAAACTGTGACACATATGTCCATGACCCCTCTTAGGTTTCTTTCCCCGGCCAGGAAGTATCCTCTTGATATCTTGACCTCTTTACAGAGAGCTTTTTGCACAGGTGTGCAGACCCTCGCTGAGGCGGGACTGCGGACCGATGCGGAGTTAGAGGCCCTCTCATCGTCCTCAGCCATGCGACCAACCGTCGGTGGTGGTCCTTCCTGGCATTAGAGGAGAACGCTTGGCAGATGGAGCAGCGGTCCACCATGGTGGTCCGGATGTAGGCAATGAATGCATTTTGTTTCATGATCGTCCACAAAAACGTACTTTAGCCCGTACTTGACACAGGGCCTAAAGAAACTCTTCTTACTGGCATCAGCCATCGCCACGTGGAGAAGGCCTCCCCAAGAAGTTCTCCACAAGTAAAAGATCCCTGGATGGGCCAGATCTTCACCGGCATGGATCCCCACTACAGTCACTTAGGGGACGTAGCTGAAGAATCAATCAAAAATAGATAGTCAAATTAGTTGAAAATAATGAGGACTCGTAAATGTGCGGTAAAAATCTGAAGATGGCCATCAGGGGTGGTGCTAGGGAGGACGAACATCATTGGTTGGGGGAAGTATGACCCAAAGTGACAGCAATGGGCTATTTAAGTGGTAATCAAAGCAAAACTGCTTTAAAATTACTGAGGATTCCCAGCCTGATGACAGGGAATATTCAAAAGCATGTGAATTCATGTAAGATCCAATGCTGGAGAAATTGTTAAAACTATACTGCTGGCAAATGTAACTAAATGCTGGCATATTTATTAACATTGCATTTGATGTAAAACATTTGCAGCGAATCTGTATTGCATGTCATGATCTTGCAGTTCTGACTGCATTTAATTAGTTCGCACGTGAACAATGAGGTGCATAAAAATGATGAATTACCAGGCACAATATTTAAAAACTGGTGTAATTTATACCATCATGATTTCCATTTGTCCGTTTTTGATGTTGGCAGTGGCTCACTGTCAGTCACTGTGGCAGCCACTGTTTCAGCCACGCAGCACAAAGATTTGTCTAGTCTGCATTCAGTACTTCTTATTGGACAAACTGTTATTTTTGGCTGGATAATTATTTGCTTGGACAAAAAGCTTCTGTACACTGTTGGTGACCTGCCGTCTTAAGTATTGTAATATTTCATGTATTCCCCTGTAGAACACCTATAAATCCAATGGCTTTTCTCTCCTTTCACTGAAAAGATGGAGTTGTAAAAATGAGGCATATCCAGCCATTTTTGGAAACCATGACTTGGGGTCTACCCAGTCACACCCACATCTATAAATGTTCAGTGATTTTCGTTTCCTGTGAATTTTCAACAGTGCCCTTTGCCAGGTCTGTTAAAAATGAAGTTATAAGAAACTTGCAAAGGCAGCTCAGATAGACGAAGTCGCCAGCTGCCACAAATGTTAGTCAGATAGAACTCCTCTTCTTGAGGCTTAACTTACTGGGATAATCCGATTCAGCACTGAGAAGACACAATAAATCAATGATGAAAATGTGAATATATCCTCTGTTGTTGATTTAGGCGGTAGGATACCGCTTTTTAAGCAGTCCTACCGCCTACCGATTTTTTGACACCAAATACCGATTTTTTTTTGTTAAAAAAAAAAAAAAAAAAAAAAATATTTTACATTTTTTTTTTTTTTTGCCCACGCCAGCTCGGGGGAGTCTTTCAAGCGCTCCCCCGAGCTGGCGTACCGGGAGAATGCCCGGCATGCAGGCTTTTAATGTCAAAGGCACCCACGGCGGTGGGCTAAAGCGCCCCTCCGCCGCGGGTGCCTTTGGCAAAAGCGCCATTAGTCCCCCACAACGCCAGCTTGGGGGAGACTTTCAAGGACTTCCCCGAGCTGGCGTAGCGGGAGAAGGCGTGGCATGCAGGCTGTTAATGTCAAAGGCACCCACGGCGGTGGGCTAAAAGCGCCCCTCCGCCGCAGGTGCCTTTGGCAAAAGGCACCATTAGCCCCCCACCACGCCAACTCGGGGGAGTCTTTCAAGGACTTCCCCGAGCTGGCGTAGCGGGAGAAGACGCGGCATGCAGGCTGTTAATGTCAAAGGCACCCACGGCAGTGGGCTAAAGCACCCCTCCGCCGCGGGTGCCTTTGGCAAAGGCGCCATTAGTTCCCCACCACGCCAGCTTGGGGGAGACTTTCAAGGACTTCCCCGAGCTGACGTAGCGGGAGAAGGCATGGCATGCAGGCTGTTAATGTCAAAGGCACCCACGGCGGTGGGCTAAAAGCGCCCCTCCGCCGCAGGTGCCTTTGGCAAAAGGCGCCATTAGCCCCCCAGCACGCCAACTCGGGGGAGTCTTTCAAGGACTTCCCCGAGCTGGCGTACCGGGAGAATGCCCGGCATGCAGGCTTTTAATGTCAAAGGCACCCACGGCGGTGGGCTAAAAGCGCCCCTCCGCCGCAGGTGCCTTTGGCAAAAGGCGCCATTAGCCCCCCACCACGCCAACTCGGGGAGTCTTTCAAGGACTTCCCCGAGCTGGCGTAGCGGGAGAAGGCGCGGGATGCAGGCTGTTAATGTCAAAGGCACCCACGGCGGTGGGCTAAAAGCGCCACTCCGCCGCGGGTGCCTTTGGCAAAAGGTGCCATTAGCCCCCCACCACGCCAACTCGGGGGAGTCTTTCAAGGACTTCCCCGAGCTGGCGTAGCGGGAGAAGGCGCAGCATGCAGGCTTTTAATGTCAAAGGCACCCACGGTGGTGGCCTAAAAGCGCCCCTCCACCGCGGGTGCCTTTTGGCCAAAGGCTCCATTAGCCCCCCACCACGCCAGCTCGGGGAGTCTTTCAAGGACTTCCCCGAGCTGGCGTAGCGGGAGAAGGTGCAGCATGCAGGCCTTTGATGTAAAAGGCGCCCAAGGCGGTGGGCTAAAGGCGCCCCTCCGCCGCGAGTGCCTTTCAGAAAAGGCGCCATTAGCCCCCCACCACGTCAACTCCGGTGAGTCTTTCAGGGGCTCCCCCGAGCTGGTGTAGCGGGAGAAGGCGTGGCATGCAGGCTGTTAATGTCAAAGGCACCCACGGCGGTGGGCTAAAAGCGCCCCTCCGCCACAGGTGCCTTTGGCAAAACGCGCCATTAGCCCCCCACCACGCCAACTCGGGGGAGTCTTTCAAGGACTTCCCCGAGCTGGCGTAGCGGGAGAAGGCGCGGCATGCAGGCTGTTAATGTCAAAGGCACCCATGGCGGTGGGCTAAAAGCGCCCCTCCGCCGCTGGTGCCTTTGGCAAAAGGCGCCATTAGCCCCCCACCACGCCAACTCGGGGGAGTCTTTCAAGGACTTCCCCGAGCTGGCGTAGCGGGAGAAGGCGCAGCATGCAGGCTTTTAATGTCAAAGGCACCCACGGTGGTGGCCTAAAAGCGCCCCTCCACCGCGGGTGCCTTTTGGCCAAAGGCTCCATTAGCCCCCCACCACGCCAGCTCGGGGAGTCTTTCAAGGACTTCCCCGAGCTGGCGTAGCGGGAGAAGGCGCAGCATGCAGGCCTTTGATGTAAAAGGCGCCCACGGCGGTGGGCTAAAGGCGCCCCTCCGCCGCGAGTGCCTTTCACAAAAGGCGCCATTAGCCCCCCACCACGTCAACTCCGGTGAGTCTTTCAAGGGCTCCCCCGAGCTGGCGTGATGGCAGAAGGCGTGGCAGGCGCCTCATTGTCATTGAATGCACCCGCGGCGGCGGGCTCATTCAATGACAATGGGCTGCTGACGCGCCCTATTCCTATCATTACCTCCTCGCCTGACTGTTTTTGAAACTTTAAGATTCCTACAGATTTTTGGTCACAGAATGTTGGCATGTATGACTTGAACATTTAAGAATAAAGGATGTTTCGACAAAACCGGCAGGGAACTGGAAACAGAAGTGGGCACGCACTTCGCTTTGTAAAAGGACGGCCACATACATGTTACATAACGCGTTTGTGCTGTGCACAGCTTTCATTTCGGTAACTGCTTCTTCTGAGTGGGAAAAAGAAGAAAGAAAAAAGCTGGACACAGAAGTAAATATTTAGGCAATGTGCCCCGAGACAGCAGGCCATTACTGCATAAGGTAATGCCCCAGTGGCCCATCTTAACAAAGGCCCCTGAGGCATTACCTTATGCGATAATGGCCCGTAGTTGAAAGGGCACATTGCCATCAGCACCCCAGACCGTTAGACCGGGGCTCTAATGTTTTTTTTTCGCGGCTGCAAGGCACGTTGCGTTTCGCAGCCACAAAAAAAAAGTGAACAACTTTTACAAAAATGGCTGATGCAGACAGAACACGTAGTCCATTTTCTCTTTCCGTGGCTGCCATAGTAAACAAAGAAAATGGCTGCCATGGAAGGGGAGAAGGGACTACGTTTACACTGAAAATAGTAGTTTAGTCCTAATTATAGTTCTTTCTCCCTTTCCATGGCGGCCAGTCGCAGGAAGAACTCCGGGCCGTGCAGAACTCCGAGCCTTCTGGGGCAGGTAAGGCACAGGCGAGGGCCAATGAGCTTGCGTTTTACAAGCTCATTGACCCTCACCGGGTACTAATTCAAATGAAAAACTCTTAGTGAAACAATACACTAGGATTTGGTAAACGGTTTGTTGTCTGAAGAGTCTATTGGGAAATCATCATTACATAGTGTCTGTGTGGGGAGGTTGAGCGAGTGGAGCGCAGGGCAGAGATTGAAGCTCTTTTGCATTATGTCAATGACACCTCGTTTAGTAGTGACCCCTTAATGTAAAAGATATTTTATTGGGGTAGTGGTTACATCTCACAATATGCCACTTTACCTCTGACTATCGGGGACAATCTAGCACTGTGCATCTTTCCATCAATTTAACACTGAAGAATCCATGAAATTAGTCAAGTAGGTTAATGTAATTCAACATCTATATATGTTTCAAAAGCAAAACCAAATAATGCCAGATTTTGGCTGAACAAGAGAACACATGAAATGCTTCTAAATTGGGCATTTGTAGCATAACATACACTAGGGTCCCACACTATTTACCAGTCTTGTACTACATTTTCCAGTATGCAAACGGTGTTGGTTATATTTTTCATTATAGATTTATTTTTGTCAAATCATCTTGAGTGTGCTTAATTATGCACATCAGAAACAACTCTAATAATCAAAGTATTAGGAGTCCCTTCTGAACCATTAGACTACACTGCATCCACCCCAACCTAGCCACGTGCAAAACAGGAGGAGGATGATTCAACAAGAGACCCAGAGAAAATGCATGATTGTCCCAAGTGCTTACCTTCAATCTTGATCACAGTGAACAGCAACAGAAAAAAGTGGAGAAGCCCATTTGGTGCTACAAAGTTTAGAGAGCTATGGACCAAAGGAAATGGTGGACCAGCACCAAGCAATCACAAAAAGAAAACTTCCCCCTCTGAAGTTAAAATAGCTGCCAGCCATTTTATGAGCGCAGGGAAACATGGGCTTGAATGAGTCTCCCGCTTATCAAAAATCAAGACACCTTACAAAGGGCTACCATAATTAACAAATCTTAAAAGAAAAAAGCAGACAATAAGGCCTGATATCAGAACTGTGAGGCAGGTGCAAAAGCAGGAGAACCCTAGTGCAGAGTGAGAAAGCCAGAAATCTGAACCAGAAAAGAGGCAAAGAGGCTGGTGAGACAAGGAGAGGAACCAGGACTGGACTGCAGAGCAACCAACTTCCAGGAGGACAGACAAAACTCAGAAGGGGCAAGTGTGGATAAC